>NW_022900916.1:14140685-14227355 GCF_012274545.1 Fukomys damarensis
GTGTCTACCACAGGCTCACAGGGTGGAAGTGCCATCTGTGCCATGAGGGTGCCACTGCCAGGCTGGCTGAGGAATAGGGTCCCTGGTTAGAGCTGTGAGATAAAGACTCAGAAACAGGTTGTTGATCTAGAGGCTGCCCTCTAGTGACATCCCCAAGATGACCGCATGGTTCTGTACCAGGTTAGTTGTGCTGCATTAACACAGACCTAAGAGAATTTAAAAAATAAATTCTGCTGAATTTTTATCTGAGCAAGAATTTTTATTTTCAGTGCAATTCATTCTATGAAGAACTCAATCTCAAGCAGACCAAGTAGAAACTTACATAGAGAAAAAATAATTAAAGCAACAAGGCAGTTAATTACATCTAATTGAAGTTACAACTATTACTTGGCTATTTCAACACTTTGCCAATTCTCAGCCAATCTTTGCCTTCTAAAATCTCAATGGGCAATTAAAGTTAAATTCCTAAAAATAGACTTTGGCAAGTATATCCAAACCCATGAGCATTTGTGCTCCTTCAACCAGCTGTCTACAGATGGAAGTGTCTTTAATCTGCTTTGGCCTTGGCTGTCGCACCCAAGCTCTTCTCAGGCTGTTACTTCATAATGGGGGTAGAGCGTTGATCCACTGAAATCTCTGCAACTCACAGACACTTTCTCACAGGCACTAGTTCACAACCCTGGCTGAATTTTAGAATAATTTCCAGAAGTTTGTAAAACACAGACCTTTCTGGCTTCCATAATGAGAGTTGTTGATTTAGTAGATGTTGTCCCAGGAAGCTTTTTGAGAATTTTTAATCAAGTTCTCCTTGAGATTCTTTTGTAGCCAGAACCACTGCTGTGTCTTAACAGGAATAGTGTTTAGTCCCATGGAGTACTTGCTTTTATCCACCCATTTCTTGCCACCTCCTAGTAATCCTAACCATCAGAAAAATCACTGTACTACTAGGGAAAACAGAAATAAGAGCTCCTGAAAAGAAACGAGCCAATGAAATCATGAAATGCAGGCCTGGAAGGAGTTGCAAAGACCACCCATGGCTGAGTATGGAAATATATACACATTTTCATGGACATCATTAGGAAAGATGTGACATCTGTGGTTTGGTCTAAGTCCATGACTCCATCCTCACATCCCAATAAGCATGACTGTGCTAGAGCTTGGCTTTTCTGTACATAGGGCACCCAAAATGTAGGAGACCTCTAAAAGATTCTGTTCATATGGTTATGGCTCAAGGACTTTCCTTCACATCAACTACAATGTGACTATCACTTTCTGGAGTTTTGTTTACTCCATGGGTCTGACCATAGATATTTGAGTTCTTGATCACTGATACTGTCCAAGCCTCTCATGTTATCTATTGAAGTCCACAGACATAATATGAGTTACCTAAGATTACAGAGCAAGACAGTGACAGAGTTAGGTAAACATCACTCTTGAATCCATAAGAATAAGAACCTGGGTCAATGAAGTTATCATACTCCCCAGCCCTGCTCCAGAGAAACTAAGAATAAGCATTAAAATAAAGAGACAATCTCCACACAGAAGATAAATATTATATCAGAAAAATCCTGCCACTGACATCCTACTTCCCAGACTTGAATAGTCAATCTAAAGAGAACAAAAGGAATAAATTCAGCTCTTCTGAAAAAAACATTCTAAATCCAAGAAATCTTCAAGAAGAAAGGAAGGTGACCATGTTCCGTTAGAAAGAAAAGAGATGATAAAAACATATTCCATAAAGTCAAAGGAATGTTATTGTTTCTGTAGTCTCCTCTAGGATTTTCTATTCTTTACCATCTTTTTTTAAAGAACCCATGTTTTAAAGACAAAAATATTTAAGATCTACTTGCTGTTGTTATTAACGAGATAAATCTTGCTTTTGACATTATCCACAATACTATAGCAAGGAAACATTTTAACTTACAAGTACTCTAAAATTTCAGAAACTTTGGAATTCTTGACATGTAAGAAAGCCTCAAACACATTAAAGGAAAAAGGATTTTTTAATCAAAATATAAAGTAAAGTAGTTACCTTTTATTCGTGCAAATAAAATTAATATAAATAAATCCAAACCTTTTTCTTTTTCTGTGTCACAGGAGTGCCAAACTAGTGCATGAGACATGGTAGAGAAGGCCAAAACTCAAGGAAATTGAACCATGCCTGGATTAGAATCCACAAAGGCCAACTGGTAGTTAAAAGCATAATGTCCTAAAGAGCTGAGCTGAAGCAACCAGCAGGTAAACTAATGCAAGGTCAAATTGCCCAGGCAGCGATGTGAAACATTTTACAGCCTTCATGATTCAAAGAGCCTGCTGCAGCATGCATGCCATAGTTTTGTCACCACTGGAGAGGTTATCCGAAGAAAAGATAGTTCCTGAAGAGGCAGTGCATATTGTTAGTGAAGAAGGTGTGGGCTCAAGAAATCTAATCTATCCTATCATCCACAAGATGAGTGGGAGGATGGAGAGTTGCCATAAAGAAGTACATCGGTGCCACTAATTCTATTTAGGACCTCAACGCATGAATGAGGCTTGAGCAGGTTATCATACAATGTGGTAAAAATTGGAGTACAGTTGTAGAACTGGATAAAAACAAACAAGGAACCATAGGTAATGACTCAGAAACCACACAACCCTCTGGTCCATTCCAGCTCCTCCAGACATTGGCTTAAAATTGTGGCTTCCAACATCTTTTAGCTCCTTCCTGGACTGCCCTAGCAACTGAATGGAGCTGGATCTGCTGCTGGAGTCCTATAGACTCAGTATGATGTCAAAGGTTAAGGAAAAGAAGCAGCCCCTGAGAGGAGAAACTGCCAGTAGTCAGTAAGAATTATACCCAGTTTATAAGATGTGGCATACAGAAAAATGGTTCAATTTTTCAAAATATTACAAAACTGAGTCATAAGGCTGTGCATTCAATCACATGAGCATGCCATTTTTGTCACAGAGCCAACTGCTCTGACTCCAAAATGGAAAAATATGTACAAGGTTTATATTGTACTTATGCCAGGCATACAGCATTACAAATAATGATGGGAGACTGCATGTTTTGTTGTCCCAGCACAACTCATCCTTTAGACTCAGAATGCACTAGCTCATAGGTCCTCTGGTGAACGGCTGGGAGACTCCTTGCATCACATTTCCGCATGGTTCCTTCTAATGGTCCAGCCATCGCTGCTTCAATCAACAAATCCTAGGTCTAAAAAGTAGTGTGGGTCTGGAAACTAAATACAGACCTCGATTTTTTTTTTCTTTCTTTCTGGGAGGCTACCAGGGATTGAGCCCACATCTTTCATACTGAGCTATATCCCATGCCCTTTTTTATTTTTCAGTTGGTGTCAGGATCTCTCTAAGTGTCCCAGGCTAGGCTGGAACTTTTGAACATCCTGGCTCAGCCTCCTAGGTATACCACCATAGCTTTCTTTCTTGAATTTTTATCAGAAACTTTTCTTTCCATTTCCTGCCCACCTGTTCTTGCTTCCTTTCCATATAGTTCTTGTCCACTGAACATATTCATTAGTAACCTTTTCAGCTTTCCTTCCATTTTGCTCCAAGAATGCCATGTCCGTTATTCTCCACAATTCTCAGTAGGTTGCCCATCTGGCTGCTCCTTTATGCCATCCAGTTGTTAAGTGCCACCACCTGACCGCTGTTACTTGAGGGAGCTGTCATCCCCACTGCTACCAAGGAGCCAAGCTCCCTGAGTGTCTTACTGAGCTTCCACTGAGCTTCCTGGTGATGCTGGCTCCTTTCTCACCATCACACTCCTGCGGCCTTCGTAAGTGTTGTCTTCTGGGACATTTTGGCTTCACATCTTATTGCTACTCCATTATGCCCACTTCCAGGAATATTTTCAATCTCTCACTCTACACTTTTACTGATACAATTCAAACATTCCAATTTCTCTCACCATGGACAATCACTTTCTCCATATTCCAAGGAGCCACATAAGGAGTGAATTTGCACCATATGCAACATCCTTGTTGGGACCAAGCATCCCAAGTCAGTGATGCCTCCCCTATTCACTCTTACATCCTCATCCTTCTGGTCTAGATCCCTTAAAACTCACTCCCATGAGTACTCTCCCAGCTTCTCCTAGGACATGCTGGCTACTTCTCGTACCTTCTTTAGAGTGTAGTCCCACTCTTCTCTTATACTCAGCGTGTTCCTAGGGGGCCACAACTTAACCTCATCTACTGATCTGGAAAGCCAAGAAAGGAAGCAGGAGCAGATCCTGAGAGGGACTCTTTGAGGACCAAGGTCTTTCCCCAGGGGAGTGTGCTTGGTTTCCAGTTGGTTTTCTGCTTCTTAATGCATAAACCATTTTTAAGCTCTGCCAAATAATTCTTTAGGCCACATACTCAGTCTGTCTGCTAACTGCCCTTAGGTTTTCATTAATCCATTGTAGCCCATCGATAAAATTCAACAGCATCCACACAATTCTGTTGTTTTTGCATATATTGTTCTCCCCTCACAAGTTCAAAACCTGAATCAATGGATTTGTAAGCCTTCTCTACCAAAACATCCTCTCAAGTCATCTCCAGGAAAGTAAGTATTTGACAGTCAGCCCACTGAATTGTTCCAAGGATTATCTCCTATACCACTCCACCTTACTGCCTGCTTTCCTAGAGCAGGCCCAACGCCCCCGTCAGTGGAGTCTACCTGAAATCAGACTCTGCAAGTGAATATGGAATGCAAAAGTAAAACACTCTGAAAGGTAAAGAGAGAGCACAAGGCTGGGTAAAACAGCCACCAAGACACAGTGCAGAAATGCGGTCTGCACTGCTTACTCAAGGTGCTCCTTTCTGGTGGAAGCAGCGTGGCTAGTCCTTGACCACAGTCTTGCTTGATCATGGGCTGAGGATCCCCCACAAGGCTGTGACTTCAAAAGACAGAGGAATCTGTAAAAGGTGAGCAGCTGGACACTGTTACTCAGCACATTCCTCCAGCAGGAAGCAATATTCTTCTAGATCCTTTGCTATAGGGGCTCAGAGCGCTATAGGGCCTGTTTCTCTGTTTGCCAATGTTTCTTTTCCATCCATTTCTGCTACAAATATACCCATTTCACCCCAGTTTTGTGGCTCGTGGTGTTTGGTCCCCACCTGCTTGCATCTCCTAGCACTGGTGGAGATATTGATCATGGCTTTGCTTTTGCTTTCTAATCTTTTGGTTTTTATCGTTACCCAGAAAGACCCCAAAAAAGGCTGACATTGATGCCATCTTCCCTAAACTGGGCGAGGATTTTCTTTTTTGTCTACATTTGAAAATTAAGATGTAGAGCATTCAGTGAAAAAGTTGGTCTCTGCTTTAGCCTTTACCCAAAATCAAGTAACTGAAGAAATGTCATCAGGAAAGAAGACATTTAAAACAGAAGATTGAATTGCAAGTTATATAGACTTTTTTTAAAAAAAAACAAGAAAGTGATGTGCCTGAAACTGTTTCAAAGAATAATGAAATGACCTTGTGCCTCCTTTCTACCTGTCACATTCTACAGCTAATAATATGAAGTCTGAAAGACACAAATTACACAGAAATGGGGGACTACGGTGAAGGATATACAACAGTTTAAAAAAAGATATTCTAAATTTGCACAAATGCTCACTTTTGAAAATGGAAGAAAGTTTATGCCTGTTATTTCACACAAATGGATTCACCTAACCATAATTAAAGGCTCTAGCCAATTAAAGTCGTAATAAAACCACAGACAGCTAGCTGTAAAATGAATAGAAGAAGAATAACAACTCTCCGGGGGAGTCTGGAAATTGAAGCTTGCTGTGGCTTTCTGTCTTAGATCCTATATTCTTGGAAAATAATGAATCTCAGGACTTCTGTGATTTTGTACAGATTTCTTCTACTTTAGAGTATTATCGGCCCTCTATATCCGAGGGCTCTCTATCCACAGACTTAGCCAACCACCAGTAAATAAATAAATCAATAAATAAAATACTGAGGAGGAAGAGATTGTGTCTTCACAGAATATGTACAGCCTTTTTCTCTTGTAACTATTCCCTAAATAATACAGTACAACAATAACTTCTTTGCACTTACATTGTATTAGTTGCTACAGGTACCCTAGAGAGGTATTAGCATATACAGGAGAACATGCTAGGCCATATACAAATACTACACCATTTCATGCCTCAGTCCTAAGTATTCATTAATTTCAGTATCTGTAGCTTCCTGAATGTGGATATCGAGAGATATTACATTTTCTTCTTTTTAAACATTTTTACTTGTGTCTCTGATGTGTTCCATCTGATGTACAACATTAAATGAACTTAAAGAACCTAGTAGACCACCCCCTTTATCTGGTCCACGCTTTCCATATACTGCTTCAACTGTGTGTAGGAGCCCAGGTGGTTCAGGGAAGATGAAAGGATTTGACCACACCAGACAGATGTGTATTTAAATCCCATTTGCACTCTTTACTAGAGAGGCACTGGGGCACTGGGTGAGCGACACAGATACTCAGCCTCGGTTTACTTTGCTGCAAAATCAATATTATGTAATTCATCTTATAGAGGTACTGAAATAGAGGTATTTAATTATTTAGCATGAGCGTTTAATAAATTATTGTTATTGATCATTTCATCTCCTGTTAGCTTAGAAAATATATTCTCTGCAGTATCCCCAAATTATTATATTATATGTCAGTCTTGCAAAGGAATAAAATGGCAAAAGAGGCGGTGAATTTTTTTCTTTAATTCTTCTGAAATATTAATAATTTTATCTAAATGAAGATGATAATCCGGAATAAAGATGTTCACCCTTGAATTTCTCACCAAAATATTCAGAGTGCTCTGTCACCACTGAAGTTTTGGTATTTATCCTCTCTTTCTCTCTCAATGAACCTAATGATTAAGCTAGAAATTCATATTCAAAGCCACATGAAAGACACCAGTTTAAAATTATTTTATATGGAATCTAGTTCCTTTCTTTGTCTGCTACTGCATTTTGTGTGCATTCATATTATAAAAAAAAATAATAAAGCATGAGAACAGTATTTGTCTTCCCAAGAATAAATGTCAAAGTCCTATCTGTAAGAAGAGCATTGAACTTTTTATTGAAGGCCAACTGCCAAATGCAAATTAATACCTACAAAGAAATATTTGACAATTTCTTTGAATATAAGCATGAATTGAAGGTTGATAAATATTCATGTGACTAATATATATTTATACAAATGGCATGGCAATAGAAGAAAATACCATTTTTGGATTTTAAAGAAAATTGCAGATTTTTTATTCTTGTTTTTTCAATAAGTTAATACTGATTCTCCACCAAAGCTAGACAATAATTATAAGGGTAACTAACACTAAAATGGATGAGTTTTTGAAGCATTAAGTTCACTGACAGTGAAGAGTTTACAAAAAGAGCTGGATGTTTATCTGATAGAGGTCTAAGAAGGAAATTCATATATTACATTGGAGAGGAGACAACAAATAAAATGGGCAGAGGCTGCCTAGAACCCTATTTAGAAAAACCATTCTGAAGTGGCCAGGACTTTAGGGAAGAGTGCCATGCTCTCTTAGTAAACTATGTCCAAGATACAGGAACAGGACCCATGTAGTTTTTTCACAATTCAAGTTTATCAGTGGATCTGGGTAACAACAGTTGACGACAATAAATGCTACCAACAAATTATATTAGCAAATCAATGCGTAACACTGAGTATGTGTTTGAAGCACTTTACGTGCGTTATCTTGCTTCACCGTCTTAGCTGTGCCCTCTTCTACACACATAGGGGAAACTCAAGTCTAGAAATACTAGCTCCCATGTGAGAATTACATAGCAGGGTAAGATCTAAAAATCCTGCCTGGAGTCAGAACCCCACTGTTTAGTCCTTAAAGAAGGTCCTGCCTGGCTCCAACACTCAGGATAATAGAGGCAAATAGGAAGCTGAGTCCATTGTCTGCTTTCCCTGCTTCTCTGAAAACCAACATGCCCCGACTCAGAGAACAAATCCTACACTGCCACAGAGTCACATTTGCACCATGTTCCCAGCCTTGCACCGCAATACTTTTTTATTAGCACACGTCTACAAAACCTGCAGTTACAGTCATCGTGGGGAATGGGTACATGTACCTAATACAGCTTGCTGCTTTGCTTCTTATCCTTTTCTGCTTCCATCTCTCTTCCTCCTCCTCCTCTTCTAAATCCCCTTTCCTCATTTTCATTCCTGTTGATATTATTTGTCTCATTTCATTTTATGTTGACAGTTATTGAGGTTATTAAGTTACTGTACATGACAATATTCTTAAACAAGATCTCTCTCAAAAACTCTGGCCCCCGGAGATTTAGCTCAGCAGTTCTGCCACCTGCCTTGCAAGCACAAGGTCCTGAGTTCTATCCCTGGTACCAAAAAAAACCAACTTTGGCCCATTTACATATTAGAGTTTGTACCAGGTCCCTATCTTGTTCCCTATGCCTGAGTCCTTTGATAAACTAATATCTTAGACCCTCCCCATGCACCTCACTGCCTTCTTGCTGGGCTCTCCCCAGTGTGAAGCCCTGACTCCTATTCAGTGTGTGCAGACACTGCAGCCAGCTCTCCACCTTACGGCCTGCATGCCTCAGTGCATGGGTAGGAGCAGATTGGATGAGATGCCAGAGTGTCCTCTCATCAAAGAAGCATAGAACTCACAGCCCTGCTCTGAGCCAAGGTGCAAAGAAAGACACTCTGAAGGCGCCTTCAACACTATCAGACTACTGAGGAAGGAAGAGAGAAGGGAGGGCTGGAGGGAGGCAGGGAAGGGGTGAAAGGTTTAACTTACAACCCACAGGTTTTACTAAGTCAGGGCCAGGGTATTGCCACAGAACAAAAGTCTGACAATTAAATGAGCTCTGGGAACAACACTGAGAGCCCTTCACTCCTGTCCCCTGTGGTCTGGGCAGGGTCAGACAAGGAGCTGAGTCAGTTCAGGCCCAAGCTTGTGAGGTAGAGCAAGGGGGCAACCTCTAGGAACTGGCCTAGCACTGTCACTGGGAGGCACGAGATTTAGAGGGGTCTCCCAGAATACTGGCATCAGTGGAAATCACCTTCTCCTCCTCTGCCCAGCTTCAGTGGAGTGGAACCGTAGGAGTTAAACAGTCTCCAGTTTAAACCCAAGATCTGCTATTTGCTAAAAATGGGCCAGTCTTTTAAACTTTGGGCCTTAACTTCTCAATTTATAGAACGGATATTGGTCTGTTTCAGAGCAGTGTTTGGAAGATGAAGCGTTACTCGTGTGTTTGGCACCCTGTAGGGTTTTAACAATTGTTCTTCTAATTCCTTCTTTACTGTTTCTTTATTGCTTCAGTCCAGACCTCAACTACAAGAGATCATCGTTCTGGCATGGCATTGCTCAGGCTTTTCTGTGCAACTCTTCCTCTTCTGTCACTTTATTGTCTGTCACTTAGATTTGCAAATTCCAAAACTACCACTTCTACCTCCGTACTCCCTGCCTGTCAAAGTGCTGATTACCTTAATGAGGATGCATGATCTTTGATAGTGAAACACCAACAAAAACATGGTTTCATTGGCTTCCCAAATGCAGCCCTTAAATTCACAATCAAGAGTCTAGAAAGTAGGCAAAGTGACCCCAAGACTCCTCAAAGTGCTACCAATTCAATCAGATCTATACATCACATATCTGGGTTAAGTTTTCAGAGTTGTAGATTCTTCCCATTCAAAAAAAACATGAAAAAAGAAAAACCACCACTTTATAACTTTAGGAGAGTCTTCAAATCTTATGAAATCCTGTTTAATTCACTGAAAGTCCATTTTCTCTAAATCTGGCCTTGTTAGAAAGGCTGCTTAGCACCCACTGTATGATACAATCTCTTCTCCTTGAATGAGTCACAGATCAAGAGGCAATCTAGAATCTTAGAGGTATCAGAAAATCAAATCTATTTTCTTTAGTCCACCGCAGCTTCTCAGTAGCACTGTCTGGAGAGTGTCAGATGTCCTCATTCTCAGGAACCTATTATTTTTAGATTGTCCCTAATTCAGATCCCTCTATAAAATTGTGACCCACTTTGCTGTTGGAGAATTTTGCTTGGTGATGCTGTTTTTCTAGATGCCATTTGAGGAGCAGACTGGATGGGCATTTAATGATGTGGACACTGAAAATAGGCTCTTGTGTGTTGTTTACTAATTCAAAAAGCAAAAGAAAAGATTTACAAGCAACAGTACCTCTGACTACTCCATCTGAACATTAACTGTCTGTCTGGAGTCTTCTGAGAACCTCAGAAGAGAGTCTGGGACAAGGAAATCACTGTCAGAGTCACTGTGCAGAATACCTAGACTCTGCTAAGGTCCCTGATGGTACATGTATGCAAATGAAGTTGACAGGGCATGACATTATATATGTGAACTCATTAATGAAAAGAAAGGAGGTTTTTTTTACCTCAAATTAATCATGTTATATTTCATTGCATAATATTATAATATGAAATGCTGAGTCAATGTTTTAGATTAATTCCTCATTACAGTAATGAAGACAATTGATAATTCCCTTCAGGAATACACGGTGATTTTCTCACTTCACTTGGAAGCAATTATTAAATTATTTGTCCAGTGGATGATGGAGTGACTTAATGGCCAGGGGATAATATGATGGTGTATTTATGGCAAAATTATAACATTAGTTAAAATAAAGTCTATGTAATTCTATCAGTAGTAACTCACACAAAATATAGCAACTTGTACATGCCTAGCACATAGAAGGGTATCTTGAAATTGTTTTTCTTCTCCAGATGAGGGAATTGAAGGAGGCTTCAAAGATTTAAAAACTTGCTTAACCTCACAGACAGTAAGAAGCCGGAACTATGTTTCTACGAGGACGGTGTGGAGTTAATCTCATTGCTATTGTGACAACACACAGTGTCACTTGTCCCACTTTTCAAACTGTCCCTTACCTCTAGGGGATCACTCATCCACTTGACCACGGTGTGCTCAGGTTCTCGGTGTGCATGAGCCCTGACCAAAATTGTTCTTCTCAATTCCGACATCTCAGCATCCTCTGTGAGGTATTAATCCCATTCCAAGAGTCTCTGCCCAGGAAATGGTTTTCTTCTCTCCTCTTCTTCACCTTCAGCCTGTGCTCTCTCTGCCTACAAACTCGAATCCCTTATCATCACTGTCTCCTCCCCACCCCACATAATTTAAAAATCTTCCCTCCTCTTTATGATCATCTCAACAAGCCCTATTTTCTAATTCTTGATACCAGCCTTATTTTAATAGCCTTCTCTTCAATCACACCTAACTTTCTCACAATCTAATTTCCTAACCCAATACTTTTTCAAACTCTGTGCTAAAGACTTTCTTTTTATCAAATTTAAGGAAAGTTTCTTGAAATGCTTTCTCTCTTTGATGTTTGTCTTTTGTAACCATCTACTTCTCCAAGCTCACGGGTTCCCATGAGATTGTGCTTATAGGACAATCCTGCTATGTTCTCCTTCTTCCTTGATGGTGCCTCCCTCTCCTTCCCCCACCTAAAGGTGATGGGCGGGATTAGCCAGCTTCAGTGTCTCTATAGAAGCCCTCAGTGGTATCATTATTCAGCAGGTCATTAAGTAGCACCTCACCAGGTGCTTCTCAAGCTCATCTCCCAGAATTAAACATCTCTCCTAAGCCTCACTCCTACATTTCTGCCTGCCTGTTGAATGCATCAAAATGACTTCTTCAAACCACAAACTCAACATTTCATAAATTTGACTCATTTTCTCCACAAGAAAAACCTAGACTGTCTATTCACCCTTGAAGCTTTTGGCACAATATCCCATGAAAATCTTTTCTCTAGGTCCTGTAAATTTTACATTCTCATTGTTTTTCTCTGCCTCCCTTCCTCACTGATCTTTCTACTGCCAATATTTCCCGTCTGCATCTACAGTATGCACTGTTGTTAGATAAATCTTGCTTAATCACAGCATCAATAACAATGTCAATCATAAACATTTAATGATGATATACTTTGTGCAATCAGCAACATCATTGCCTTATCAGATTCTCATAACTCCTAGAGGTAGGTACTACAGCTCTTCATTTTTATTGTGGAGAGGGAGAAAGTGTTCCAGGAAATTTAATCACGCTCAAGGAAATGCATCTCATAAAGAGCAGACTACGGATTTCCATCAAGGTGTATAAGACACCTAAACAGGTACACGATCACCTGCATATCAAAAGCCACCTTCACCTGCTTTTCTCACTGGTGCTTCAATATCTCAACAGCAGACCATCCTAGCCTGCCCAGTCGCTACCCACCTCCAAACAGCACGCAATGCAGCCCAACCCAACTCTAGCTCAGTCCCAGGTCTCCTCATTCCCTGTCCTCATACCTGGGTCCTGCACTTTCTTCAGGACTGTTCACAAAAGCCTTCTCCCTGCAAAGCCTCTCTGGTTCTCCGAGATACATAAATCACTACCTCTTCTGCCTCTGTGTGGTGCTATGTCTATAACTCCTGAGACGTTTTTCATTTTATGCTCTCTATTATCTTTTAATGTGTCCTTCAGTTGTCCTTTACCCCGAGCGTAGATGCCCTGTGGACAAAAAGCCAACTTGATTTATTTGGGCACCCCTGTTATTCCTATAGCATGGACTCTGGAAAGTGAACCTAGACACTGGTTAAGTTCTATTCCCCTGAATTAAGTCCAACAGGCCCTCAGATTCTGAAGCCATGGACAATGAGACTTGCCCCTGATTTTGCTTTTTAGCCTTCCTTCATAAAGCAATCCTCTGATCTCTTCAGAATATCAATTCTGAATCTAGTATTTTTTGGCATTTCTTTTATCCCAAGGAACCCCTACCTCCATGAATAAAGTCACTCCAGTCATAAAGGCCTGGCACTTTCATCCCAAAGCACTGACGCTCCTCTACATAAAGCACTAAATAACCTTGAACCGTCCATCTACCATTACACATCATGCTCCTTTCCAATGCGATTACTAAATCAAAGGGAAACCATGCTTACAGTGCTTATCATTCAGAATACTCCCACTTTGGTGACAGTAAGACACCATGAGCTTTTCTTTTACTAGTCACAGTCTCTGCGATCCTAAAGCACCTCCCGGATTCTACTGAAGACAGCTCAGTTATATCTTTTTGCCACTTCACATCATTTATAATCTCTATAAATAATTCTGAATTAAGTATGCAAAGTATATTAAAAACATCACTTTCATCTGTCTCTCGCATAATGTTAAAATGTTTTTCCAAATAGCACAGTGCATTTTTTTTTACCAGCACAGCGCTTTACCTAAATATAAACATAGATTAAAGGATACTCCTCTGTGAAAATCCTTAGATGACTTGGTTCTTACGTAGACGACGATGAATACGCATCACTGATTGCATTTTATTTAAACCTGCTGTGATGAATCTGGACTGAAGAGTAAAAATGTTACCCAATCCTCAGCCACAGCGGCTTACAGGGGTGGATGTGTCTCAGCTCAGTTCTCTTGCCACTAATGTCTTCTGGTAAATGGGTTATTAGGATGACAGTGACTTGGTAGTAAATAAACAAAGTGATAAAACTAATAAATGCCGCACCTAAGTTTCTCTTTTTTTGTGACCGTCTTCAAAGGATTGCTGTCTTCCCATAAAAGTGCCTTTCTCCTAACATATTGCATTATATATTTTCATTTCCTAATGCTGTTAAATTTATGAATATGATTCATCATTTCCAATCAATGAAATTGTGTTGTAGATTGGATAAACAGCAACTAAAGTTTAATTAAGTTTTCAGTGTCTGTAAAGGGAAAATCATCATTCTTATAGGAAAAGAAAAATTGATCACCTGAGAGATTTTAGGAAATTAAATCTTACACAACAATTTGACTGGGTGCTATTTCCTTCAAACACATTTCCAATTTATCAATATAAGAGTGCTATATTTCTTGATGCCTTGGGTATGTTAATATGTAAAAGGAATAAGAAACTATTGTCAAAATATTTGATGTGCACAAGTGACTCAGTCTCTTAAACCATAAAATGAGAAAACCTGATTCACAGGTCTACTGCAAGAATGAGTGATACATTAGAAGATTTATAACCTGTAGAACTCTATAAAAATATAAATGGCACTCTCGTCATCAATTGTTCTATAAAAATCAAAGTTCAATCTATTTAAATTTATAGGCATCAGTTGTGGCTTTTAATTGCTTCTCCCAAAGAGAAGCTGACCTGTTCTTTCATCTAAACAAAATGAAGAAACATATTTTTTCATGGAAGTTTGCCTAAGAGTCACTTAATAAGGTATCTCAGTATTTAATTTTTGCAGAACAAAGTCTATCAAATGCAGATACCAAGCTGAGTAATGGAAATAATTTACATTATCCACAGATAAAAATCAAAATCTGGTTCCACAGCAGTCCACAGCACTGGCCTTTAAGTCAGAGACTCAGGCTTGAATCTTTTCTCTAGCATTTACAAGTAGCATGACATTGTTCAAGTTACCTAACAACTTTAAGTAAGTCTCACAGGACTGAAACAGAGATTTCTGTAAAGCACTTACCCCAATAGATTGTAGCTACTACTGTGGAAAGCAGCATGTTTTTCTCAACGTCATGTTATTTATTTATCAAAATACTTCTGTAGAATGGGTGGACCAGGGAGAATATTTTGGAAACTCCCACAGACAGATGCTATCGGTAGCCCAGAGCTCTGTTGAACTTCAAAACTTCATATCCAACATTTCTAGAGCATGTCTACTCACATATGCTATAAAAAATCGACTCAACAAGTTAAAGACTAATCCATTCTATTACTTTCACAAAACCTGCACTTATACCTCTATTCTTTCTTTGTGAACGGCTCCCACAGTCTCTTCTCTCTCTCTCCATCCCCCCGCTCTCTCAGAATCAGTCTTGATTCCACCATCTTACCACTATGCCAGTCTCCTCAGCCTGCTACTCTACCCTTCTCTCTTTAGAATTTTACTTCCTTTTGAACACTTTCTTCTTTATACACATTCGCAGTGTAGAATGTTCACATTCTTTGTGTGGAGCTGGTACATGAACATAACACATTCCAGTTCCTTTTTTCTTCCCGTATCTCCTTTCTCCCTCTCTCTTCCCTCCACCTCTTTATCCCTTTCCTCTCTGAGAATGATCTAGCTCCCAATTCTTTTATTTTGCTCTTTATTTTTACTCTGAGTTTGACATATAAGATAAACAAAGTAATGCCTGAGGGTGTATGTCTGATTTATTTCATTTAATGTTATGGTCTCAAGGTGCATCCATTTACCTAGTAATGACTCAAATTTCTTTCTTTATGGCAGAGTAGTACTTCATAGTATTTAAGTACTACATTTATTTATCCATTCATCTGCTGTTGGACATATGGGCTGCTTCCTAGAAATAGCTATTATGAATTGTGCTGGTATAAATACAGCATGCGTGTATCTCTGTAATATTATGTCTTTAACTCTTTCAGGAAGATACCTAGAAAGGGGATAACTGGGTCAATGGATGTTCTAGTTTTAGTTTTTGAGGAATCTCCATGCTGTTTTCCATAGTGGTCATACTACTTTACAATAGCACCCACAGTGTAGTAGAGTTCCTTTTTCCCCACATTCTTGGCAGCATTTGTTAATTTTAGATTGTTTGATAATAGTCATTCTTTCTAGGGTAGGACATCTCAGTGTAATTTTAATTATTTGCATTTCTCTACTGGCCAGTGATAATGAGCATTTCTTCACATATGTATTAGCCATGTGTACTTTTTATTCTGAGAAGTGTCTGTTCATTTTGCTTGTCCGTTTTTGATTAGGTCTCTTATTTGGGGAGTTCTTTATATATTGTAGATAAATATACTCTGCCTGCAGAATCACTGACAAAGGTTTTTCCATCTTGCAGGTTGTCTTCTAACTCTATTGTTTCTTTTGCTGTGCAGAAGCTTTATAATTTATTATGACCCATTTGTAGATTCTCAGAACTACTTCCTGTGCAACTGGGGTTTTGTTCAGAAAATTCTTGCCCCATCTAGGGCTTCAATAGTTTCACCATCTTGTCTTCCAACAGGTTGTTTCTGGTCTAACACTGAGTTCTTTGATTCATTTTGATTTTAGTTTAGCCCGTGGTAAGTGATATGGATCTGGATTTAGTCTTCTCCATGTGAAGCCAGCGCTCCCAACACCAATAATTAAGGAGGCCATCTTGACTCCAGAGTGTTTTGGGCCCCTTTGTCAAAGATAAAATAGGTGAGTATAGCTACTCTGTGCTGCTTCTGCATCCTCTATTCTGTTCCACTGATTGGAGGGAGAAGAGAAAGAAGATGAAAAGGGCAAGTAAGATGTATTGCGTACCAACTTCATATTAATAAGGTAAAATTTTTAAAAAGCTGTACATCTACTGCCAAAAACAAATTATCCTCCCAACATTTCAACGCTGCAGCCTTAGACCACTGGCTTCTAACCATTCCTTCTAACGCTTCTTAACTTCCTCAGGCTGCTAATGAGAGACATATTCCTAAAGTATGCCCTACCCCTTCATCATCTGTTAGCTTCAGAGCTAGTTTCCTGCCACTTTTATCCCCACCCACATTCTTTGTTCAAGCTCTATGAAGTTACTTGGATTTCTCCAAATGTACCATTCTGTTTTATGCCTTTGAAATTTTCTACCTACCTCTCCCTCAACCTAGGGCACCCTTTCCTCACTTCTCATTAGTTGTATTTGCCTTTCAAAATTCAACTTAGGGGTTTTCTCCTTCGTGAAGACTTTTCTGACCCCATCAGAGTTCCCAGCTGGACGTGGGCATCAGTAACCCCTCCTACATTCTACCGAGAATGAAATTGTAAGGCTTGCTAGTCTTTGTCCCTGACTAAATTATATGCACTTAAAGGCAGCTATGAGGGTTTTATATTTGTTTTATCATCATCTCTAGCCAAGGGTAGAGTTCAACATCCATGTTGAACTGATGTATAAATGGAAAGAGAGAAGTAGAAAAATGGCATATTCATTTCAATGAGGATGAAGTGAAGTTTATGAATTTCACAACTTCTAGGCCATTTTTTATACAATTCACTAACTATATGAGATAGGATGTTCTGCTGTTGTAATACAGTTTGTTGCAATGTTATCAATTTGTATATTTTTAAAATGCTATGTCATAAAGTAGTCCATCAGGAAGCTTACACAGGAAAGTAATATTCCCACACCAGGACAATGAAAAACATATCTTACAAAATATTATTTAGATACTCCATTTGAAAATGAAAGGTAATTTGGTGGGAAGAATAGAAACTACAAATTAAGAATAGAAACTGCAAATTATGTTAACAGTGATTAACTTTTTTGATGAGAAAGGCCTTCTGTATTTGGATAAACTTTAATTCAGGAAAAGCAAATAACAATGAAATAGGAAGATGTCTATCGAAACAATAAATTCTTAATGCAACAAAGAACCTAGTGGTAAGTATATTTCTCCAGTCTTCCAGTTGTTCAGAGTTTTAAAATACTCTGATTGGGATAAATACTTGCACACCACATAGAAGTTCTCTATCCATTAATGTCAAGAGGTGTCACTGGGAGCCTCATTTGCAGAGAATACTCACAAATTTGTCTTTTTGTTTCAGTCACTAGTATTCTTAACACTGCATATAAAAAAACCTTCAGTAAGATCTTAAAAATCTTAATTCTTCTCATTTATCTGGGTATGGTTGTTCATGAGATTTAATACGCATATGATTTTTTTAAATGGTAACACGCTGAAATCTGAACAATATGAATTCATACTTATGCCATTTCGTACTAAGGCAATCTATTTTATACTTTGTGCTGCAGGGTAAGAATAAATTATTCCCCCCAAAAGAATAAATTATTTCCTACAGTTTTGATTGCTTCACAGCTTAATGGAAATTTGATCATCCTAAATCTTAGTTCTATTTATGTGGTAGGTGTGTAAGGAACAACAAAAATTACAAGGAAGTAAAATAATTGATGTTTCTTTCACATGGAAAATTTTCCTTTCCAACCAAGAATAAAACATTGGGAGTAGATTCTATCCAACGGATCATTTGGAAGGAGGGTCTACGGATGCTGGCTTTCCTTGATATGATATATTGCAAAGCACCATGTGTTTTTTTCATATCTAACAGGAATGGAAATTGCAGTGTTTTCCAATTGGAGGAACAGTAGCTCCAGAGTAAGGAATATACAAGAGTGCACACACATATACTTGTTAACAGTGAAAAGAAAACAAGGAAACATTTGAGGTACTCTTTGATCCCTAACTCATCCACTGTAAAATAGGATGGGATTCCTATTACTGCTAGTCTATTTAACAAGATCTCTGGTTTCTTATCTCTTTTTATGACCCTTTCTATGTGTTCACAGAGAAAAATCATGTTTAGGCTTATATCAAGAACCACTAAAATATATTCTTTTAAAGGTGAATCTGGAAATAAATGAGAAAAGTGAGAATGTGATGTAAAATATCTCAACACTAATTTTACACATCATTTCTAATTTTAAGTCATTGATACGTGGAATCTAAGAACTCATCTAATAAGTGTGCAGCATAGCTGACTTTCAGGAATTTGGATATTATATCAGAGTGACATATTGTTTTGAATAAATACTATTTTTACATGGCACATGCAGAATAAGACACAGCTATAGTAAATCTCTCAGTCATATTTGTCTCTAGAAAATGCTTCTCATGCCATCCTACTCCCACTACCCTCATAGGAAAGGCCCCTCTTTGTCTCCATTTACAGACATTTCCCATGGGGCAATTAAGTAAGTCTATCATCAAGGGACCATCTAATCCATCCCTGGTAGCAGCACTCATTTGAAGTTGAAGAAATACCAAAATTGTACCTTAAAATAGCATGAGGTCATTTAATGTTAAAGGCCTGGAGGACCTCATTAAGATCTAGGTAATATCAAATCACAAAACCACTTGGCATTTAGTGAACCTTAAGGAAAGAGAAAGGGGAGACACTTTTTCTAGAATAATCATCACTGATACTGCAATTATTCAATGCTGCATGTTCACGGCAGTTACTACTGGTGTTTTGGGGATCCAAAAACACTGAAGGTGCCTAGAGTCTTAAACAGCATCAAGCTAGAAGACCTGAGATTTGCTTTATGGAGATGCTAACACTGGGGTAAGAGAGAGAACCATCAGAAAGGAAAGAGAGAGTGTAAAAGGTCACCAAACAGAAAGCATGAGGGTGAGATTTCTAAGTTAATGGCATGCCTTAGCTAAGACATTTTAATCTTCCTGGATATTTATTTCCAACTCTGAGATGAGAATTTATAATTCAAACAAATGAGAAAAGGACACTGCAGAATGCCTACTCCTTACTGGCACTTTGAGATGGAAGGTAAAAATATAATTTCTAAATCATGCTTAAATTTTTTTAAAATCAGAAGTCATCTGTAACAAAGCACTCACCAGACACGAAACCTAGACAATTAGCACCAAGATCTTATCTTTTAGAAGTGTAAATTATAAGAGGCTATTATGAATTGGACTGTATTCAGTTTCAAAATTTATACATTGAAAAGGAGTAGGGGAAGTGCGAGGAGTAGAGGAAAAAAAAGAAGCAAAAAGAAAAAATATGAGGACAGGAAAAACAGGGAAACAAAGTCTTTGTAAATAAGGAAGGGTAGAAGGGGTGAAAGGAAGGCAGGGGAATGGGGAAAAATAAGAATCAAGATACATCATGTAAAGGAACAAGATCCTAATGATGAATGTAACTGTAGTGTATAGCTAAAACGTACCAATAAACTTAATAGCAAAATGTATATATTGAATGTGACCTTAGAATTTGACTTTAACTGCAAATAGGGTTATTGCAGCTATAACTAGTGAAGATGTAGTCATCCTGGAAAGGGTGGACTTCTCAGCCAATCCGATTAGGGTTCTTTGAATAGAGAGATAAACACACAGGTAGCCTCTTACTCTGGGGCTTCAGCTCCTCTGTTCTTTGATGCTTCTACAAGACCAGGAACACCAAAGACTCCAAAAATCCCATTAATACCTTAGAGAGAGGCATGAGACAGTTGCTCCCTATGAAAAGGAAATCCTTATGATGCCTTGATCTCATACTTGTCCAGAACTGTGAGACTTGAAATGCCTGTCATTTAAGCCGCCCAGTTCGTGGTTCTTCATTATGGCAGTACTAGCACAATGACACAGAAAATACATAATAGAAAGGCATAAAGTAAGAAAGCAAGACCATAATGTTAAGTCAAATAAATCAGACGCACAACTTAAATATCACATAGCTTCTCTCTTACGAGAAACCCAAAACATAGATATCGAGCAAACTGAAAGACAGAGAATCAGAAGCAGGAAGTTAGACTTTTCTCAAAGGGGAAAGGGATCAAGAGATGAAGGGGGGAGCAAAGGGGGCGAAAAAGGAAGTAAGCTATGTTATACCCATGGATCAACTCCTCACAAGGCATGTAAACATTATGTACTACAAACATCTATCAATAAAAAATCTTAATTATTGAAAAATAGAAGTTTTGCAAGAAGTAATATAGATACCACTAACGAAAACCTCCACGAGTAAGTTAAAGGGCGGGTCAAATACAATTAAGGAAATCAGCAAATATCAATGTATGACTGGGATATCATCTAGAATACATCACAGAGACAAAGATTAAAATTGGAAATAATTACTAAAAGACTCAAAAGATAAAATTATAAATTCTAATATCGGGGGTACACAGAGGAGAAAACTAGAGAACATAGGAGGGGGTAGCACTGGAAGCAACAGTGATGGAGAATCTTCCAGAGGTGATAGAAATATCTGTCCTCCATTTCAGGCAACTGCAGTGTCCACACGGGGTAAAGGAGCTGTAAATTCCCAACGTGATTCCAGTGAAACTGCAGGAAATCTGAAAGCAGCTACAGAGAAAAGATAAACCACATAAAAAAAGGGCAACATTTAGACTTACAGCTAAATTGACACCAACAATGGAAGAAAACAGCAGAAAGATCTGTCATGTGCTGAAGGATGATTAATTGTCAAAACTCAGCTTCTACGTGTAACAGCATAAATTATATTTCTGGAAGGAAACTGAATACAAAATGGAACAGTAGACTGAAAGGCGCAGTAGGGAGGAAAAGAATCCAAAGCATGTAAGTGTATCTAAATTCTAATGTATAAAAATTAGGTTGACCCCTATTGGTAGGTAATTCCATATGATTTCAGACTCCCATAAAAAACTTCGAAGATGTTAAAAACCAAATGGATAGAGCAGATGTTTGTCAGGCCTACCCAACTGTACCATTAACATGTGTATATTTCCTTCTATGGAAATTATAGCCTAGAAATTGATTTTCCAAATAAATGAAATTGAAATGCAAATCAATAACAAGCTAGATAAAAGATGCTGATTACATTCATGGCATTCTAATATATTTATATCACTGGGGAAACGAAAGGAATAACAATTAACTTTAGCCTGTACCAAAGCACACTAAGGGTGAGTGTTTAAAATATTAGAAGAATGGAAACAGAATAAAAGCCCCGTGGTTAAGAGTCACCATGCTCTTCGCCTACCCCTTTGTTGTGTATTCCCGAACACAGGCATAGAAAGCATCCAGCTAGGAGGGATCACAAAGAAGATCAAGAGAGGATTATTTGTTAGTTATTTAAAAGAAAACAAAAATAGAGACCATGAAGACCCTAGAGGATTGATCTACAAGTCAGAATTTGAGGGATTTTTTTTTTTTTTAAGATAGGATCGCCAAATGATTTCAGCGCTTAAAGAAACAAAAAATAGCAAGGTGCAGCAGAGTAGGGAGAGAGGCCAGGGCGCAAATGTTGGTATAAAATAAGGCAGAATGAAGAGAACACGCAGGAGCCTTTAGATAAAGGGAGTTATAGAGCATGGCTCATAAATGAGAGATTGCACGACTTCAGAGGAGCAGAGAACCTCTGTGAATTTCTAGGTCAGGCTCTTTATTTAACAGATGAATGTACTGGTGTCTAGAGAGGCCAGTAATTCATGCTACAACATTTATATTCCTGAACAATCAACTGCTACCATATTCTTTATTCCAGCTAAGTAATTATATTTTTCACACCAGAGACAAAGATTTATGTCGCCCCTTGAAAAATACCATCAAAAAATGTTCTATTTAGGACAATTATTTCAGTTAAGGTAGCTAATTGGGTACTTAAAGTAGTTAGTGTATTTGCATGCTTAATTAACTATAACTTATTTAAAAGTGTTCTAATATCAAATTACTGTGGGATGCATTTGGGGTTTAAATTACTCTTTTAAGAAGTTTTATTTTTATTCATTTCTTTTCAGTACAAAGTAAAACTAAAATTTTATTCCATTAAAGGAAAACCATCAAGTAGAACTAAAAACACAAAGTGAAAAAAAATGAGTATTAATAAAATGTTGAAACTAAATAAAAACAGATCATTAAACAACCATTCAAGAATTATAAGAAAAACAATTTAATCTAAACAAGGATGATTTTCAAATAATAGTCATATTGTGGTAGAAATACAGGAGTAGCAGTGTTGTTAAACTAATTTAGACAGCCGGGCCTGGTGGTGCACACCTGTAATCCCAGAACTGGGGAGGCTGAGGCAGGAAGAAAACTTTAAGTCCAAGGCCAGCCTGAACTACATAGCAAGCTCTGTCCCTAAATAAATAAATACATACATACATACTAATTTAGACTACTTAGATTTTATCACTGACACAATCATTAATGTCTCCTAATACTTTCATCTGTACAGTAAGTTACCTTCAAACTCTAAACTTATAAGATTCTAATAGCCAGATTTGGTTAAGTGAAAACATCTTTCCTTACATCCAGTTCTGTCCCTGGAAATCACTTCACACCAGCTCTGTGTCCCTCTCTGGTGTATGACAGATCATGCTCATTGCTGAATGAATGACTGAAAGCTCACCATGGACTGGGTAAGGCAACTGGAGGGGAGTGCAGCTGGGATGGATAAACAGGAATGCAAAGAAATACTGGAGGTAAGAAGAGGTAAAGCCTCATTTCCTGCCTGCTTAAAAACAGCTCCGGTACAGAAGGGTCCAATCAGTTATGGGAAATTCCATGGATTACAGCCCCTTTTGTGCCTCAAGTCTGAACCTATTAATTCTTATGTGAAACCAACAGCCTCCCCATCAGTCTTGCCCTTTTCCTTGCTCTCTGTCTTCCACATGACCATGTGTAAATGGCATTGGATTGAAAACCTTCACTGCCTATTAAAGACTTCCAAGGAAGATCCTTAGAGTCATATCAAGATCCTTCAATCTGATCCATTCTTGTTTCTCCAGAGTCATGTTACACCTATTCCCGTCATTACTACCACTCCTCTCTCTCTCCCTCTGCCCCTTCCTCCTCCTCGTCTTCCTCCTCCTTCTTCATACACGTTCGTGGTCGTCATAGGCTTATTCTAAAGCTAACTCTCTACCTCTTCCCGATAGATGGTTGCTGGAAGCCCTAGACTTGCATTCACTGCTCTCTGCCTGCCTGACCATCCCCGCCATTCCCACCCTGCAGATTCCTTTTCAGCTTGGGTTACCTCTAGCCATTCTTAAGCCCCTTTCTGCCATTTATTTAGGTGAGATACCTGAGGTACTACCAGGGTAATTACTGGATCCTATGACACTGTGCTGTAGCCATTTACTTTAAAACTTCTCCACTCGATAGTCAATCAGACAGCAACAATGTCTTATTTATCTATGTTCCCTGTGCCTACTTCTAAATTTTATCTGTAGAAGGTGATCTATAAATAATATTTTGTGATTGAATTATTACTTAAGAAGCTTGCCATGAGATAAAATAATTCCTTCTCACACAAAATCCTTTATGGAGGCCAGGTGTGGTGGTGCACACCCGTAATCCCGGCACTCGGGAGGCTGAGGCAAGAGGATTGCTGTGAGTTCAAAACCAGCCTGGGCTACATAGTGAGTTCCAGGTCAGTCTCAACTATGCAGTGAGACCCTATGTCAAAAAACCAAAAAAATAAAAAATAAAAAATAAACCCTTTATGGAAATTCTAGAAAACTCACATTTAAATCTTTATACTTTTCTGCAACTTTAAAATTCTAAGTTATATGTATAAATAATTAGTCTATCTCAAGTCAATAAACAAAAATCTAAAATTTAGATGATGAGCATATATTTACAACAGAACTTTTTAAGGATACTAAATGGCATAGCCTGAAAATTATTTCTGATGGTAAATAGAAATTAATTTGTGAATAAGCATTAATATGAAACTAGTGTACGGTCTTTACTGAAAGAGCTATATGTTTTATTTATTGTAAAATATAACCATACCAGTAGAGACATCTCCAACATAGTGTTTAATTTTAAAAACTACTTATGAAGAACAGATAGAGAATGGTACCCAAGATGAAGGTCAAGAACAAGATTAGGTATCTTTCACATTAATTGTTTTATTCATTGCTTTTGTTGATTCTGAGTTATGTGAATTCAGGCCTAATATTTGACTTTCTAGAAAAGTTAGCTGGTGAAACAGTTAAAATTTGACAAGCATTTAAAACATGTCTAATGTTGTTCTGAACATTTTATGCAAAAACTCATCTATGCCTCATGATACCACATAGGGTTAGTACAACTAATATCTCTATTTTATATGTGAGGAAACAGACACAAAAAGGGAAATGCTAAACTAGATTCTAAATCTTGGTTTTTTTGTTGTTGTGTTTGTTTTTTTGGTACCAGGAATCGAACTCAGGTCTTTGGACTTGCAAGCCCAGTGGCAGAACCACTGAGCTAAATAACTGGCCCTAGATTCTAAGTCTTTATCCCTCTCTGTCTACGTGCTTTGCACTGTAACTTTTCTGTTTCTTCCTCTAAAAGCCTAAGATATTTTCCCATCTCTTGTCTTAGTTGGGCCATTTGACCTGCTCTAAGCAACAGAATTGGTGAAGAGACAGTGAGTGGATTGAGAGATTGTCTCTGCCGTCACACCAGGAAGGAGGTAGCCAGACCGGAGTCACTTCCTGGTCCCTTGGAGAGGATGGGAGACAATGATTTTGAGATCCCTAGTTGGCCCAGCCTGGTGACCCATGCCAGTGGGCCCTCAGATGTAGGAGGGAAGTCATGCCTATAGTTTTGTACCCTCTGAGATTTTGTCATTGTGTGCTGCGCACACAATCCGCACAATCCATAGAGAATGTAATCCATATAGAAGCCCTAGGTTGTGGCTGAAGAAGGAACGTTTTTCACAAATTAAATATTATTTATTCTGTTGTCTCTGTCTGTGTAGTTCTGGTTTTATACAAATGATTCCATGAGGACACATAATGCCTAACTTTTAAATATTAGGTAAGAATACACAGGTATAACTTTTTACTAGACTATAAATTCCTATAGGGCCAACACTGTGGATTTTTCATGTTTTTATTCTTATCTTCTCAAACAGTGTCCAAGCAGGGGTCCAATAAGCATCAGATACTTTTTTTTTTCTTTTTTCTGAGCTCACATTTTTCTAGAGCTATGTGTGGTAGCAAAGCAAGACAAGCACTTTGGAACATATTTAGCCATCCACTGGTGCTATAGGAGGAGGTTTTATGTTGTACCTATTACAACAAATGCATTTTAAGCCTTCAATAATTAAAGCCCCAAGGAAAACCAACTTCAAAGTCTTTTTTGTCACTAAAATAGTAATAATTTGCAAAAAACCAAAAAACATCATGGGATGACTCTCTTGCTGCCCAAACTATAAGGAAAATAAACAGGTGTTATACCTGCTAAGCAAATTAAGAATCTCCAACATAACCAACCTTTATCTTTATTCATTCCAAACACTAATAAAGTTATGGACTATAGCTACTGGACTGATTTTACTGTGATTATATCAAGTAGAAAGTCTACAAGTAGTAGCCAGAAGTGGTAGGCATTTCACTGGCTTTACCATCTATATTTAGAGCCAGGAATAGCTTTGCATAGTGACCTTTGAGGCTGGTGGAGAGCCCATCCTACCCAGGCCCGCATGATAAAACCACTTGCATTCAGTTTGCAAGTCCAGCTTTCAGCTCCAAGAACCACACTCGATCAGGACCTGCTCTGAGTATCTAGCTCTCCTTGACTACTGAACTCCACTAAATATTTGTAATTTAGTAAAGCGAAACGGTCAAACGTTTCATTTCCTTGCCTTTAGTTTTTTCCTCTTTTTATTAGCTGCTAAACAAAAACTTTCATTGTCTTTTGAAAGCCACCAGCAAACATTGCAGCACACTTCATGACGCTGCTTCTCAGTTCAACATTTTAATTATTCTCCCTAAGCTCCTAATCCCATACGGCAGGCCAGCGAGTCTCTACAACTTCTTTTGTGTTACTCAAATGGGTCTGAGCTGCCCTGGCAGAGGAACTGAAAGACGAACCCTTTTAGCTACTTTTACTTTGTTTCCCAAGTCTGTTAAAGGGTTATGTATAAGACCTTATAAAAATTATATGAGTTACTTACTTTATGTTTGTTGCCTTCTCATAACTTGAGGATTTGCCTTATAAGGTAAATCTCATGAAAAGTGGAAATTTCAGAGTTGCCATTGTGCATAAAGGCTGTAAGACAAAAAGAAATTGCTCTAACTGAAAGTTCTTCCAAATGTCAGTATTTTCATCACCCTACTCAACTGCTTCATGAAAAGTCCCATTGGAGAGATAAATGATCAACACTACATATTTAAAATAGTTTAAATGTTTCTGGGTCACTGTTCTCACTGTTGATCACTATCTCAGCTTTAGTTTGGTTCTGTACCTTTACTTATATAATATGCATTTATAAACCGCATATGTATTTTAAAAGTACATATTAAGGAGTTATCAGTTGGGATGTTTTTTTTTTTTTTTTTTTTTTTTTTGGTACCAGGGATCAAACTTGGGTCCTTGTGCTTACGAGGCAGGCGCTGGAACCACTGAGCTAAATCCCTGGCCCTAGTTGGGGTCTTAAAACATGTTAAAAATATGTTCTTTCAGGCAAACCATGTAAGCATAGAATTTCCTTTAAATAATTCCAGTATTTATCCATAATTAGGATGTTTCCTGATATCTTTTAAAATGGACTGTTCTTTTAGCAAGAACAACTCATACAGTTTTTCTTTCTTTCTTTTTTTTTTTTTGTTTAGCAAAAGAATAAATATTCAGTTTAATGGTAAAGGCTTTCAGAATTAAATTAGAAACAAACGTAATATAACTAGTGAAAATGGCTACATAGATTCAAAGAATTGTAGAGTTTTTCTACCTGACGCCAGGTAAGAAGTATAGTAGGTTACATAAAAATAGTTTCCTACAAATACTAACATGAGAAACAGCATATAGCTCTTCATATTTCTGCTCTTATGTTTCCATTGCTTTTAAAGTGAATCATTTGGGGAGAAGGGAGGGCAGGGACAAGGGGAAAAAATGAGAATCAAGACCTGTCATGTAAAGGCACCAGATGCCAATGATGAAATTAAATGTACCGTATACCTAAAATGTACCAATAAATTCAATGAGAGAGAGATAAAAAATAAAGTAAATCATTTGTAGGCTGTTTGGTTTACATGTGAGGGAATAAAAGCAACTGACATTTGTTCAAAAATGATAAGGTAGAGTCATGTTTTTGTTTGTGGAGAAATGCAGCATATATCTATACTGTGGGATGCATGCTAACAGCCATTTACCTGTCTATTAAGTACTTATCACCAAGCCACAATCAGCAAGTTACACTCACAAACAACGACAACAACAAAACAAGTCATTCTTTGGCTAGCCACGAGTAGAAAGAGCGTACGGTGAGGGCACAGGTGCTCACTGCAATTCCTGACTCCTGGTGTAATAAATCCCCGGCTCTTGAGTGTGGGTGGACTATGGATATGAGGGCACTCGCTTCCACCTCTGCGTCACCCGACCAAGGTGAAGATGTAATTAAGGTTCCAAAGCAGTGAACTTGAGTCTGTCAAAAGGGAATTGCCCTGGGTTATCTGACCCAGCCACCCTGGGTCAGGCTCTGAAAAAATGAGCTCTGAAGACTGGAGGGGAGGGGCTCCAGGTAAGCATTATGATAGGTGGAATGCACCATGCCTTTAGTTTATTACTGATTCTAAGTTTAAAGGGAAGATGATGTATTTCAGTCTCAGGATTATGTACAAATAGGAAACAAGATACAAAATCCTATGAGACTCACTTTCGCACTCTGAGAGTGAAAAGAATGAATAAGAGGGAACTCAAACTAAAAGTTCTCACTACCAATATCAGTTTTTCCTACAGTACTTTCCTCAGCCTATCTGCATCAGAATCGTCTGAGGTATTTGCTTTAAAATTGACTCTCAAGTATTTTTCCATAACTAGGAAATTGGAATGTCTATATGTTTTTTTCTTTGGAGTCTCAAATATTATGTGGGATTTGTAGAGGCACAAAACCTGAAAACCCCTTGCCTTCCCAGTGAGATGAGAGAGCTGTTTGTGAGTGAGGAATCAATGTGCAGAATAATGACAAGGACTAGAGCGAGGACTTTTCAGAGACCCCTGATAAGAGAATAGCACACATTTTGGTAGTCATCTTCTCCAGGTAATTCTAAGGCTGGAAAGTTATAACTATGAATATCTGGACTTTAAATGAGAAAGCACATGTTCTTTGGGAAACAGAAGTTTCTTTTCAAGGATCTTAGATACCACCAAACCCCTCACATACGGAGGGAAGTGACCCACATTCTCACCACAGCAAAAGCTTTACCCTTCCCTAACCAGATGTCTCCTCGATTCATGCTAGAAGAACCCCAAATTATTTTTGTAACAATTTATAAAACTATAGAAGTGGATTTTGAGCCTTCTAATAGGAGTGACTTCCAGTTTCATGTTTGACATCATCTCCCAGATTCTGTAGGGTCAAAAATAAGATCTTTTCTTCAGCCACTGTGAGATCTATGGCTGATACTCCTGTAACAAAAGGTAGATTAGTAAGAGAAAACGGAGCAAATTTATTTAACGTTTTAGTGACCCAGGAGCCTTCAGAAAAATGAAAACTGAAACTATCAGGATATAAACAAACTGGATAGAACAGATATTTATACCTCTGTGAAGAGAATTTGGAGCAACTAGACCCCTTATATACTGTTGATGGGAATCACACACACACACACACACACACACACACACACACACATATGAATATATATATATTCTTACAGGTTAAGCACACACTTAACTTGCCCAAGGCCTCCATTTCTAGGGATGATACAGATTAAATCACAGATACACAAAAAGATCTGCATGAGAATATTCAAGCAACTTTATTCATAATGTCCAAACTTAGGGAAAACCCACATGTCCATAAACAGGAAAATAGATTTTTTTCAAAAAAAAAATCTATGTTATATGTCCACAATAAAATATAACTCTGCAATAAAAATGAACAAAATACAGATACCCAAAACAAATGGATAATTCTCAGAACATGTTTAACAAAGAAATCTAAACACAAAACATTTTACACCTTACAACTCTACCTGCTTGTAGCACAAAAATTAGAAATCAAATCAAATACATATGTATATTAGAAGTCTGAGAGGTATTCTCCTCTTGCAAGTGGATGATATTTTGGGCAAGAGGGTGTTCTCTGGGTATTCTCTGATGCAAATATTCTGCATGCTGGTAAGGGCATGGATTAGATGGGTATAGGCATTTATGAAACTTCATGGAAGCATTTGCTTCAGATATATAGATAGAGATAGAGAGAGAGAGAGAGAGAGAGAGAGAGAGAGAGTTTATTACATGTAGATTTTACCCCAAAAGTACTATTATAAATTTAGGGGAGAAATGTATTATTGTGTTGTTGTTGTTGTTGTTGTTGTTGTCCTTAAAAGATACACAATAGTAGGGAAGGGAAGTGATAAACTGTCCTTGATATCTCATTCAGAAGAAGATCTTTCCGGTCATCTTGCAAACACTGAGAACACCCAGATTCTATTCTATTTACAAGTTATGTATCAAGCACTTCTTTAGGAAACATAATATTTACCAAACTCTCTTTTTCTTCTTCTTTCGCCTTTGAAAGCTTCTATTTTTAACTTCTGGTTTTTAAGTTCACCAGGGTCCATTAGAGACAGATTGAAGAAGCAGAAAAATATAAAGCACCAGGTACAGCATAAGAAAGAAAATAAAAAAGCACTGACACTCTATTATTTTTTCCCTTGGAACTAACATTGCTTTTAATAGTACCAGATGTCAAACCCCACCAGCCATCAAACTTTCAATCTTGAACCCTTAGAAATGAGAAACACTACACACAGGGTTGACTAATTGCAGCGGCAGCACCTCAGGACATAAATATCTCCTCAGAGAACTCGCACTCTTCATGCATCCCCTCCAGATAGAAGAGGATTCGGCTGCCGTGAAATGATGGTCAGAGTTAATGAAGAGCTGTCAGCCCGGGAAAATGTTGGATTTCAGTGCTAGTTGACTGAATCTGGACATATCGCCAGCCAATCTCTATGAAAGCCAAGTGCAAACAAAAACTACTTGGTAATTAGCGATGGCTCATTCAACTTGGATCACACCACAAAACTTGTCACCACTTGTCATGCATTTGAAAAGCCATTAAGACTGTAAGCCCTGCTCTATTACTTCCTGAATTTGTTCATGTCATGCACTACCACCCCTCTCTGTCCGTTACAATCTCTGGAGCAATGTGTATCATTTACTAAAAAGAAACTTAACTCTCCTGCTCCAAATATACTAGTCAGAAGCTTATATGTTTTAATCATCTGGGCAGAGGTTTTTCCCTCACCTTAACAGGTTCTTACTTATATAATAAGTGATGAAAGAAAGCAAAAAAGTGCGACAGGTTTGAATGCAATAATGTAATTAATTCTGTGAAACCACTGAAGAACTATCAAGTCCAGCCCAGAAGACATAAAACACATCATTTTTAAAGCCCCTCAGACCACCAGAGATGTGCATTTTCATGTACATGACCTATAAAAATCTTGTCCTATTGAATAAAAACATTAAATTAAATTAACTAAAATATGGGAAACATGTATATTTATTTTTATTTAAATAAAACCTCAAAATTACCTCACTCATAAGTTCAGGCCTGGGTTTATTACACAATAGTGTGCCCACAAACTTGCAACAAAACTTTTTGCTTATCAGAGCTTTATGAAATTTGGATTTACAGGCAGCATGAGTTGGGTGCTTCCGTTTGGCATTTGTAACAGATTGGCTTGCACAGTGAACTCCTCGTTAACTCTGCTCCTTTTTTTTTTTTTTTTTTTTTTAACAGCTGAATTCTGACATACCTGCAGGCAATACATGAAAAACTACTTTTATTTCAAGTTCTACCAAAACAGTGAATTTTAATCACTGTGATCTAAGGAAATGCAGGAAAAATTAAGCAGCATTAAGGTAGACCCAAAAACCCTTACACAGAGCTTTCCAGATATATTTAGACCATGCATCTTTCAACATAATTTTTCTCCCCTTCACCGCTTTTTCTGTTTCTCTCTCCCATCCTGTTGCTTTCTCCTTCTCTAACCCTCTTCTCCTCTCTCTTCTCTCCATCCAAGTCTTCAGAGTGCTAACTATAGGAGCAGTTTGTGCATGGATATATTTCTGTCCCACCTGTTACCAGAGGCTTCAGTGGCCCAAACTGCGATCCACAGAATGGACAAGAGAAGGACGTTCTGAAGCTACACAGATACTCAGTGTAAAACTAACTACGCTCAAATACCAGGTGGGAGGAGAGAAGGAAAGAAGCATTGAACAAGGACGAGCGAAGGCAGTTTTCAAATTGATAGCTGAACCAGAGACCACAGGGAATGAAGACGCGTGCACAATTGTAGGTTTGCATCAGTCCCATGAAGAGGTTTCCATCGGATACACGAAGAGACAGCAGAATCTTTGCTTATTCTCCAGACTGAAAGGCTGCATAGAATCAGGAAAACCAAGCACGCTGATGCTGCCTATCTGATAGTCCCCCACCTTTTCCTGAGCCCAAACGCGCCACAGCTCTGTCTCTTTCTCTGGAGCCCAAATGGAGGAGGTTAGTTGAAAAACCTAACTAAGATGGCTGCCACCATAGGCCCACAGGTGTTCGCTGTGTATAGGTCCCTCCTGTCTCTCTGCAAATCACTGAAACCCTGGAGTATTTTCACCATGAAAACCTCAAGCGAAACCATGGCCTGCAGGTAAGCATTCATATGTCTGTCAGAAATACGTGGAAAGCCATCTGGCAGGTATTTATGCTTTCTAAACCAACTGAAAACTCCCCCACCATAAAGAAAACTTAGCAGAAAGATGACTTCAAGTATACATTTTCACATAAAAAAGTCATGCGGTGTTTCCTCTCGTAGAACTTATTTCCCTAAACTAAGAAAAATTTATAAGATAGAGGAATCCATCTCAGTATAACCAACATTACCCACTTAACAGTCCATCCACAGGCAGTCTTATCTTGGGTCTCTGCAACAGATGGCTAGGATAAAGGGGTTTACTCTCAACAAACGCGAGTTTTGAAAGATGTGTACTTGATTATGTAAGTTCCACAATACATATAATTTAGTTCATTTAAATGTATAATACATGAACATGAACGGTAATAGAGAAAACAAAGACAGTATGATTTACATGCCATATGTATATTATGCTAGACAAAATGTTTAATAGAAGATTTCTTGGGATATGGAGATGTTTTCTTATTGCCATATAGTTTCAAATTAACATTTCTCATTTATACCAGTACATTCCTTCCCAAAACATTTCCTTTTTCACTTATTTTTATATTATGCACACCAAATCATAGCCCCCCGCAAAGAAAAATAGCACAAAGAAAAAGTTACAATGAGGCAAATCACGTGACATTTGTTATCAGAATCTTCTTCCTCTTCGTCAGTTCTTCTTGATTTGTAGACAGATCAGGCAGAGCACATTTTTTCTGGGGACCATACCCAGGTGATTTCTTTACAGACCATTAAGAAGAGGTGGGGAAGATGACCCTTGAAGGCTTCCTAGCAGGAAAAACCAGCCTACTTTATGATAAGAATTGTATCAATGCTTCCGCTGAAGCCTTTCCTAGCAAACTTTATTACATGAGGAATCATTAAAAGTTCCTTGGCTTCAGGCTGATTTTGTTCCAAAGTGCACAAGCCCTGTTCAGAATGAAGGCAAAACCACAGAGCACAGATGACCAAGGTGGGTTCAGAAATCTTGCCTCAGTTTGGCTGCACCCTGCAAGGACTCTGTACGGCAGATCAGATAATTTATGATAAAAATGAAGATGGACAAAAAGACACGCTCTATGTGGTAACAGATACCCAGGTGCAGTGTTACCTCTTCAGAAGGCGGCACACACGGCTGGGCAAGGGAAAATTGCCATAAAAGAAGAAAGAGCTACAGAAAATTGTGAGCATGGGAAGAAAAGAGACAAAGTGAATTTGGATGCCTTAGGAAGAAAGAAAAAGATAAATAGGCAGAGTCAGAGGAGAAGACCTTATTGGGGCAATCTGTCGGGAAACAAAAAAGGCCATCGTGAGACGTGAAATTACAGGACACAACTAGACAACATGTTCGGCAAAATAAGCCCCACATAACCTGCATTTGTTTCCTTAGAAAGGCTTTTGAAGGAATGATGTCATGACTTAAAAGAGGATTGGTTGTATTTTAGGAACCTACGGTGTGATTTAAAAAATTGTTAAGTATCTGCTATAAACAGTTCTTAAAGAATATTTACAAATCTCTGCAGCATGCTCTAGCCCACAGAAAACATCAAATTTTAACATTTGCTATCTATTTTGTTTGATCATTGCATCCCTTATTTGTACATGCTCAAAAGCATGTATAGATAACATTGTTGAGAGTAGTAAAATTTTTATCATTATAATTTAGTAGTAGACATAATAACATTGGCTACTATTTATGTAGTGCCCTGTTTCAGCCGTGGCTTTATGTCAGGCATTGTCCAAATGTTTTCTACATTATGTCATTGCACTCTAAAATATTCCTGAGGTATGGCCATTATTAGTCCTTTTGTTCAATATTGACATATCCTTTTGATTCAGGGTTTTCTGTCACATAGGACCAACGCAATGTAAAGGTATAATGCACAGCATCTCTCATTCAGTACAACTTATTCATTTATTGAGCACATACAATTTTGAAGAAGCCATGGTAAGAGCTTCAGTGTAGATAATGAAAAATGGCAAGTCTTTGTTCTTACAATATATTAATAATACATTTTATCAGGATGCTATCAAGTGGCAGTTTAGGTTAATGAGCCAAATATTAAGAACCAAAAATAAGGGTCAGTGCCCAAAACCCAGAGACTCAATCACCGATGACAGGAGGATAAGGAGCACTGTTGTGCAATCACATTTTTAATAATCAGTGTAGGTAAGAAAGACCAGTGGCTGCTAAAACATTTAGGTGAAAGGTGATTAGGGAACAGGATGTGCACACCAAATGCCTCAGTATAACAACCAGATTACCTGTCAGTTACGAAAGTAAAACATAATGTAGAAGAAAGAGATCCAGTAGATACCCCTTACCAAGTGATCTAATAGAGCATCCCCATCAGACATGAAACAGACATCACACCTCAAGACTCACTTGGAGCATAACATGAAAAAATAGTAAGAGAAGTCCAGATAATTGGACTTCAAATTTCCAAGTATCCTTCAAAAATCTGAATGTCTTGAGTTCAATCCCCAGTACCAGAAAAAAAAAAAAAATCTGAATGTCTTAAAAGTAAAAAAGAATAGGAGAGGGGAGAGAGAAAACCTATTCTAAGCAGATGAAAGACAACCAAAGCGATCAGACAACTAAGTTCAAGTGATTTTTTTTTTCCTTTACTCTGAAATTTCTTTTAAAAGTATAGCAGTGAAGACTATTACTGAGTATTCAGAAATGTGGATTTAGGGATAAATTTATATCCAGTGTAATCTCTTAGTGTTAATATTGGTTTTTGCTCACTGAACAGAGCATCATAAGAGAAGATGTATATGAAGTACTTAGAATACAGTGTTATATTGCCTATAATCTATATATACTCAAGCACTTCAAGATAAAAATACAAATAGGCATTGGATTGTATAATCTATATAGAAAAATAGCTATTTGTATTTATTATATTACTAAGTTAGTATATGTAACTACTAAATATCAGTCTATGTGCAATTTGTTATATTCATGCAATATATACCTTACATATAAAATACACCATATGGAACATACTACATGGTATACTATAACAATTATATAAATCAATAGATAGCTAATGTATAATTCAACTTATAAATTAATAAATCATACTAAATGCAAATAAACAGAAAAAAACATAAATCTAAGTATTTCTATGTACAATATGAGATATTAAAGACTACTGCGATAGGGAAGGGATATTGAACTCAACTCAACTGAAATAAAAAGAGGAGTTTTGAAGCTCTTGGCTTAGTTACTAGAAAACTTCTAAAGGGTGCTGAGGAAGGGCTGCTCAGCAGTTAGGCTGTCTGTCTTTGCTAATACTGTCCAGAGGTTAGGTTCCCACCCTCCCACTGAGACAGACGGGTGGGTGGGCCTCATCTTTCTTAATGATTGCATTTCAAAGGAGAGTTTCCAAGGCTTTAAAGAGAAAGGCATTCCTAAAGGTAATAAGGGAAAAGGAAACAAATTGGAGAAAATGAAAACATGTTTGTAAATGGGGAGGGGAGGAGGGGGTGAAGGGAGGGCAGGGACAAAGGGGAAAAAATGAGAACCAAGACCTGTCATGTAAAGTTACAAGATCCCAATGATGAATGTAACTGTACTGTATACCTAAAATGTACCAATAAACTCCATGAGGAAAAAAAAAAGAGAGACAGAGAGAGAGAGAGAAAGACATTCCTGAGCTACAGGACAGCTACATCTCAAAGATGCAGACAAAGTATTAGAGTAGCAAGATTGCTGAAGTAAGTGCTCTAAGGAAAGGGCTGTGAATGATGTAGAGTGAGAAATCCGGTTCCCCAGGAGTTCAAACACCAAACTCAGGAAACATTGTTTCCCCGTGTTTACTTCTTCAGGTGCACTGCTCACATGACTAATGGACAAAGAGTAGAAAGCCACCCAGCATTTCTACTGAATGAGGCAAGGCTTTGCAACTCTCAGTTGGCTCAGCCTGAAATGGAAATAAAAATTGCTGCTTCCTACTTTACAAACATGCTTTAGGGTTACCAGGCCATGTTTATAAAGCATTGTCAACTTTTTATGTAGAAAACGCATTATGTTAAGTACAAAGTATGATTTTTATATGTTATGGAGGGAGGCATTAACAGCAAGATTTCAAAGGGCCAAAGTAGATTACATCTGAAGAAAAAGGGGACCTTAACAGTTCTTTCATGAGGACAATATTTGCACAAGAACTTCATTACACAGAATATCTTTGTAATTGTAAATGAGAACTATACCAATCTAAACACTGTATAAATAACAGTAAAAGGGCAGGCATTCAAATCAGTTCTGTATAATAGAATTTTCTTCATTTCTGCTGTCTTGGCTCAAATTCACTGTGTTTTTAATTTTTTCAGGAAATATTTCTTCTGTTTTTTAAAAAATAATTGTTAGGGACCTGATGCCGCCATCACAGGTTGTATTTTCGGGGTTCTTCATGTTCTTAAAATGACATCATGCCCTTATCTTAAGTTTCCTTCTGTTTCCTTCTCCCAATACCTCAATAGCTTAGAGAAGTGAAGTTCAAGGTTCTGCAAGGCTGAGTCCCTAAAAGGCAATCTGGCCTGCGATAGGTTAAAAGTGGCCCGCCTGCTCACAGATAATGTAATAGCCCAGCCCAAAACCAATAAAAGGACCATCCTTTCTTTGTTCGCTCTCTCTCCTTCTCTTTGACCTGCTCTCCTGAATAAAGTTTCCTGAACAAACTCTGCAGTCGGACCTCTCGGTGTGTGGTCTTGCTATTGAGCGTTGCTGTTCCTCTTCCATAGTTAAGGGATAGCCTATTGTTAGCACTCCTGCTGGTGCATACAACACGCTGCACTGATTTTTTTCCAAGCATCATTATCTCAAGGACATTTAGCAGGCTTAGACAGACAGTGATAAGACAAGGAGCTTGGCCCTAAGACAAAAATCTGCCATTGGTTTGTTTACTGCTCCACATTAATTAAAAAGTAGGATCCAGGTAATTTAGTATGCACTTAAAGATGTGGAAAGTCCTTACTCAAGGTCTCTGGTGTTCAAAATGCCCTTTGTGTCAATGTGTATGACTTCTGAGGGAGAGGAACCGTGGTTGGTGTAGTAGTTCTTGCTGCAGTGCACAATACTGGTGGTGTGTTTGCCTTCATGAGAATGAGAAAGTGGCAACCTTCATTTTCTAATCTGTGGAACAGACAGAGCCCTTGGGCACAAGACTTGGAATTTTGATGAAGAGAAGTCACCCCTGTGTTTTTCTCCGGACCCCCTGCCAGGGTGCTTCTGGTGAGAAGTCCAAAAGTCAAAGTTCAGTCCCTTTCTGCCTTTCTCGTCAAGTTCATGCAGGCACAACTGCTCAACTCTGTAAAGCAGGCATTGTTATAATCACACCTATACAATACAGATCCTTTATTATATATTTGCATACAGACACACGCATACCTACCCAATATTAGGAAGTATTTAGATAATTTTCAAATAAAGCAAGAGATTACATTTTGTAATCACAGGATTACATGTGATCACATGATTTAGAGTTTATGGTATAAGACGTATTTTCTATAATGTGTAGAATCAAAAGAGGAATAATTTAACAAAATATCACGTCTCTGATCTGAACCCATATTACCAAAATAATCGGATATCTCTTAATCTGATCAGATTTAATTTTATATCATGTAAGGCAAGGCTTGTTTGAGCTTAATATTTTCATTTTAAAGTTACTGATTTTAAGTAATCATTGTGTCCAGTGGTTTTCATCAAGAAAAAATATGTCGATGATATTTCTTCTATTCACAAATCTTATAAACTCTTCCCTTTATATTTACATATTGAAAACTGCAGGTTAAATCATTGCTTTGATTCCCCTCAAAATTTTGTTTTCAAAGATCCTGTCATTATACAGGAAAAGAGACTAAGGTCTGCTAGTATTTGTTACTTTTTAGTAAGTCACCCACTTACTCTGTCTCAATGAGGATAGAAATGTTTTTCTTAATTCTTCCTGAAAATTTTTAGTGGAATAGGTAGATATAGATCTTTTTATTTTTATTTTTTACATTTAGGAAGAATCCTTTCACTTTACTTTCTCAGATGTTATATTTGTTTTGGTAAAACTTTTTATTGTGTTTTTAAATACTATTTCTACTCCCATTCCAATTCAGAAGCACCTTTAATTTCTAGATTGGATCTTTGTTCTCTATTATCCTGTGATTATTGCCTGCATTGTGATGTTAATCTGTTTCTACTTTATATTCTTGGGTAACTTTGCTTTTGTTCTTTCCTTATTTTATGCCTAACAAAGTTATTCTACTATGTACTATCTCTAAAGCTGTCTCTAGCTTTAATTCTGCTATTGAATTCTTTGTTTCCTTGTAAACTTTCTTTTACTATCTCCCTGTTTCCCTCATTCGTTCAACTTTTTGTACATACACCAGAAAGTCCTATGTTCCTTCAAATATACTATAAGACAGCAAAATACATTCTTATTATTTTCTACTTTCTGTGTAAATTTTGAAAATAGATAATTTTAATGGCCTATTCTTCTATCTTAAAATGATGCTGTCATTGTGCTATTGCACAGATGTGCTGTTTTCGCTACTTTTGTTGTTCTTTTTTAAGGCTCAGTTTGGTCTTTGTTTTTGTATACAACCTGTACAAGTAAGGACCACTTTCTTTAATCAACATTTGCACTCAGAGAGAGAGCACACAATTTCCCACACCTGGTTCAATACCCACTTAAGTACCTGTGGACCATCATTTCTCTGGCATAAAGTCAGAATTTATGAATTTATGGATCCAGATTCTTTTTCAATGTTCACTATGTAGGAACCACTTATCTATATACTTCTTCTATACAAAGTAATTTCCTCTTATTATCTGGGTCTCTAAAAATCCCAGTGAAGTATGATATAGGATAACTCAAGTCCCCAGCATACAGTACTACAAACAAGGCTTTCACTTTAGTCCCTGGGATCAGCAAGCATATTTGAGGTGGCTAGAGCTGCCCCAAAGTCTACAGAACCACCATCTCCTACTTATTGAAATTTGTCTCCAAGTAGACGTCAGAAGTTTGCAGTCAGAACAGAGAGAAGTGTCCTGGTTACCTTCAAAATCAGCATCTCTATCAATGACAGCAGTTTACCCCCACTTTTTATCTGACATAAAGCTAGGTTATTGATGTAGCTTATGGATTAATAATAATGAGGAAAAAGAGAGACTATTCCTGGCTCGTGTTAGGGAAATGGGTTGTTCTCTTTATTAGGTTAAACCTGGGTAGCCATCAGTTGTTTTTGTCTCTCTTCAGTTTTATTACCCTTATGGATTGTAGAAGCGGAGTGAAGCAATCAATTGCCTGTCAGATTCCATTTTTTCATTTGCTGTGAGTGTTGATCTTTCCTAAAAATGAGCATTTTATTCCTCTGCTTGTTCCTAATCACCAGTCTTATCACTGCTCTAGCTAAGCCTGCACCAACAGCCTCAGTTAGCTGTTCTTGCTGTCCCAGAGCTTTGCTGATGTTGTCTGAGATTTTTCTAAGGTCAAATGATAATCTAGCCAGAACCTTCCAAGACAGAAGCCTGGGAACTGTCAAACAATTTCATGAGCAAGAAGTCATCAGAGCTTATTTTCACCCCATCAAAACTAGCATTCAATTAAATATCATCTTAGAATGCTGTTATGAATATAGATGATGAGCATGAGACGAGGGAGGGGGGCTGCTATGCATATGTCCTCATGAGAACATATGTGCTTTCATGCATAAACATGAACATGCCCTCATGCATGTGTATCATGTCACATGCTGACAAATCTACGCCTTCATATGTACCAGAATACATGCACATGCACATACCTTCACATATGAATACAATCACTTCTCATTAAGAGACTTACAACTTGCCCTCTGATAGGAAAGTCACATATACTTGATAACATTCTCAGGAAACAGTGAGTGAAAGTAAATGATTCAATACAATGATACTACAACTAAAAAAAAGCAACTCACTCAAGTATATCAAAGGCAAATCTAAAGCAATGAGAGAAAAGGAAAGGAATGACAAGAAATAGTATGTATGATTGAGACAGCAATGTATTCGGCACTTTACACATGTTCTTTGTTACACTCGTAATAATTTGTCAAGGAAAGAGCCAGGGCTCAAATGCACTCAGTTAGTCATTCATGAGATTTTCTAGGTACATACTGGGTTTTCAAAACTGAAATTTTTGAAGCTTAGAAGCTCAATACTACAAAGGAGAAACCTCAAGCCAAGAAGGCTGATGTCACTGGCATGGTTAAAAAGAACAATGTGAAGAAGGCTAAAAAGTCCAAGAAGGGGCAGCCTCACTGCAGCTGAAACCCTGTCCTGGTTAGAGGAGTTGGTAGATAGTCCTGATCTGCTACATATTCCAGAAAGGCTTTGTATAAGAGGAAGTACTCAACTGCTAAATCCAAGGTTGAGAAGAAAAAGGAGTCACAAATCCAGTTGGTGGTAACAAGAATAACAGTGTCCAGATGATTAAGCTTTGCAAAATGCCTAAATACTACCCTATTTATTGAAGATGTACTCCAAAAGCTGTTGAGCTGTGGCAAAAAAACAAAACAAAACAAAACAAACCCTTCAGTCAGCATGTGAGGAAATTACGAGCATCAGTCCCAGTGCCATCTTGATCATCCTCAGTGGGTTGAAGAGAGTGGTTTTCCTGAAGCAGCAGGCCAGTGGCTTGCTACTCATGACTGGGCCTCTTAACCTTCATGGAGATCCTCTGCGTAGAACACACCAGAAATTCATCAATGCTTACTTCAAGAAGAAACTATAGAAGCCCAGACACCAGGAGGGAGAGATCTTCAACACAAATAATGAGAGATACCAGATTTCAGGGCAGCTCAAGGTGGATCAAAAAGTGGTGGACTCGCAGATTTTACCAAAAATCAAAGTTGTTCCTCAGCTCTGGGGCTACCTGTGATCTCTTTTTTGCTCTACCAAATGGAATGTACCCTCACAAACTGGTGTTCTGAGTTTCTTACTAAGAATTGAATTAAATAACTGATATGTTGAATAAAAATAACTACACTAGTAAGATACTCAGTGATATTGGTTACTCTCAAATACAAGCCTAACTACATAGTACATGTGTTTTCTACCACCTTGTCAAAAATGCAAGATCGATTAATTTCTATGTTAGTTTTTCCTAAAATATTATTCTCACAGAAGCTTTTGACTACCAAATTGATGTAGAAATATAATATTATGTTACCTAATAAAATGTCTTAGTTAATTGCCAAAGAAAACCTTCCATGTAACTTTTCTGTATCAGAAATGTTGGGTATAACATGTAAGAACTAGCTTAAAAAAACAATAACAATGACAACGTTTTTTTGAAATTATATCTGAATCCCACCACCTTCCATAATGACTGACAAGATAACTAGACTATTCGAAGTAAAATTCCACAAAATACATCTGAAAAGATGTAGCTGCAAGGTATCCCCTAAACCTGAATTTACAAAGTGGGAGTTAGATGCTTCCAAAAGCAACAAAACTCACACAGGATTTGCAAATTGTAATGGAGAAAATAGAGAGAAAGAGATTTTATATCACCTTCAAAACCAGAATCAGAAACCAGAATATTCTATAGGTGAAGCTGAGTACAGTTGCCAAAGGTGCAAAGGAGCCTCATCTCCATTTGTACGGTGGGATGCCAGCTGGTATGGAAGTGGTCTGGGCCTTTTAAACTCTCCAAACTAATCCAACAAAGTTATCACATAGGATAAATCTCACACTGTGGAGAAAATACTGATAGTAGGGTTCAAACTGAAGAAGAGGGAAATGGAGACAAAAGAAATATGCAGATGAAAGTGGAGTGGGGGACGGACTCCACATCTCAGAAAATCCAAGGTAAAATTTTTGAACTGTGAAGATAATAGAGGAAGAAATTCTCAAGCTATAAAATAAAGAGTGTTATCTTGGCCTATCTTCTTATCATAAGAGTAGAAGTCAAATCTCACTTAAACATGGATAAAAGGAAAAGTTCATGATGAAACTCCATTCAACACTGATAGCTTAAAAAATAAAATAAGGTAAAGAATAAGGATCATATAGATAAATTAATATCATAAAGATATGCCTGAAAAGATGAGTTATGACTTAATACTTCAAAATAACCTATAATAATTTAAGAAAACAATGAAAGAATGTCATAAATCTGATGTAGATCTGATGTAGCATTTGTTACTGCAGAAAAAAGACTTGAAAAGATATCTGAAAAATTCTCATGAATATTTATAAATAAAAGGAAAAATATTTCAGAAAAAATGACCTAGAAGAAAGACAAGACTAAATAAAAATAATGGGTAACATACTGAGAAATGACACATGGAAGGAAAAATTTCTAAAAATGTGAAAATACAGATATATAAAAGACAAGAAATAGTGACAGAAAAAAGTAAAAAAGATCCAACAAATGCATGTACACAGGGGAGGGAGAAGTACAGTGCAATTGAATAAATACTTTAAAACTCATTTTATAAACTTTGAAGTAAACAAAATATATAACTTGCAATTACAATCAGAGCTGACAAAGCAGAGATATATTCTAACAATATGATAAAATAAAGGAAAACAATACAGAATCCATTAGGCACCTAGGAAAAAGACCAAATCACTAAGAAGGAAGAGATCAAGCTGTCAAAATTTTTTTCTTTTATTGTTGTCAACTTTTTTTTTTAATGAGTATATGTTTGGGATCCATTATAATTACATTCATCTGGGGGACTGGCACAAATACCTATTTCATCTTAATTTTTTTACAGCAAGGTTTTATAACAGAAGGTAATAGTGTAAAGTGTTTAAGAAACTCTGAGGGGAAATCTGAACCAATGATTTTATATTTAACATAAATCACAGAAAATATGAAAACCATGATAAAACATTATGAAAATTCAAGAGTTTGAAGAACATTATGTCCATTGACTCTACCTCAGGCATTTCATAAGAATGGGCTTCTGATAAGATAAATGGCCAGAGTCACAATCCCATTATAACTAATGACAAACAGAATATTACCTTGTAAACAAAAGCTAAGTGACAGTTGTACTAGAGATAATATATTGTGTCACTACAAATATACTATGCAATTGCTATTGTATTCTTTTCACTACCAAAAAAGATAAAGAATGAAGACAGTATATGAAAAGTAGATGAAAATTAAAGTTTGTCTTATGAATATTTATTTATAAGAGATGATGCTTTAAATGCTGGAATAAAATGGAGAGAGGATATAGGTTATTTGGTACTTTTAACAATGCTTATGGAAGGAAATCAAAAGACAACATTGAGGAATAGATTATAGACATTATGTAAGGATATTCATTTTAAATAATATTACGCAATCTAAAACAAAAATACAAATCTTTCTCTCTGGGTGAGTGATACAGGAAAATTGTGAGTTCAAGCCCACACTGGATAATTTAATGAATGGCTTAGTGAGAGAGGGATAAAACAATAAAAATGGCTGGGGATGTAGAACAGTGTGAAAGTCCTAGGTTCACTCTTCAGTACTGGCGTTCTGCCATTTCAGTGCCACAGGGCCTGCTCTGCCCAGCCCTCCCCTGCCCGCGCGACTGCTGCCATCTTCAGCGCCAGAAAGGTAGCTGTACAGGCACCCCTGAACCCTCCGGAACCCTCCAGTCCCCCCCTCATGCTTTCAGACCTCCTGATTGTGCCTGATTCGGACCTACTCTGTAGAGGCAGAGGTGGTCATAAAGAGAATTTTCCGGGCCTTCCAACTTTGAACATCTTTAAAGAAGGGGTGGGGGAAATCTATAGTAGAACTGAGTGGAGTTCAGCCATTCAGGAGGTTGGGGAACTCAGTCTGGGCCTTGCAGCCCGAGGTCAGTCTGCATCGTGGGGTTCTGCCACCAGCTGGCTGAGATCAGGGGACTCGGCTCTGCACATGGCAGCACATATTGTATATTATGACAGCAGTGATATAGTCTGAAAGAGGCCCTTCAAACTCGTTTTTTTCTTTCTTTTTTTTATTCCACTCTGCAATTCTTTTTTTTCTGTCCTCTTTCTCCAACTCAGTCTCTTGCACCACTATATTATCCCTCATCTTCCTTTCTGTTTCTGCTCTTGTCCTAACTCAGATTTCTTCTTTTATTATTTTTTCTCTTTTCTTTATGTTCTTTTCTTATGTCATTCTACCTCACTCAAGGGTTATTGTACTTCTATTTTGTTTGTTCCTTTTGAATTTAACAATTTCCTGATGATTGTCTGGTCAGTCTACGTCTTCTGGCTTCATATGAAACCTTCACTAATTCTTTTACTTATCTAATCCTCTTGTCTTAACTCTGTCTTAAGCCCCCATTCTAAATGGTAAATATCTTTATTGAAAAGTTTATTCACTGCGAACATATTTTGGATTGCTTCTTGATTGTAATTTCATTCACATAGTTTGAAGGTGATAGACTGATGACTACCACAAGTGGTCAATTTGCAAATTGTGCTTCATCATATTGTGGTACTGATTGTATCAATTAGGATAAAGGATTGTGATTGATTCAATGAGCTGTTTTCTTCGGCATTATGAAGATGAGAATGTCTATGAGTCATGAGAGACCCATGGGCTGAAGCCTAACTATATCAGGATTTAAGTAACAACCTAAAGGTTAAACTAAGGACAACCCAACAACAATAGTAAAAATGAGAAAATGCTTAAGCAAGACACAGGGACAGACTTCCAGTTCACCAATGGCAAACAGTGGGGCAAATGAGGATGAAAAGTCTGACAGTGAATCATCAGGACACCCTGAACTCAAAGCACAGGAAGTAACGAAACTGATCAATCAGGCTCTAGAGAAATTTAAAACAGATGTAATTTCCCAGATAATCACAGAGATGATGAGCAAAATGAAAGTTATAATTCAAGACTCTAGAACAGAAACTGAGAGGAAAATAGATGATGAGCTCAGGACCACGAGAGAAGCCACGAATGCCCAGCATATGAAAGAATTGCAAACAATGAATGCCCAATACAAGAAAGAAATGGAATCCATTGGACAGATTCAAACAGATATCCAGGAGATTAAAAACTCCATTGAGAGTGTTCACAAAAGAATAAAAGAGTCCAAAGATAGAATCTCAGGTATAGAAGATAAAATTGCAGTCAGTGACTGTGAAAAGAGAGGTCTCTTAAAAACAGTAGGGGATCATGAGAAATTGATCCAACAGCTCTTAGATGATACAAAGAAGAATAACATAAGACTGATAGGAATTCAAGAAGTAGCAGGAGAAAATGCAAATGACTTTAAAAAGCTGTTCACAGAATTAATTATAGAAAACTTCCCAAACAGAGGGAAAGAATTTGACATTCAGATAAGTGAGGCATATAGGACTCCAACTAGCCATGATCAAAAAAAATCTACACCTAGACATATAATAATCAAGATTCCAGAAACCCAACAGAAGAACAAAATACTATAAGCAGTAAGAGAAAGAAACAAATTACATGCAAAGGAAAGCCCATCAGAATAACAGCAGACTTTTCAGTACAAACCCTCAGGTTAAGGAGAGCCTGGAATGAGATATTTCAAGTACTAAAAGAGAACAACCTCCAACCTAGACTGATGTATCCTGCAAAACTCTCTTTCAAAATGGATGGGGAAATAAGATGTTTCCAGGATAAAGAACACCTGAGAAACTTCATGAATACCAAACCAGCACTACAAGGAATTCTAAACAATATTCTAGAAAAAGACAATGAAGATAACAACACAATGAGGCCCAACAGAGCAAATCAAATAGGCAAGCTAAGAAACTAAAAGAAGAAGGTGGAAAAAAAACATGACAATATAAGTTAGTACAGATCAGTTATAACCATCAATATCAATGGCCTCAATTCACCAATCAAGAGAAACAGACCGGCAGAATGGATTAAGAAGCAAAATCCAATAATATGTTGTATGCAAGACACATCTAGTGCAAAAAGAAGCCCATAGACTAAAAGTGAAAGGACAGAAAACTTCTTCATGTAACAGGAGCCCAGAAAAAAGCAGGGGTAGCAATCTTATTCACAGACCAAGGAAGTTTCAAACCTAAACTGAAAGAGACAAAGAAGGTCACTACATCCTTGTGAAGGGAACAAGTCAAGAGAAAGAGATAACAAATAATTTATTTTTAATCTATTGAGTATGTTAGAAAGTACATACGCTTCTTTTCTCTTTTCTTCTTTTTTCTTTTTTCGTTTTCTTCCCCTGGTGCTGGGGATTAAACTCAGCACATTGTTCTGGCTAGGCAGGTGCAGCATTACCAAGCTAAATCTCAGGCTTTACATTTCATATTTTTAAAATTTATCAACACACTAATCCTTGTCTTTATATGTTGGTCTACCAAATTGATGAGTTATTTTGGTTCTCATTTTCTTTGCTTTATTATTTGAGAATTTATGAAATCTGTACATATGAGTAGTACGAGAAGTATTAAGGTCCATCTGTCATTTTCCTCTTTCATCTCTGCTTTCTACAAAGTTCCTTTTCTGTCATTACAGCTTGTTTGGTTGGAAATTTGTGAAGACAAATTTTGTTATGGTATCAATATGTCTTTGTGCCTATTTTCTACTGATAATGAATATTAATTTTTAAGTAAATTTTATTATAACTATCCTTAAATAAGTGGATAATAAATCATTAATATCATTTAGTATTTGGTAGATATTACAAATTCTCCAACTCCCTCAAAAGTGGTATTTGTTTTTTCTCAAATCACACAAATCACAAACATTCCACACATCACTGCACTGTTTTATTATACCAAAGTATATATTGTATTGTAGAAAATATGCATTGTGTATATGTGTGGGGGGTATGTTTTTACACATATGTGTGCACTATTAAATGAGAACAAGGTCATGAATGTGGTAGGATTTTGCACATTTGGCATATTGATAGTTTCTCTGGCAACCTTATGATTTCTCTAAATTACATGCTTGATTTAATTCATAGTCATTTGTTTGGGTAGAATATTACATATGTACTGGTGTTAAATTCTATCATTATGCTTATAAAAATATAATAAAAATAAGTATGGGATATAATAAAATAGAAACAGAAAAATCTGATCTTAAAAATGTAAATTCTTTTAGTTGCTTTTGGATTTCAAATATAAGTATATTTTTTTCTGTGGGAAGTTTTGTTAGAAAATATAAGTGGTACAATCAACAAGCATATGATATCTATCAATTAATAAATCCAAGGAGTTTATAAATCATACAATTTTGAGGACAGTTTCTCAACTATAATATGTAACTGTTTTATCTGTAATTACATTATTTCAACAATATTATATGAAAAGAAAATGAGAAAGAACATATAATGTTTCAGATCATACCAAACTAATAATGTATCTTGATTATCAGTCTGTATTGCATAAATTTTTGTTTATTTCATATCCTTTTTTGCTGTCATATATATGTATATTTGACATTTTTATTTAGTATCTTCATTTCTTGTTATCATGTATGTTTGCAATCTTTAATAAAAAAATCTTCAGTACTGCAAGAACAAACAAAACCTTTATAAGTACCAAATAAAATGTGCTGAGAGAAGATCAATTAAATTTTTTCAAAGCATTTACCTATAAGTCAGGTAAATAATGGAGTTCACAGGACACAGGAGCTAGACTTCTCCGAACATAACTTGTTTACATATTTGATATCAAAACAATGAACATATTGAACATAATTTCAGTTATTTTTTTACACATCTAGCTCTCAAAAGCTAAAACACATCAAAGCAAATGAACTGCACTATGTATTAAGCTAGCAGCACAATTGCCCATAGTAAAACTAGCTTGACTGACTCTGTAACACAACTCCGTCACGCATTCCATGTGAGGTATGTACTCCATTTAAGTAACCTAAATATTAAAAAGAACAGCAAATAGAAAAATAACTTAATCCTGGGAAGGAGGATTTCAAGTTTGAGCCCAGCCTGGAAACTTAATGACTTAGTAAGATCCTATCTCAAGATAAAAAAAATAAGAAAAGCGATGGCTAATTTATTATGAAACTCCTAGGCTCAATCTCCAGAAACCTTCATAAGTAAAGATTATTAATCATATTTTTGCTGTACTGTTTGTATTTTGTCCTGAGTTCATTGTGCATATATCATGGGATAAAGCCAGTGGGGTTCTCTGAGAAATGAGCCCTTCAACATGAGATAAAGACAATATAAGTGCAAGATCAATGCTACTGAGTAAAAACCTTATAATATTGAAAGTGAACAGAATATACCAGTATGATCTTATGATATAATTTATTAAAACAAAAAGCTCTATTCACTGAAAAATCCAACATACAATGGCCAATCCAATAATAATAAGTAAAGTTCAACAAACAATAAACCTAGTACAGAATTGAGCACCCCACTCTAACTTTCAGGGTTATTTCTCATGCTGGAGAAATGAGTGATTATAAATGTGTGACATACAATGAGCTTGGTATTTCTTATTATATGGAAAATCAGAAAGCTACTAAGGTTGGGTCAAAGGAACATATAAACTACTAATGTGATGAGGTGTCTGTTGGCAAAACTCAATAAATGTAATAGCTCTCATGAATCCATGCATCAAATATATTTAAAATACAGTAAATGATAATTTAAACATTCATGGTTATATTTAGGATATTCTTGTAACCATTTTGCTGGGGTTTTTTGTGTTTTTTTGTTGTTGTTTTGTTTTGGGTTTTTTTGGTACTGGGGATCGAACTCAGGTCCTTGTGCTTGTGAGCAGAACCACTGAGCTAAATCCCTAACCCACCAATTTGCTGTTTTGAAAACTATTAAATAAAGGGAAAGGATCAAGCAAAGTGTACCTGTAACCAAACTATAACTTAGGATTCATAAATAGTTGATAAGAAGTATTTCTTTATAGAAGTTCAGCTAAGAAGTAAAGTGAGAGTGATAGAATTTCCATATTTCAATGTCATAATCAAGTAATGGATCTAGGCAACAATCAATCATTAAAAAACAGTCAACCAGATATTGTATGATTCCTGATGGAAATACAACACATTACCTGAAGTATTGCTGGCCAAAGAAATTAAAGCTAGATCAGATCAATTCTCTAGATCTTACTACCAATTTATAGGAAACAGAGAGGACAATGGAACATGTCAGTTGCAAGTAGCAAAATCCAAACTGTCAGAAATGATACAGTATAAAAGGCCTGCATTTTCAGCAAAGACACAGTAAAAAAGCCTGGTATACAACTGTACTCTCAGCATGTTGAGAGAATGGGGCACAAGGACTACGAGTTTAAACTCCACGCGGGCACTTAGTGTCTTAGCAAGACTGCATCACAAAGTGAAAAAACATGATTTTTTTAAGGGCCAGGAATGTAGCTCAGGATCTGCTCTGGATTCGATTCCTAATACAAAAAACACAATGCAACACAAAACCCATAAAGAACAAAATCAGAAATGGAAGAGAAACTACCAAAAACCTTATGTAACAAAAGTTAAGGTTTTAGCAACCAATTGTAAGGTACAAGTTTTATTTCGATATTGATTCAAAGAAATTATATTTTTAAAATTCTGATATGCCCAACATTTATTGGGTATTTTGTGCTTTTAGACAATTATTGTTATTTTTTAAAGTATACTAATAGGTCTGTGGTTCTGTGTTTTAACTCATCTTTATCTCATTTAGGTGCATGTTAAAGTATTTAAAGATGAAATGGTATAAGATTAACATAATGTGGATTGGGGAAAGGAGAGTGGGTAGAATTAATGCAGAGCAAGACTGGATGTGAGTTTTTTTCTCTCTCTCATTGAGTTTATTGGTACATTTTAAGTATGCAGTACAGTTACATTCATCATTGGGATCTTGTACCTTTACAGGACAGGTCTTGGTTCCAAAATTTGAGGGGAATTTTTTTTAAATGGAAAGGTATTGGATTCATAGAACAGATGTACTACAACTGAGGAAAAACATTTTCTTGTTTTCAGCTGTCAGTAGAGTACTTATACTTGGATCTGAGTTCTTAGTCATGAACTGAGTGATGGGTACCAGAGGATTTATATATATATTGTACACTTTATAAGATTTTAGCATATAGAAATCACCATACTCATTTGGAGAAAGATAGGTATCTCTACATATTTAAACAAGTATTTGTTTGTTTCATTTTCCAAGTTTTATAGTATGGAATAAAAAAGGTTATCTCTTTTGAAGTTTGAAAACAACGGCCCCACATTTGACTATAGAAAAAAGAACAGAAGCTTCTTAGATTTGTTCTTGGTCATTGGGTGTTTTGTTTTATTGTGGATTTTTTTCCTGGTCATTCAAGACAAAATACTTTCCTCAAGATACAGAAAATATAGCTAACTAGAAATCTCCTGGTTTATAATTTTAACATGTACTTTTTATCCAAAGAGGAAAATTTTGTAAGCATTGTATATTTTCTCTTCAAAAGCATAGTGTCATTAACATACTTCACTAACGTGAAAATGGATTTTTATGTGTAATTTGTTTTTACCCCTTCACCACATTACCTAACAGTTGTTTTATTTTTAAAAAACCATAAAAACATTAGACAATACCCTTTAAAAATCCAAGAGTTCAACATCTCTGAATTAGAATTAAAATATATCAGGTATAGAGCAACAAATTAATTTAAAGCAAGAGAAATAATCATAAACTCAGAAAGTCTTTTATTTTATGCATTGCTGGAAGATTTATCCCACAATTACTAAAAATTGAATAAACACTCATTTGTGAGTTTATTACACTGTTTTGAGGAGTCATTAACTTAGCTCCACACAGCAATGTCTTATGATATGACGGAGCCGTGAGCACGGTGCTTGAGGGAAATAAAAGTATCGTTATGTGCTCCAGGAGCTGTTTATTACTAATGTAAACAAGATTAAGAGGAATGCGCATGTAACAGGGAAGGCAGTAAATGATGGGCAAGGATCTCGTTTAACTGTAACATTTTCATAGGAGAAAGCTGACTCAGGATCCCCAAACAGCTCAGGAAAAACAGCCAGTTTTCAACCATATCATTTATAATTAAGTGGGGGGCAGGATTACTTACAATGGCTGACTGATAAGAGGGATCATGACCAGTCACCTTTCTAATCTTGATGACTATGCAGCTCAGAGAATCCAAGTCATACTCACTTGTAAAATTTCTTTTGTGATGGAAGACTTCAGAGGACCTAAAAGCATTAGATAGGAATTCCATCAGTATCATATTCAGGCATGGATATTGCTATGGTAAGATGGATGGAGTGGACACTGTGATGTGGCTTCCAGATCCCTCCTCAGGAACAAGGGACGTGTCCTCCCTGCTGCTGGGATTGATAGCCCTCTTAGGGAGTTGCATTGGTTGAAGAATTCCACCTCATCCACGTCCATGCCCTCTTCCCAGAACACTCCTCACCCAATGATTGAACCCTATGTTCCAACACAGGAACGTAAGGGTGAAGGGCCACCTTGCACCAACTCTGGAAGACTTCCCACTTCAGAGCTCCCTGTGGGCTGAGACCACAAAACAGGCCTTATGAATCGCATGTCTTCTCCCTCTGCCTTATCTTGACTTCTTTCTGTTTTTCCCTTCATTGAGTGTGATCCAAAGAAAATTCCCTAACAAACTTCCGGTAGTCCAATCTCTAAATCAAACTCCTTCTTAGGAATTTGTGGCAGTGGGCATCAAAATCTTGATGGGAAGCAGAGTAACATACATGTACGTGAGACAATACAATTCTGTGAGACTAAGAGGGTACCAGACTGACCCTTACCCATGGAGTCATTTTAATAGCATTACAATTTCCAGTGGGAAAGGCTCAACTGACTGGATGAATTGTGTTCAGGATAGAGGTAGAGACAGGAACTGGCATATCAACCACATAGGAAAGGTCCCCTCAGAGTATGCAGTTTCCTAGTGACAGATAACAGAAATTCCAAGTCACACCTTCTAATCACAAGATGTACAGCCCAGCCTAATGTATTACCATACACTAAAAATCAGTATATTACAATACTCTTTAGGATGAGAAGCATCAAGGAGGTTTAGTGACTCAATACACTACATAATATTGAATCTGCATATACCACTGGCTAGTATGATGCATTAGCAGAAAAACTGAATTTTTTCTATTCTGTAAGTCCCCACATATGCTTACTGAAAGGAGCGGCTGATATGCACCAGTACACACTGAAGCCTCACTATTAACAAGGATTTCTGTGAAACGCTTTATATCATTCCATCTGTTGTTTCTGCTGGAGTCCAAGCTCTCCGAGAACCAGCAGTATCTACATCTACATCCCCTAAAGCCCAGTAAAGGACCTCGAGCCAAGTGCTCAAAAAAACCTATACTAAATGAAGGAAAAGTACAAGGAATCCTCTGATACCTAGTGATAGAAACTGTCATCATCTTTATATATATGATAGGCCTGATATTTAAATCAAGGTCATACCACCAAAAAAATGACAACTACCCAAACCGACACTGTTATGTTCCAAAACCTGAACACTCATCTGTTCAGCCTCACTGATTGGTTTGTTTGCTGAGTTTTGCAATTTAGAGTGGGAAACAGACAGAAGGGAAAATTTTATTTCTTGAGATACCTTCTTCTTTCTCACTCATTTGCTACATTATTGAAGGCTCATTTCTAGTCCCAGAAATCTTTGGCTACACATATCTTCTGGCTTCATTTTAACACCCGCATCCCTTAATGCCCATCATGGAAAAGTTACCCTAGCTCTTACGTAAAATTCATTCTTGTTAAATGATCCAACCCAGTCAGGAAAACATTAAATCCTGTAGCTCCATGTCTTGCACCCTGAGTAAGTTGCGCTAGGATGTGACCTCCAAACAGCTCAGACAGCTCCATGTCTGTAGTCTTGCCAGTTGCTGTTCGACTGGCTTCGCTTTGGGTGGATCTCCTCACCGCCTGTGGCATTCCTTCCACTCCATGTTCATGGCATCTCCAACTTCTTGTGATTACCACTGCCCTTTTGGGTTCACTCTCACAGCCTCACATATTGCCCTCTCAGGGGCACTCTGCCTGGCCTTCTTTTGAAATCTAAGTGGGAGTCTTCCTGACCCCACAACTTTTGCATTGTGCATGTCTTTAAAACCAGCACCATGTGGGTGAGAATAAGGCCTGCTGCCAGCTCAAGCAGTAGCCACGCCCCTTGGATCATGGTTGCAGAGGCCTCTGAAAGCCTGGATGGCTAAACATTGTGAAAAAAATTCCAAGGAACCAATTTTGTAAGTAATTCTTCTTGACCAGGCCCTTTTTGAGAAGGCTTACCAGGGACTAGCTTCTCAAATGAAAACTTTACTGTTTGTTCCCTTGAGTCTACAAAGGATGGGGTCTTTCTGATTCCTTAGATGCCTTCAAGTTATCTTTTCTACTGTCCTGATGCAAAGTACCGGGCTTCAGTTTAACATTAATCTTTTCAGCAGCCATTCTTTCCTTAGCCTCAACTTTTCCTTTTTCATGAAACTCTGAACTTTTCAAATTATTGAGCTCTACTACTTGCTCCTGATTCTCTCTGTATGTATGGGTAATGGAAGCCACAGCCTCATCACTGGGCTGCTTTGAAATTTCCTCCACCAGGTCAATTAGTCTACTAAATCACATTTTCTCCTAAAGACTTGGAACATAGACAAAATAAAGACAAATTTTCTTCCAGAGCATAAAAGAGTCCAACTATGAATGGGGTTCTCATACCAAACTGAAACTTCCTGAGCCTGGCCTTTACTATCTAAATTTTTATCAGCATTCTGCTCTTCTGAGCTCTGACAAGTATCACCCATCAAGCTTAGCTTACAATATTCAAAGATTTCTCCAGCTGGCATTCCAAACCTTTCCAAACTTTTTCTGTGAACTACTTCCAAGGCTTCTAAACACACTGTCAAGTACAGTCATACCAGCAACTCTACTTTAGTACCAAGATCTGTCTTATTCACTTTCTTATCAATAGAACAAAATCCCCAACCCTAAAGGAGAGATTTATTTTGGCTCACAGTTTCAGGTCCCTGTATGCTGCCTGAATCAGGATAGCAGAGGGGCACAGTGGAGGAAGAGGTCATCAGCCTAGGGCATACAACAATCAGAGAGCAAGAGGAGGATCTGGGGACAACAATACATCCTTCCAGGTCACACTTCTAGTGAATTACACCCAACTAGACCCACCTCCTAATAACAAGTCAGCTATAGCATCTTAATGGTCCAGTCACCTTCCAAATACATGACCCTTTGGGGACACTTTAAATCTAAATCATTACAAAGCCCTTAGAGACAAGTACCATGTTATTTCTCCTGTTTATAGAACAATATATAGCATAGAGGTAAGCACATAGGCCAGGTTCTCTGTAACTAAACAGATTATCTAGAACAACATGTGAATGATATAAACGTAGTCATCCATCAGCATCTAGGAAAGATTGGTTCCAGGACCCCAGTGCATATAAAATTTAAGGGTGCTTGGGTTCTTTATATGAAGTGCTGTAGTATTTGCATATAACCTACATGCATCCTGCTATATCTTTAAATCATTTCTAGATTATTTATAATACCTATATCAATATAATACTGTGCTACTTAAAGAATAATCTCAAGAACAAAATGTCTGCACAGGTTTAGAAAACACACAGTTCTGCCCCTAATATTCTCAATCCATGTTTGGCTGAATTGGTGAATGTCAATTCCAGGGATACTAAGTTTTTCTCATTTGTGAAACTCACTCCAATGTCACATCTTAAAACCACAGAACTCCTCCAAAAAACTCAATAGCAAAAATGAAACAACCTGATTTAAAATGGGTAATAGAGATAAATAGACTTTTCTCCAATACATGAGAAAAAAGGTCTACAGACACATGAAAAAAATAAATAAAGCTCTATATCACTAATTACAAGGGAAATCCAAATCAAAACTGCAAAGAAATATCACTTTACTCCAGTATAAATGGCTATGATCAAAGAGACAAACATAGCAATTGCTATTGAGGATGTGGAGAAAAAGGAACCTTTGCACACTACTAGGGGCAATGCAAATTATTTCAGCCATTGTGGAAATGACATCAAAAATTATTCAGACAATTGAGTCTAGACCTACTATATTATCCAACAGCATCACTATCGTGTGTATATCCAAAGGAAAAGAAATCAGTTTGTCAAAGAGACATCTGCACTCCCATGTTTATTGCAGCACTGTTCACGATGGCTAAGAAATGAAAACATTCAAGTGCTCATCAACCAATGAATAGACGTAGAAAATGTTGTACATATACACAGTAGAATACTATTCACCCATAAAATGATGGAACCCCTTTATTTGAGACAAAATGATATAATTCAAGGTCCTTTAGTTAAATAAAATAAGCTAGACACAAAAAGACAAGTACCACATGACCTCACTCATGTGAAATCTAAGAAATACTATCTCATAGAATTTCAGAGTGGAATGGAAGTCACCGAGGCCAGGGAAAGTGGAAGTGAGGGAAGAAGGGATGAGGAAATGTTGATTCAATTTTAACCATGGCTACCAAGTTAGACAGGAACAAAGAGTTCTAGCATGCTATTGCATAGTAGGATAGCTAGATAACAATAATGAATCATACATTTCAAAAACTAAAAGGAGTTTAAATGCTTTTTCCACATATGTGGGAAACATTTGAGAAAACAGACATATGTAACCCAATTAAAACATTATACAATGTATATACGTATTGAAATCTCACATGGTAACCCATCAATACGTACAACTTTGAAGATTTTATTTATCATTATTAGTATGCGTTTAATTTTAAAGAAAAAGTGCTTGTTACAAATGAGGTAAGAAATGAAGACTAAAAATAAGCACAAAATAAAAAACAATGTTGAGCCACTAAATGTCTGGTGTTCGTTTTTTTTGTTTATTTGTTTGGAGTGGGAATATGACGTGTTTTAGAAAAAGAATTTTGCAGCCATATTCTATAAGAATTTGTTGAAGAAAAGACTGAGCAGTAAGAACTGTGACTGCATTTTAGTCAGTCTGTGTTTTCCTTGGTACTTGTCATTATTACATTCTGCACATCCTTAAAGATTTCCTCTTTGCATTCCCCTCTCTACCTAAGTACCTGTTCAGTTGGGAATGGCTAAGTGAGCACACTGATTTAGGAAGTTTTTGAGTGAACTGACTGGCTGCCAGTATATCCTGAGATTCAAAGGCTCATTCAAATGTGGTCCAGACCCTTTCAACACTGCATGATTACTTCCTCGCCCCAAACAATGGTATGCCAAAAATAATAATTGCTTAATCAATAAAGATGTGTTATTTAGGAAGGAAGAAAGGAAAGAAGAAAAGTGCTCGTGAAATTTATAAGACCATCTAAAAATACATGAGGTGTGATTAAACAATACACTGAATGTTTAAATATTTTAAAAACGCATCACACACAAAGATACATTGCACCTAATTTCCTCAAAATATTCCCCACAGCTTGGAACACATTTATCCCATTATTCTTGCCACTTTCTGAAGCAGTTCAGGAAGTCCCCTTTCCTGAGTGTCTTTAGTCCTGCTGTTGTGGCTGCCTCAGTGCTCTGAATTCATTTAAAACATTTACCTTTCCTGGTTATTTTGATTTGGGTGAAAAGCCAGAAATCACATAGTACTAGATCCGGTGAATAAGGTAGATGAGGATACACCGTACTTTCTTTAAGCCCACCTTTCTGTTGGATGGTACTCACTGGCAGCATTCTCTGTACTTTTCATTACACCTAGAAAACACACTTGCAAAGGAGAACTTGCAGAACTGCTTCGGAAAGGGACAAGGACGATGGGATGGGTATGTCTGATATAAGGGGGAGTAAGTATTTTGAGAGCGATTACTGGCAATGTGTCTCTTATTATACTAGTTTTTTAAATATTTAAACACTCATAAAAATTTAAACACTGATATTATTGTTAAATAATATCACACACATAGGGAAAAACATATGGGAAATTATCATCATCATTTCACATGTTACTAAGAGGTACCTGGCTATCAGAGTAAGAAACAGCCTCCCTCTGAGAAGGCCATAGAGTAGTAGTGCACTCCCTGGTCTATCAGGTTTCTTTTATGACAAGAAAGCAGCAGGAAAGCTTGAAAGAGCAGTGGAATGCAGTTTTATCGTGCAGAGGAGACTGTGAGGTTCTTGTAGGAGGAGGTACAGGTGAGGAGAAGACAGGTGTTAGGTGAGGTCAGGGATCATCCACAGCATGTGCATGAACACCCCAGAGATAACAGACACCATGAAGAGCTCAGAGTCGTTCCAAACCCATCTCTGACTCCAGAATGTGGCACAAACTGGCCTTGTTTTAATAAATACACAGAAGTCAAAAAGAAATAAAAAAGAAAAGAAAAATAAACTTCAGCCTCCCTCATCCTTTTTGTGTTCAATGCTGTATAAGTGCTAAGCAAACCAGGAAAAATGTCACGTCGAAAGAACACTACAGGAAGAAAAGGTGAGATTTTTGCTTCCTCTGATGTACACTTTGCTTAATTCAAAGCGCACTTGTTTTTTTTTATTTCGGAAGAGACCAAGGATTCCCATTTCAAAAACAACACACAGTGATTATGATGAGTAGAATTCCTGTAACATAGTACATAAAGAAGCTTCAGAGACATTTAATTGATCTAAAATAAGAATGAGCCAGGCTTTTTAGCACTCCCTGGAAGTATTAGGTGGAGCTACAGTTAAAATTATCTGTTTTGCTACAAGAATAGTACAAAGTTGTCCCTTTGCCAGAGCAATTATCTAGTTAATTGCTGTAGAATGAGTCTAACCCAGTTTCCAGATACATGACACACATTTTGCCAAATGTGATTTGACTTATGCCAGCAGCTTGCAATAGTTTTAACTGCAAAAGTTAGCAGTGGAGTTAAAGGATACCCACAGGAGCCTTTGGCAGACCTAAGACTACTGAGCACCAAGGCCCTGGAAGGGGAAAGAGGAAAAGGAGGGAGCCTGGGTAATTGGGACCGAGGAGTCCAGGAAAGGAGAACAGAGGCTGGCACACAAAAAGAAAGAGGAAGGGGAATAAAAGAGAAGAGAAAATAGACAAATGAACAATGGCCTTCCCATTGGCAACTCACTTCTTCTGCGCCACTGACATTACCATTCCTTTTGAGGATTAAATGAAATGAATTATATAACAACTTAGGCAAAGTGCCAGATACAAAGTAACAATGCCAGTAGGGCTTTCCCTTTCCCCAAAGGGATGTGTGGGTGTTCTCTGTAAGTACACAATGTGGCTAATAAGGACATTGATGATGACACTGCTCCTTTCATCACCAGGAGAACCATGAGTAGTCCTGTTTTCAGGAAAAGCCGCGTCCTCTTTGATAGTTAAAATATTCTACCTACTATAGCAAGTCATATCAGCACTTCATGAATAGTACTTAGTGTTTAGTCCTGCACCGAATAAGATTGGAAAGCAAGGTTCCAGATGCCAAGTCCCTGAATGTATATAAGAATTACACAATCTCTAATTCCCACTAGATTTACTTTTACATTATAGCCATTATCTGGCCATCAGTTGCAATAGAACATACAAAGTAAATGATAGAATCAAATGTTCCCAAGCCTCCATCAAAATCTTAAATACATTCCCCAAATCTCATTGTAATCAAAAGTTTTCAGCTGTTTGTATTTCTTTACTTGCTATATTGATTGTTTCCACAGGCTGGGGTACACATACCCATGAGTGTTACCATGGCCCGCAAGTGAGAAGTGGGAAGAAAGGAAAAAAAAAAAATCAAAAAAGGCCACACCTCATCCACTAGCTAATCAATGTCTAAATAACAGAGACGGAAAATATGACAAGTACTGAAAAACACATCCAGGAGGTAAGAAGGCTCTAGATCTGTCCACCTTGCTATCTGTGGTGAAGAACGTAGAAACTCAGTCCTCTGGTTGCACAAAGGAATGAACGAGGAGGTCGGGACCCCAAAGACCTTACCGGCTGAATTAGCATCAGTGCCAAGCTCCTCACTTTCAGGGCGGTATGCTTCCCCTTCGTCACGGCCCTGATGTCATAGACACATGGAGTCATTGCTTCTGGTCATTTCTCCTACTACTTATTACTATGGAAATATCTACTACAGCTCTTGGAATATACATCATAGTCAACACATGAGGTCCTTGGCTTCCCTTTCCAATCTTTTCACACCAGCTGCATCAGTGCATGGAAGAGAAGTTCCTGGACTGGAGCAGGTCTGAATCTTGGACAAGTTCCTTGTGGCCACCTCCCAGGGCTGGCTTAAGGTGGGCCTCAGCAGCATTTGGCCAAGGTGTAGCTGTTTGCTGGTGGACAAGTTCTGTTGCTTTCCATGCAGAGAGACAGAGACAATTAAGAAAGGGAATTTTCATTAGAGATGTCAACAATCTGTTTCTGATTGTCAGCTTCTGTACCTTTTCATTCCTTTCACTGGGTATTTTTGTTTAATGCCATGTGTAGGCAAATTACAAATAAACAAAGCAGAGAAGAAAAAAAATGTGAGCTGCTGGCAGATGACATCGCTTAGCAGAAATCGAGAGTTGCATCTCCAGACGGCTGCACTCCAGACTTCAATTTAATTCACTTTCTACCAGCAACAAGAGTGAGAATAATTTGCTCCCATGTAGAGAGATCAGAGAGGAGAAGCTTCGCTGGGTTTCAGGATGGAGAATGACTGGCAGAGACTGCGTGGCTCATCACACAGTAGAGACAGGCGGGGAGATGAAATCAAAGTGGAAAGCCAGGTTCTGAAAGGCTGACCCGCCTGGCCTTGAGAATGCACGTGGAAACCAGCCCTCCCTGGAGCCGGGCATAGACAGGTCTGTAATCCCGGGACACAGAGAAATAAGCTTCTCATAGACAGACTCTCCAAAGATGTCTGCCAAGAGCGGAGAGGCACAGACTATAAAATTGTGACCACAGTCCTGCATACCCCACTGACCAGACAGACATCCACTTTGGAAATGCAGCTCAACATGGACGACTGGGAAGACTGTCCACAGGCAATCACTATTTAATTACTGCATATTACTTATTATTACTGGTTGATTATTATTTTCTTTTTACACCTTCGCTAAACTTCTATGATCAGGCTCCGGGCCACTGTCCTTGTTTATATTATGTAATTCCTTCTCCATAACAATCCGTTTGTAGTAGGAACTATTATTTTCCCCATTTCTTAGGTGGACTTTCTAGGGCAAGAAACCATTGTTAAAGGGTAAAGAACAGAATTCCCAAAGAAAATATTTTATCTGTCTATAAGAATGCAATATACACACTGAATCAGAGGTGAGTAACACTGTTCAAAAACATAAAAAATGGGATTTGCAGAGCAGTTTGGCAGGATCCATTTAAATATTTTCAGCAAAGTTTACATGTTGTATCAATTTCTCTACCTGGAAAGGGAACAAAATGTTTGCATTGTTTTTTTTCTATTGCTTAAAAAATAATCCAGAACCACCACCACCAACAACAATATGGCTAAGACTAAAGTAGGTTTTTCTTCTGTCTCACCTGAGTTTGAAAAATATTCAGGAAAATCACACCCCTCTGCTTCACTCTTCCTGCCATCTGCCATGGTCGGATCAGCCCTGGAGACTTCCAGGGGAAAACACAGTGCACTGCTCCCTCGGGCACTGTCTGCAGTGGTCACTCATCTACTGATTCCTGACGTTGCTGGTTTTAGCAAGATAAGACCCCTAATCCATCCGCTGAATGTTTCTCTGCCAGAGATGAAATAGCTTTGATACCAACAAAGATGTTAGACTGGTGAAGATTGTGCTGTTGGAATTACAGCAGCCCCAGGAATACTTGTCATCTTATGTTAATGCCACACCAAAGCCAAACATTTACTCTACCTCTCATTCTGCTCAGAAATCTGGGGCAGACCACTCGTGTTTGTGGCCCACGATGAGTCACATGGTGATTTTTATTCAATTGGCCTCTTCTCATGAACATACTGCCCCTAAGGCACTATCAGTTGTAAGGTGCAACATCAGCTTTTTAAAATAATAGCTTTTTGGTGAAAGAAACACTACAGTAACTACATGCGACGCAACCTAAGATGCATACTAGTCCTCACAAATATTTAAATGTATAAAAATAAGCATCTTAGAATTAAGTTCTATTGTGTATTACGACTATATCTAGCTACATATGTGTGCATATATATGCACAATGTCACAGATACACATAAACCTTTATTTACATAGAGAGAAATAAACTGAATGCGTCTGGTAGCAATGAGCAGGAGGCAAAGGAATCGGTCGTGGGAAATTTTTGTATTTATGCCTGGTGTGAATGCAAGCATTCCACGCATTCTTCATTCATCTGATGCCACACACAGATCCTGACAATGAGGGATTGCAGTGTCACCTGTCTCAGAAAGAAGAAAGTAGAAAGCCATCTTCTTACAGCACTAGCTACTGCTGCTAATTATTAAGAGAACTTAATTTGTTTTCTTTTATAAAATGATTTCAACACTAGCGACAGATCTTCCCCCTAATGTACTTCATAGCGAGACCTCTGAATAACCCTGCGAGAGAAAATCTAGAATGCGTCAGATGAGCCTATAACGGGACGCAGCTGGGGGTATCTCATGGAGGACCCAATAAAATGGGGGCATCCTCCTGCCAGCTAAGCCAGGACATAATGGCACCCTTCACTGGTTTGCAGGGACCTGACTTACCCACAGTAGGGCAATGTGTGACGTGGCCTGCTTTGAATTTCAGCACAGGAGTGATCTGCAGAGACTCCCCTGAAGTGCACACAAAGCCACATTATATGGCTATCTCATGCACAATGCAAAGATAGGTAAAACACTTGCTATTCCAAAAACAAAAACAAAACAAACAAAAAGTCACACTAAGTCTGTGTGGATAAACCAGACACACAATCAAGAAGATTCCTGAAAGGGAGAAATTGAGTCTAAGGCAATTCTGCAGAAAGGGTTACACTGCATGGGAGAGAACAGGTGTAACCTCATGGCGCAAGCTTGAAGATCAGGAAATACCATGAAAGGAGACTACTGGAGACAAGAATTGCAGCCCTACATGGTACAGCAGCAAGAGAGCAGGCTGGGAACAGGGCCCAAAAACACATACGTACAAGCAGTGGGACAGAAATCAGGGTTGTAGAGCATTGTGGTTTATATCTGGAGGTCACCCCCAAACCTCATGTGCTCATAGGTGGGCCTTTGGGGAGGGGACTGGATCACAGGGGTGTGATACTCAACAGTGGATGAGTCCATGATTAGTTTATGGCTGAAGGTGATGTGGGGAGGTGCGGCCTGTTGGGAGGAGGTGGTCACTGGGGGCGTGGCCTTGAAGACTATCTTCTTCCTCCTTCCTTGATCCCTCCCTTCCTCCTGCTCCATGCCACTCCGCAGGGCTGTCCTGTCTCAGAGCCTACCAACTATAGACTGAAACCTCTACAAACTGTGAGCCGAAAATAAACCACTCCTCCTTAGAGTTGTGGGTGTTAGGTATTGTGTATCATCGACAAGAAAGTAACTAAGACTTGGAGGCTTTTTCCAGTACTTGGAATTGAATTTAGAACTTGCTGCCATTGAACTACATCCCCAGTCCTTTTCTAAATTGTTATTTTAGATACATCTCACTGTGTTGCCCAGACTGGGCTTAATATTGCCAACCAAGATTTGGGTTGTCTGAGCTCAGGATATATCTCCTACCACACAGTCCATCAAGTATACAGGCATCCCCAGGTCCTTAGTACATTACCCTGAGGGGCTGGGCCCTGGAAAGTGACACATCAAAACAATGCTACTATTGCTAGTAAGGTCTATAATATAACCTTGTGATTTGTCTGACCTAGCAGTCTTGTGTTTCCTTCAGAACAGTGGCAGGCTAATTTGTTAGCTGGAAGAAGAAGATCTCAGACCCTTCAGAGTTTTTGGCACAGAGAACCCAAAATCTGGTCTCCCAAATATTTCCTCATGGGTTTGCTTTGTAGACAGTAATACTACTGCCATACCCAATCTTTTGGATAAAGAAACTGCCTATAATGTGTAAACAGATGAACTCTAAGAGTTACCACAGTGTCATTTTTGCCTAACTGTTATTGGGCTCATTGTTTGGTTCATGAGACATTTAGCAAATTTCAGAGATGATGGAAAATAGGAAACTCAGTTTGGGTACGAGTTTTAGGACTGAGAGACCCCTCTGACCGAGAGGGCTTCATCCTTGGAAACAGCACTTCTCATCGGGGAGCAGAAGAATACAGAACAGGGGATAGATTTCAACTTTTGCTCCTGTTTCATTGTATCCCAGAAGCAACACATAAAGTCAACCTCAAAGATAGAACAACAAAAAAATGGTAGTGTTTTCAGTCCCTTCGTTTGTAATTATTTGCAGTTATTAGATGCATCATACTAATTTGTATTTTTCCTTCCTCTGCCTGCTCCTGAAAGTATATAAATTCCACTAGCAAAAGAACTAATAATCCCAGCACTTGGGAGGCTGAGGCAGGAGGATTGCTGTGAGTTCGAGACCAGCCTGGACTACATAGTGAGTTCCAGGTCCGTCTCAACTACCTAGTGAGTAGTTTGTCTCAAAAAATCGAATAAAAAAAAAAAAAAAAAAAAAAGAAAAAGAACCAACATGCTGGCTTCACATCCTTCTTCACTCAACTCTGACCCCTCGCTCTCCTTCTTCTCTTAGCCGAACACTGAACCCTGCATGTACATTCGGGAGGCTCAAAGAATACTGCTCTGAAAAAGACAACAAACAAAACATCGAATTTCCACCTTTTCACCAAACAACTCCAGGAAATCAGAAACTCAAAAGTGACACAAAGAGTGAGCCACATAAGTCCAAGCTATGAGCAACATTTAAGAATCGCAAGTGGAGTATTCGTAATGCTGGATTAATTTATTCAACAAACATTTTATTAATGGCCATTTAGCACTTTTAAACAACCTGGCATTAGTCACTCTCTCAACCAGTTCCCATGAAGAAAAACATTATTGTTTTATTCCTAGTGCTGCTTTGTTTAGATAGCAATGATTTAGTTTCTCATTTTGGCTTAACCATGTGATAGGTTGTGAGGAAATTAAAAATAGATGTGCTAATTCACTCATTACAGACAAATTGAGGAATCAACACAGAGAAGTCCAAGCTGACAAAAAAGTGCAATTCAATGTGACTCTTGAAATAATAAGATAATACATGCAAAACTCTTGGCATGTGGAGGAACACTATAAATATAGCAGCTATTATTTTTTTACATAAAATGTTAATCTCAAAGCCCTATTTTTGTTGACAGTTCCTAGTACACATTGAAAAAATCATATCTTAAAATTAAATACTCAAAAGTTCTCATTAACTTATCAAATATTTAAAAAAGGGTATACTTAATAGTTGAAGGCATCTGAGCTCATGAAGGCATGGATTTTGTGAATAATAATATGGTGAAGATTTGGGGGAATATTGATAACTATGCCCTGTTCAAGCATATAAAACTATCCCTTAAAATGTGGATAAACCAAAATATAGCTCACAGAGTTACACCATCTACAGGCTTGAGGCAAGAAGATGAAGATGCTGACTTCCTCACCCTCTTCTGGGGCTCTAAGGCTTGCTGGGGGTCTTGGTCCTAACTGTGTGTCATGGATCTACCAACACTGGTCCTCCAAATCTCAACAAACATCCCATGTGCATCTCCAAACACTCCCTGGGTAATTAGAGGCTTCCAGTAAGTAAAGCCACAAAACACATTTGTGTGCTTTTAATTGCTTTAACTACTCAAACTAAACATCCTAACAAAATGAAATTTCATTTTTGTGCATAAGTATTTAAAAAAAAAAAAACCTTCTGCCATCACAATTAAAGGTAAATGCCTGCGCAGGCCATTAGTGCTCCTTAATTGCTTTTCTATAATGAGCTGCAAAACATAATTGCTTGCTTGACACTGATATGAATCACATTTGAGCGACTCATAAGCGGCATGAAGACAAAATGGTGCCCACCCTGACATCACACAACCCAGATGGCAAGTGAGGGGGAGAAAGTAAACATCTACAATCTGTTTAAATGCATCTAACAGTTACAATAAAAATCAGAATCATAAAGTGACCCAGTCTCTTTCCTTTCCTCCTCACACATCTTCTGCCAGTACCTCATCATCTGTCCAGACCAAGAGAAAAATCATTTCCACCCCAGTTACACTGAGCTCTTCATTCTGTCCCCTTCTTTTTCCTGTACATCCTACTTCCTTTTTGTGTACATTCAACAATACCAATACCAATGCCTGGTCCTCAATGTACAACTGAGACATTCAAATTCCACCACGGGCACTTACTTATCACATGACGGTGAGAATCTATACCAGTCATAGCACCTTCTATCCCTCATCCCACTCGGTACACTATCTGCAATATGTATCCTCCTTCTACTCATCTCCCTCTCCAAAGTATTTCAATTTTATTTATCCCAGCTCAGAAAGTGAAATCCCTATTAAATAATTTCCTCTTTATCAAACTAATTGGCCAATAGTCTATGTGACTTTATCAAAGCAATATACCATGATAATTCTTTTCTCCTTAAAAAAATATTGTCCTGCTTGGCTTCCATCCTTGTCTTTTTCCTTTCTAAAACTTTCTTCTGATCTCCAGTCCCCATGGAGTAAGCGTCGACACACAGGGAGTTATAGTATATGTTAACAGGTGCATACTTTGAAAGTAAAGTGGGATCCCAGGAAACATCATTATTCAGTCTGCCTGAGAGGAATGGCATCAGGGCAAAGTTACTATGCCAATTGGGGTTGAAATTTGAAGAGTTGGGTAAGAACTGGAAAGCTGAGAGAAAAGCAGAAGTGAAGCCAGTCAAGGGACTACTGGGCCGAGGATGGGAGGAAGGAGACAGGAGCCCCTGGCAGAGGCCCCCTGTGATAAGCCTAACTCACAAGGGTGACATCTAGCGTAGCTGTGGTTAATGAGGCACAACCAAGGATTTCTGAAAGAAGAAAGTACAACCTGAGAGCCCAAAACAGCTCCACGGCGATGTAAGGTTTGGATCTGAGGAAATAAGGACCAGAATGAGAGTCACTTGATTGGGTCCAAAGAGAGTCCTCCCAAGAGAGGTGGGGACCTCAACTCACCCACCCATGGAATAAATTGTAGGAATCCCATCGTGGAAAGAGAAATCTTAGGACAAATCATTCAAATGAATTGTAAAAATTTATCAACCAGAATTATAGAAGCATGCAATCAGAGAGAATAAAGTGTAGGCTTTCAAGACAGATGTATATTGTGGGGGTTTTATGTAGTTTTAGGGGTGGAGATCTGTAGAATTTGTGAGTCTACAGAGGTCAAGATCAGGGGAGAGTTGAAAAGTGGAGGTCACCCCAGGTAGAAGGCCCACTTCCCAGGAGAAAGGCAAGAGACTGTTTTTTATGATTAAGTAATTTAGGAGTGAGTACCTGGAAGGGCTGCAAGCTATAGTCCTTTTCTTTTTCAGTACAGTTTTTAAACTATGATTTTGCTTGTCCTTCTTTGTACCTACTTTTATTTCTTCTATCCTACCTCAAGTCTACTTACGAGGTCAAACTTTATCAAATAATATTAATTTATCTGATAATTCTTACAGACACTATACCACTGGAGATAAACTCAGAGTAGGAAGGAGAAAATTTGAAGCAGAAATGGAATCTTTTCATTGGCTTTGGTTTTATGTAACTATTGAAGACCCTCAGATTTCAGCACTTTGGGGAACCATAGTATTCACTGCCCCTGTTTTTCTATTTTTTTAATTGAGTTTATTGGTACATTTTAGGTATACAGTACAGTTATATTCATTATTGGGATCTTGTACCTTTACATGACAGGTCTTTTTTTTTAAATTTAATTTATTGGTACATTCTAGGTAGACAGTACAGTTACATTCATTATTGGGATCTTGTACCTTCACATGGCGGGTCTTGGTTCTCATGTTTTCCCCTTGTCCCTGCCCTCCCTTCACCCCCTCTTCCCCTCCCCATTTACAAACACTTTATTTCCATCTTTTCATTATGTCACATTTTTTTTTCTTTTCCCTTATTACCTTTCTCCTACCCATCCCACTTTCCCTACACCTTTAGCCCTTTTCTTCCCATTTCACAATGTCAGTTATCTCATTAGGATCTTATGTATTATTACAGTTCATTCACACCAGAGAAACTATTCGGTATTTACACATGTGTGACTTATTTCACTTAGGCCTGTTTTTCTATTGCTTACTAGAAAGTTACAGAAGTAAAATCTGGAAGAGAGCAGGAGAGAGGGAAGAAAGAAAGAGTAACTTGAGGAGTGCTGAGGTGTAGCTCAGTGGTAGAGTGTACGCTTAGCAGCCCTGGGGAAAATTGACAGTGTGAATAACAACAACAACAACAACAAAAGAATAAGGTGCAAACAGAACAAATGGAGGCAAAAGAGGAAAACATTCTTTTTAAAAGGGTGAATAATAAACAATTCTGGTATAGATGCTCACATGTGTCTACATGTTACTGATGATACTAATACTATAAATGTGCTTTTATCTCACAGGATGGAACAACAAATGCCGAGATCTGGCAATGGTAATGATTTATCCCTCGGGTTAATTTTGGCCTTCTTTTATCATGACACGATTGCTGATTTAACAGACCGTTAAAAGATTTTTACAGAAAAAAAAAAAAAAGGTCACTGTGGAGAAAATTCCACTGCCTAAAAATATATTCAAGTTATCAGTGAGCGGAAGCTCTCTATGAAAAGCATACGTAAAGTGCCACATTAAGTATTAATGTGTGAGATGTACCACACAGGAAAGCCCTGGCTTAATAGCATCACTTAACCTGAATACTTTATTCCACTACTTTAACCTTGGTACCAACAGACTTAATATATTCGAGCTTTTGTTTTCAATTATCTGTTATGTCCTGCAATGGGTTTATTGTAGACATTGTGAAAACTATTATGACCCCTCAAAGACATCAGGCAATTTTCTTCTCACCAGGATATTTTGAACAAATTGCTCTCGGTTTTAACATGAGTGAGTCTCTGAATTTTAGTTCTTCACATATAAAGTAATGGAATTCGGTTATAATTTCAATTCTAATTATCATATCACATCAATAAATTGAGATAAAATCCTACAGAGGTGAAAGCTTTCTGTCTTTGTATAATCGCATTTCTTCTTTTCTACCCCTTGACCCTGTTTTGGTCCCAAGCTTAGGGAGCACCTGGAAGTGTAATTATTTTGTAGAGTACTTGACACAGTTTTACCATTTGGAAAGATACGTTGTAGCATCTTATCTGTGTTAGCATCACAGAGCATTGCTGCAGCTTAAAATAATTAAAGGCTATTCCGTTAAAATTTTTATGATTAGACCCATTAAGGCTCACTGAGCTTAAGTTTTGTAATTTTGTATGGAGTCCAAGATTAAAATTTCTTAGTCACAGGATGCATTTTAAAGATTAAGTGGAACATTTTTCAGAGTCCTCTTGCTTATTTTCACCATTTTTTGGTACATTGTAATGTCCTTTCATAGCAAGGATATTGTTAATTCTTGAGTTCAAAGCCAGTGTGAGCAATTAGCTTCTCCATTTCACAGTGGCCACTGCTGCCCACCTACAGATATTCCTAGGAAAGGAATAGCTTCACAAAGGAGCTCTAGATGGAGCTCAGCTGCCAAAGCAACAGCCACCCACGTAGGGATGTCCAGGACCAGAAATCTAGAAGACACTGAAAGAGAGGTAAATAAGCTAAGCTGACGGTTACTCTGAGAAAACAGAGAAGAATTTATTCAGCCAGGCGCACCGGCACCTGGTTACAATCCCAGTGCTCTGGGAAGCTGAAATAGGAGGACCACAATTTCTAGCCCAGCCCAGGAAACTTAGCGATAGCCTGTCTCAAAATAAAAATACTAAAAAGGGCTGGAAATACAGTTTAGTACAAAGCCCTGGGTTCAATCCCCAGTACGGGGTGCAGAGGGGCATACTTATTCAGGATAAAGAGACTAGATTCTTTTTATTTCTTTCCCACTTGCTTTAAATTATATTTCTATGTATCCTATAAACAAATTATAGATTTACAAAGCTATAGGTCAGAAGAATGGGATAGTTTAATTGTAGCTCCCAGACCCATGGAAGGTAGCGTGTGTATGGGACAGGCTGTGACTGTGTCCCCTGGTATTGGAGCCAGTCAGTCAGCAAATCTGCTCCTTCTCTCCTTGCTGTCTCCACCATCACTTCCTCCAGGACCTTGTTCTGCATAGTGGAGAGGTCTCCCTAAGGCCTAACTCAGAAAATCTCACTCCTCTTTCTTGACACTTCTAAATCAAGAATGCAGGTTAAGCACTTGTGTTTCTTTCGTGGACCTAATTAAAATGTAGTATGGAACAAACAATAGACGCCAACAAAAACAAGAATTGGGGAACTTAGGCCCCTGGGAAAGGCCCCCGTGGTCATAATCTAAGAGATGGAAATGAGACAAAGGTAATAACTGATGATAGCCCTAAGTATTTACTAAGTTACCTTGTCAGACCTCAGTCCATGAAGCAGGGAGGCTCGAGGACTGGAACAGTCTAAAGATGTGAGAATACAAAAGCAGAATAAAACCACACAGAAAAGAATGCACTTTAAAGAAGGAAATGTTCTCACTGCCAGAATTGGGTTTTATAGTGAATGCATACATATTCTCAATTTTGTAAATGAATTGATATAACCATAGATGACATTATTATCAGAAAGACAGAACATAAGAGACCAACATTCTCCATATTGTTAAAGAAAAATAAAAACGAAAGCCACAGTTTATATATACTCCAAAGCTAATGATCTCCAACCATGCAACTAAAACTTAAGTTATCCTGATTTCCCTCCATACTATTATCATGAATCAAACACAAAATGTAAGCTGTATTCCTTGGCAGTGTGATTCAGTGACATTAAGCCAATAAGCTATAGAAATATTAGCCTTCAGCTCTGCTTTCTTTAAAACAAAAGTGAATGTATAGTAGCAAATCACATAAAAGATCAGAACGCTTCCTCCTGGATGCTTTAGAAACTGCTATAACCACTGTAAGGCGATGACATTTTTTCCCACTGGTTTGAAGTATCCCAATCATGACCTATACTTTTCAAAATTTCAAAATTGACCTTATTTTATATTTGATACTATCATTGCATGAAGTCAAAAGATTTTAAAATCTACTAATCAAGAAACGCCAGTATTTAGAGATACAGACACAACCATCAAAACAGCAGTAACAATAAGTAAAAGCAAGAGGGACCCAGGGGGGTTCTGAGACGTTTAGATTCCATTACAATCCTTCAATATTGCTATATTTTTCAAACCTACATATTATTACTTTTTTAAATCTTTGAAAGCTCAGAAAATAAAAAGCAAGCTCATGTCACCAGGTATTACAGCCAGATATGGGAGAGACAAGCGGTCCCCACATGAAAGCATATTTGTTTGAATTTCTTCTCATTCTGGCCAGTTTCACATGTGTGTTCAATATGCTCAAAGCAGAAAACTAATGTCTAGGGACATAAAACTCAAAAGTCCAATTGTTATAATTCCAATTGCTCCTTTCTCAGTTGTGATCCATTGTGAGGAGATACTACCCTAACTCCTAAACACACACGCGTGCGCGCACACACACGCACATGCACCGGAAGTAAACAAATAACGTGTGATCTGATACATACTTCCTTCTGTCCAGGTGTTAAAACTTCAACAGAATGCTCCTGAGAAGATAAAGGACAGGTGGGAAGGGAGGATGGGGAGTGAAAGCAAAGCCAGTTGGAAGGGAAAGAGTCCCTGCCTGTTGCGCCATGACAGAGGATGGGGGTAGGGAGAGCTGAGGAGACAGAGATCCCTGGGGCCCCAAAAGAATGAATTAGATCGTATAGTTGACTGTGGGGATCATGAGTATTGGTTGTAAGTATTGTTAACTTTAGTAACTCTATATGTGTTAAGTTTCTCCAGTTGAGCAGGTAGAGTGTTTCCTTTGTGGAATTCCTGAAAGTTACAGTTTCTTGTCTCTGACCTTTAGATGTGTGGTTGTCCGGGTTACTACTACTCACGGTGGGTTGTTTTGGTGAACCTGTTTGCTCTTTTCCTGTGTGACCTTTCAGTTACTATGGTAAACCCATCCCATAATAGTTTGTGGTTTTTTGCTTTAAAAGGCCGGTGCTTGCCGGCAATAAACGCCGCCTTGATCAGACTCTTGTCTTGGCGTCCTTCTTTTCTCTCTGCCCCATCTCCACCCCGCTGCTCTTTCAGGTTTGAGACACTGCTGGACAGTGCTCTGCGTCGCCGGCTCGCGACAGTTGACATAGTAAGAACAGGAAGAAAACAGTGACCAGAGAAGGACAAGGAAAAGGGGAGGAAGGAAGAGAAGAGCAGAAGTAGTGGTTCCTCTTGAAGTGAGCCAAATAGACACACACCCACCTGTACAATGGCTTTGCAAGATGCACAGAGACACGGAGAGCATTACGAAGAGCTCAGTAGTGGCAGGACTGCTCTTGGAATCAAGGTAAACTCCAGGCAAGAGAGCTCACTGCCTCTGTCTTTGAAAGTCACTTGCGATGCCGTAAAGAATGAAGGGAACTTGTGTCTCTCCGGGGGAAATGAGACAGGAAGGTAGGACTTGGCTAAAACTGGGTGGGGAAGGAGGTGCAACGAGATCCTGGGCCACAGGCCCAGAAAGGTTCCCAGAACCCTGCGTGCGGATGTCTGGTGAGAACTTGAGGAGGGCTTTGATAGGACCTGGACGTGACACCCCTGTAGGAAATAGGAAAATGAGATGTCCCTCTTGAGTGCTTGCTCCTGCGCCTCTTCACAACAGCCCACTCTATGCTGTAGGGTGCATTTTAAATTTTTCCTCCCTTTTACTCAGCCCAAGCTTGCTCTGCAGAGCCCATTTTTCTTCCTGCCCTTCTGCGTTTTTCCCCCTGCCTTTTATAAATGTGAAACCTTGTCCCCCACCGTCAAAAAATAATCACTTACCAAAGTCACTTTTCTTTTGAATATTTATCACTATTTATACTTCATGAAAACCAGCTTCTGTGTAGTTTTCTTTATGATAGTTCTATAAATTGATTAGACTGAAAATACCTTTCAAAATCTAAGGACTGTCTCTCTTAAAAGTCTGGTAAGATAAGGAACCTCCTTAAAAGGTAGCAGCAGCTATATTTTGTTATTTTTGCTTGTTTTGTTCCCAAATCTGTCCTAAGTGGTCAGCAAGGAGCCTGGCCTCTGCAGGTCTTTATCGGGGAGATGGTTGTCTCCTTCTGGATCGATCATGAGCTGTCGTCCTCATTCTACTGCAAAACCGCTATGCCTTTATACCCAGCTCCAGCCTTGTGCCTGACTGGGGCTCAGACTCACACTCTGTTCAGCTCTGTCCTGTCCAGCAGGGCCAATACATGGCCCACACTCTCTGGTCAGCTGGCTGCCAGAAACATTGAGCAAGTGGAACACTGGCAAGCATCTGGAGTGTGGAAGGAGCAAAAAGCCAGGGTGTTTCCCTCTCCCTGGCTCTTTCATAGGCAGATGGTGGGCTCACAACAGCAATTGCGTCTCCCCAGGCAGATCGTTCCTCTGGGGATCAGCACCCTCTAGGATATCACCCTCTAGACCTCATTGGGGTGTCACCCCGATTAATGGCTGCAGGCCCGGGAGCCGATCATCACACTTGGTTCCGGCTTCAATACCCTGCTAGTTTTGTAGAGCTTCCTCACGCCTCACAATCTCATGTTTGCCATGCCAGCTCTTCTCACACCCATGTAATCATTTTCCTGCATTAAAATCCTTTCGCTTGCGATACCCCTACTGGTTTCTGCTTTCCTGCACCCCGTCTCATAGCAGAGCCGCATTCCCCTTGTTGGCTGGGAACTCCTGGAGGCCAATGGCTTTCGTATGACCATTCTGTCTTCAGTGTGTCCTCCAATCAATCAGTTTTTACAGAGCTATCTGTATTACCTTTCTACAAATAAAATCAATATATCCTTCTTTGTGTAAACTTCAGCTGCTCCCCGTTGTCCTGATATTTTAAAATTTGCTTTGTTTCTCGACCTGTTTTACAACAAAGTAGAAGCTAACAAAATATACTTAATGAGAAAAACAGGAATACAAATTGATCCTTGATGTAGAAAAAATTAGTTAATTATACCAGAAGACAAGTTAGGAAGGAGATGTACAGTTACAGGATCTGGCTTTAAACACTTTGGCACTCATAAAAGAGAAATAATCGTTTATAAGACTTTTTCACAGGGCAGAAAGAGTGCCCCTGCCACTTGAATCTGATGGGAATTGCTCACCTTATCAGAATTAAAGGACAAACAACCAAAAAGGACTTAAAAATTTCATATAAAGAAAGGATTCAAAGTTATATGAAAATTGAAGCTCAAGAGGGTAGATGAAGTTCCTCAATCAAATAATCTTTCAGAGTTATTCATCGTCTCTAGGATTCTACTAACTGTAAACCGGATTGAGCTGACTTTGTGTATGCATATTCTCTAATGCTACTAAAGCTGTTTAAATACCGAGTAAACAGCAGATAAGGCTGACTGACATTACTGGATGAAAACTGGGACACCTAACCATAACACCCTCTCTTAAATATAGGGTGTTTTGATTTCTTCTCCCAGTGACCAAAGAGACACCTGAGGGCAAAACCGAGATATCCTTCTCAAATTAACAAATACAAAAGAAAAGCATCCTAGCCCTTCTCTAGCCAAGAATAATTAACTCAGTTCTCAAAATGTGCTTCTAAAATGATTAGCCCAGAAAACTATCCAGGTAGGATTTGCACATTTTCTACCAACTCCATGGAAAATGTTCTGCCTTTCATCTAATAAATACGTACTTGAGCAAATAAATTCCATAGTAAAATTCTAGGAAAAATAGGAATAATACTTCTTTTTTTTTTTTCCTTTTTGGTACCAGGGATTGATCTCAGGCCCTTGCACTTCCGCTGCAGGCTGTGGAACCACTGATCTCAATCCCCAGACCAGGAATAATACTTCTAAATAACAAAACTAAATCATCCACTGTATAGAGAATCATTAAGTTGATTCAAACTGAAGAGCTTCTTGTCAAACATAGTGCATCCAGCTTGGCGATAATGTATTTAAGTCATTCTTCCTAAAATTATATTAAAACCAATTATGTTGGGTCCACTCCTGGCTTAGAAACATAAATAAAAGTATAAGATAAAATTTAAATGATAATATCAAGCATTGATGTCTGAGTGTAAGATAAAGAAGTTTCTTACAGTTTGTAGACATAAAATCAATGGGTTATTCATCAATGAATAGCAAAAGTTTTAATATATGTATGCACCTTTGATTAAATAAGACTAGTTCTAGGAATTTATTCTAGGGAAACACGTAATGCGAACTTATAAAATTTCCTACTGAGATGTTCATCACATCATTGCTTCTAAGACTAAAAAATGGAAATGACCTAAGAGAAAGTTAGTAAAAAAATGATTATATATTCCCATTATAGAACATGATGTAGACTTCAAAATTATACAGTAGAGCAATTTGATCATAACGAAAGAAATTCTCAGAATATTGCTGACCCTTCCAGTAAAAAAGAAAAAAAAAATGGCAATAGCAGATTGAAAACATTTAGGCCTACACTTTCCTGAAACTCTGAAAGTACAAAGGGCATTTTGAAAGAAATGAACCCACAAAGTCACAAACAAGATAAGACCAACACAGAAATGACAACATTTTGGATGCTGGAAAGGACACAGGCAAGTGATCACTTCCTTAAAGGTCCAAGAAAGGTGAGCCCTAAATCCACTATAACGGGAACCCAGAAACAGCTTGACCTCCATTCTGTTTCAGAGCTCATCGAGGCCTCAGAAATTAGTCTCCTCAGGGACTGTTGAAAGTGGCTGTAAAGGTGGTAATAACATCAAGATTGAAAGTTGGATTAAGAGGCAGTTAGGGGAAAAATGGTTCAATGACAATAAAAAAAAAAAAAAAAAAAAAAAAAAAAAAAAGGAAAGGAAACAAAGGCAAAGCCTCTCAAGCACTACAGGGCCTTAAGAATTTTCCTCAGAAATTCATTTTCTCCCTTTTATTTTTCTAGGTCTTTGAGCCATTTTGAATTTTCCAGTACGGTGTGAGGTAACAAAAGCTACAGGTGATTTAAAAAAAAAAAAAAGAAAGAAACACAATCAATTACTGAGAAACTACCTCAGATTGCATGCAGACTATTTGGGATTTTATTTACTTTACCCCTATCCAGAAGAGGAAGGGAGACTTCTCTCCTGAAAATAGAGCACCTCTCAGTGGAGGCTGAGGTGAGGGAATTATACTGAAAAGAGATTGAGTGAACATTTAAACAATGAACACAAAAGTAAAGCATAGCCTGGAGGTGTCTATCCCCCTTCCTCCTCTGCTGATCCCTCCCTCCCGGCTTCCTGTCTCAGTGTCCCGAGCTCTTCATTCTCAGCCATGCCTCCCTCCTATGCTGCCCTGCTATGCCTCCCTTCCTTGGATCTAACTAGGGACAAGAACCTCTACAAACTCAGCTAAAATAAACCTTCCCTCTTTGACAGCCGTGGCTATCAAGTATTGTGTCTCAGCAACAAGAAAGTAACTAAGACAACCCTAAAACCGGAAACACAGCAGATATTCCTTGAATGGATCAATAGTTTGTTTACCATGATATGTACCATGGACTTTTATTAAGCAATAAAATAAATGGGATCTGTACAACAACTTGGATGGCGCTCCGAGTAATCATGCTGAACGAAAAAAAAGCTAAACCAGAAAGTTACACATTGCCTGATTCCCTATTTATGTAATAATTTTGAAATAAAATTTTTAGAAATAGAGAACAGGTAAGTGATTGTTGGGGTTAAGGAAAGGAGCAGAAGGAAGTGGATGTGTTTACTTACAGAGCTGCAATGCTGGAAACACAAATTGATAAAACCAAAACTAAAACATACCTAAATTGAAAGGACGGAGAGATAGAAAGTACATCTGTTTGACGAGGCTTACAACATAGAGAAAAAGAACTAAGCCTTCAGATTTGATGGGGGTTAAAGATTCCTCTGATATTTGCCTATATTTTAAATAAATATTGGGCAAGTCTCTATTCTGTGAGGCAACACATTCAGCCCTAGAGACATCAAGAAAATTAGACGTGGCCTCTGCCCCTAAAGGACATGCAACTATTCTGCAAATAAAGAATATTTATGTATTATTAATAAAATCTTTTAAAATTATTTTATTAGTACTCATTTGTACCTAATGTTTACATCCCTTCTGAGGACTTGGTACATGTACATAACATATCTTAATTCCCTTTTTATCCACTTTCCCTTTCCTCTATCCCCCCTTCAAACACCTCCTTTCAATAAAGTCTCAAATCAACCCTTGGCCATGATTTAAATATTGTTCTTTCCTGTAGGAAGAGAAGCTACAAATGCTGCAAGGGATAAAGGATAAGATATATCTGGGTAACTGATATCTGTGTTTTGTTGATATCCCCGTAGACTTCACAATGAGGAGGTTGGCAAGGTGCCAGAGGCAGGATATTTTTCAGGCTTTATATATAACCACTTTTAGGTCATAGAAACAATAACATCATAAAGTTCTGAGAACACATTACTTCTCATTTACAATGGAAGTAGTAAAAACAAAGTGTTTTGATTACACGTTAAACTAAAATTTGTGATTCATAGATTTGAAAGAAGATATAATAAATGACAATAACCAAGGACTCACCCAATGACCCCCTTCAAATCAAAAGGTAATATATGATAAAGTTGCTATTAATAATTACTGTATCACCAATTGTAATTAACAATGATAAAGACATTCACTATTTTAAAATCCTCTTCTTGTTCGGACTCATTTTCTTTTTTTTTTTTTCTCATAAAGTTTCAACCAACTTACGAACCAAGACTTGCCCCACTGTCATATCAGAAACTTTAACTTAAACAGAAAATTATGTTAATTGCTTTGCTTCAGATAAAGTATGACATTCTCCCATTTATATATTCTCCTCCGGCTTCTTTGACAGTGATGATCTCCATGAATCCTCTCTGTATATAATAATTGTGCTTCTTCAGCTGAGGGCACAGAGTCTCCTGGATCTGTCTGACTGACAGATGGAAGTTTGGCATGTGCACAAGAGGAAATGGACACTTTAATTAGCATGGTTACTCATAAGTGCCTTGGACACTGTGCCCCAAAGTTGATGACTATAATAAACGTTGACAGGAGATTCCTGGTCTCTGACGAAAGTCACTCTTTGAGTGATTGTGCTTCTTACTCCAAATGGAGGAATCATTTAAAAGCCCTACATACTTCAATCCAAGAGTCTCAAGTCATAGATTTTTAAGTTTTCATTTCCCCCTCTGGTCTTGAGAACTGTTAAACCATCAGGTGCTACAAAAGCAATTTAGTAGAGAATGGCTTGTTCAAGAAATGGTGCTGAAACCATTGGAAAATATTTTGCAAAGAAAAAAAAAAAACAAGGAAGATCAATTGATACCTCATGCCATATTAAAAAATTACTCAAAATAGACCACAGGTAAAAATAGAATGCCTAAAACTACAAACTCCCTTAAGAAACTATACGCTAGGGCCAGGGATTTGGCTCAGTGATTCTACTGCCTACCTCGCAAGTGCAAGGTTTGATCCCTGGTACCAAAAAAAAGAAGAAGAGGAGGAGGAAGAGGAAGAGGAGGAGGGGGCAGAGGAGGAGGAGGAGGAAGAGGAGGATGAGAAGAAGAGAAGAAACTCTGCTACTAATTTGAGCAAAGCTCTTTTACATACATACATACATACATGCATATGAAATTAATAAATTTGACTTAACATTAGAAAAATTTGTGCTTTAAAACTGCTATTAAGAAATCGAAAAGCAAGTAACAGATTGGAAATTTTTTTTCAAAACACCTTTTCAAAGGATTCATGTATAAGAATCACGTGTAAGATGCATACATAAGAATATGTAAGGAATGCTTACCATTTAATAAAACAGGACTATAACTGTAATTTAAATATAGATAATGGACTCCAACAAATACCTCAAAAAATAGCACATGAAACACATGAAAAATCCTCAACATCATTAGTAACGAGAGAAATGCAAATTTCAAATGTCAACAAAATGGAACTAAATCATTCACTAGAGCAGTTAAAATGTAAAAGACTCACCGTAAGAAGTTTCACCAAGAGTAGGGGTGAGTGGCAGTCTCACTTACTATTGGTGGGAACGTAGGATGGGAGAAACATTTTAGAGCACAGTTTGACAGTGTGACCATGAAACTAATCACCCACTAGATGATGAAGAGACTCTCAGAGACATGACTGGATCACAGGGCTCTGTACTACAGCCTGGTGTGTTGATAGGAAGCGGGGACCAGTTAAAGAAGTGGGTCATCGGAGACGTGTCATTGCAGGATATTTCTCTACCTGTGACTCTTTCCTGTGCTCTGTTTCCAAGCTGTCACGAAGTGAGCAGCTTTGCTCCATAATGTTTCTCTGCCGTGTTTCGGCCTTGGAACCAGAAGACCACAGACTGGACCCAGAAACCGTGAGCCAAAATAAACGTCTCCTCTTTTAAATTGCAGGTGTCAGATATTTTGTCCCAGCAATGAGAAAAGTGATGAATAAAAACATTTTTCGAAAAAATTAACCATACATCTATTATATAATCCAGCCATTCTATTCCTGCATACTTACCTAAGAGAATGGAAAGTTTATACATCCGTACATGGGCTTGTACAGGAATTTGAACAGCAGACTTATTTGCAATACACAAAAAAGTAGAAATAATGTCTATCAATATGTAACTGAATAAAAATACTTTCATAAATCCATATAGAATCCAATTTAGATGCCAGGCGTGGTGGCGCACACCTGCAATCTCAGCACTCGGGAGGCTGAAGCAGGAGAATCACTGTGAGTTCAAGACCAGCCTGAGCTACATAGTGAGTTCTAGGTCAGTCTCAACTACATAGTGAGACCCTGTCTCAAAAAACAAACAAACAAACAAACAAAAACAACAAAAGAATCCTACTTAGTATTTTTTACAAATGAACTAATAAACTATAGATATTCAGCATAGTATGGTTGGATCTCAAAATCAATGTATTGTGCGAATAATGTCAATTAAAAGCATACTCACTATAACTCAATTTATGTAAAATTATTAGAAATGCAAACTAATGTATAATGACAGAAATCAAATCAGCAGTTGCTTAGAGCAAGGGACCAAGGGTATAGCCAAGTTGGAGGGATGATGAAGGAAAACAAAGAAATGTAGGGTAAGGATGAGGAATATGCTTACTACCTTTATCAGGATGATTGTTTTACTGATGTATACATATGCCAAAACTGATCAAAACTCATATGCTTTTAATACTGGCACAGTTATTATATGCCAGTTTTACCTCAATAAAGCTGTTTACAAGAAACCAACTTCAACCCTTGCTAACTGTTTGCCAGAGTGAGTACTTGGTCTCTCTGAAATTTTCTTTATTTGTAAATGTCAGAAAGGAACGACTGAGGATTAGATGTATTCCCCCAGTTCATGTCCCTGTGACCCACTTCTTCCAAGTAAGCCCTGTATCACAGTTCTCCCTGCCACTCTGAGCCAAGAAGGTTTAATTCGAGTCATAAACACTCATTCACCAGTTCTTCGGCAGATAGAGATTCAGAGGGCAACTCAAGACTTATGCAAATTCTCTCAGAGAATCCATGTTCATGGCTCCCTCTGCCTTCTGGATCCTAATATGTGGAGGTGGTGCTTATTTACACTACATCACTGCAGAATTAAAAGTCCCAGGCACAAAAAAAAAAACAAAAAAACGTAAAGGCTCTGAGTTTAGCAGAGAACTAGAGCTCAGTAAGGGTGATTACATTATAGACAAAAATCTCTTCATTCTCTACTCTCCCCCAAACTTCTTGCTCTCATATTCCAAAAGTTCTTAAAACTTTTCATTAGGTACATGATTTGGTTCTTTTTTCAGAAAGTTTGAGACTCACCTATGCTCAGGCCACTGGGACTTTCCTCTACCATAGGCATCAATCAAGGACTTTTTCTAATAAAGAAATTTTCCTCCTGAGTGAATTCTAATACCAGACATTGAGATAATAATTCCAATTGCTACTGTAAGACATTAAAGCATTTCAAAAATTACAAAAACATAGAAATAAAGACCAACTGAACAGCGTGTTTCAAGTTCTTTGCCTCTTTACCAATACAGACCCTTTTCTTTCTCTAGAGATATTTCCTCTTTCTACCTACTCAGTGTGTATTTTTTGATTTTGTTGTTTTTCCAGAAAATGTTTGAGACTTTCAAGTTTCAGTGAAGAAAGCTAAAAATTATCTAAGGCATGACAAGTACCATACATATTTTTAAAATAAAGTTGCGTAGATTTAACTGGTACATATTAGGTACTTGTATTGGCCAGGTTTCCTCTTGCTGGGACAAAATACCTGACACTCACAACTTAAAGAAGTTTACTTGGGCTTATGGTTGCAGAGGTTTCAGTCCATGGTCAGCTGGCACTAAAAAGAACATCATACCAGAGTGATACAGTAGAGGAAAGATGTCCAACTCATGGTATCTGGGAAGTAGAGAGCTTAGTAAATGCTAGGAAGGAAGAGCTAGGGACCAGATATATTCCCCAAGTTCATGTCCCTATACCCAACTTTTTCCAACTAGGCTTCATTTCCTAACAGCCCATGCATCTATAAACTCACAAGTGGGGTAACCCACTGATGAGGTTAGTGCCTTTACAATTCATTTACCTCCTCAGGAATCTCTTATTCCAGTCAAGCTGACAATGAAACATTAACTGGCATTGTACTTTTTTGGGCTAGGTTCTAATCTCTCGTGGGATCTAAGTTTATTAATATATTAGCAATGCTACTTATTATAAATATAGAAAAACAATAAATATGAAGCAGCAACGTATTAGAATTATGAACAAGCCAGAGATGACATAGTAATATGTGGTCAGAAAAAAAAGGTCTTTAGCACACATACTAATTACCTTTAGATAACTGGAATCATCTGCCTTGTACTAAGCTATTTTTCAATAGTATAAAGAAATACTTGAAGCTGGATCACTTAATAAAGAAAATAAATTGACTTAGATCACAGCTCTGGGTCCCTACATGGCAATGGCCTCCTTGCAGTTCAAGTTTCAAGGTGACGTAAGGGACCACAGAGTGAGAGACAAGGAGCAGGACTGCCTGTGCTCTGGTTTCTCTCATCTTATAAAGCCACCATGACTGAATCATGGGGCATCTTCTCTGGTGGCCTTATCCAATCTCATCACCTCTCAAAGACCCCACCTCTAACTCGGTAGTTAATGAAGCTTCTACTCTTTCAGCAAATCACAATCGGGATTAAATTCCAACACATGAACCCTCAGAATACAGGCTCAAGCCCTATACAAACCATAGCATAAACGCTGACTAAAATCAAATTAAATTAACTAATAAAACCCTAAACAAAAGTTTAGGTTTACTAGGTACTAGTAGCCAAAGGAAGTTTGGTTGAACTCAAGGTGAGTGAAGTTTGCATTTACAGGGATTTATTCAGAGCTGGGATCATGGTCTGAAGTATGGCATTAAAAATAAGCTTTATCTCATGTTGTTAATTAAAATGCATTTATAATTTCTCACTGTCACTTATTTTCTAAGTGAATAAACAAAAGGTTTTAGATTAATATTAGATTTCTCTGGATGTTAAGATCATAGTCAATACCTGGCCAAAGAACCAGAATTTACAGGTAACTTTCTAAAGCCATTTTTCTTTTGAATTTTTATCTCTATCCAATTTATTATACTACTCCATTTGTAACTTCTTACATTATTTCATACATAAATTAAACCTGCAGACTTCAACACCACCTTCAAAATCTAAATACATACTTGAGTTTCAGATAGTGTAAGATAAGCCCATCCCTTTGAAATTAGCGGCAGCCGTATTCATGATCAACTTTGCTCTCTTTGCTCCTATATCAGCCCTCATGAATCAGCAGAGAGGTTGCCCTCTGAGGTCTGTATCAGCTGCACTCTCACCCTGTGGAAACCTGGAACCCAAAACCCACTTATGTACCATAGAATGCCAACATTGAAATTAAACCTAAATATTGAAGTTTTGGTTTAGAAAAATCAACGCATACATTAGCATCTTTTGTCTTGAAAAACAACACACATGCGATGGATTCACCACCCCTTGTCTATGCCTTCGATATAGCACGGTGAAGATGACATTTGACATTTGATTCCTATGATCGTCCTTCCCTGATAAGTACTTTTTCCAAATGAATGATCAAATAATTTTCTGTAGATATTTTGATAAATATTAGTCACTATGCTATTCCTGAAGAAATGGTGAGCATTTATAATGAAGGCTTAGGGTAATCTACACTGGAGGATGTATTAAATATACTATGCTTAATATTTTAAGTCATTAATTTAGATCTCTTGTATTCATATCCATGTATCATTCATAGCACATAACTGTGTGTTTGGAGGTAGAACAACTTCATTGCAATATTGTGTAGTTCAATCAAACTCAACACAAATAATATCTATTTTTAAACAAAAGCAATATCATGCATTTTTTCTAGCAAATTGTGTTTCCCCAAATGTGATTCTCCTCAAAATTACGAGTAAGGAACCATTCAAAAGACAAATTGGGTATATTGCTTCCATGTCTTTACTCGCCACTCACTTCTTAATTTTCAGAATCTAAGACAGAAGCCACAGCATTTAATATGAGAAGTGATATCACATCTCTTTTGCTATATGCTGGGGTCACACAGAACAACCCCGACCAGCGGGACCATCTGAGAGGTTGGCTTTGCTGGAATGGCAGTCCATTAGTACCGGGCCCTTTCTTCCCGTAATTCAGCCTCAGCTCCCAGGACCTCTGTGCCTTAACTGGTAGGAATGATGTTCCTTCTCTGAGAAAGAAAGGGGAAGTTCTCAGCTCAGCAGGGCCAGAGACAGAAGAAGAAACTGAAAGAAATGGTCCAACTTCTTCGGTTGGTCTAGAGTCCTGGACTGACTGAGTTACTATGGCTGAGGAGCAGAGGTCAATACTGAAGAACCCAGCTGGGTGTGGTGGCGCACACCAGCAATCCCAGCACTCAGGAGGCTGAGGCAGGAGGATCGCTGTGATTTCGAGACCAGCCTGGGCTACATAGTGAGTTCCAGGTCAGTCTCAACTACATAGTGAGACCCTGTTTCAACAAAAAAACAAAAAACTGATGAACCCATTTTTTAAGAAAACTGAAGAGGAGGACTAGAAGCTAGAAGCATTCCTAAAAACTTTTATGAAACTCTATGCAAAAGACAAATTCTGTTAAGGGCCAGACAATAAAGCATGAAAGAAATCCAACAAAGAACTGACTCTCATCTGTGGAGTTAGGACCACTTCAACTCCTAAGTTTCCAGGGTTAGAAAGTTAGATTCTGTGTGACTCCACCTTTCCGCACAGTGAGAAATCACCCCTTCAGTAATCCGCATTGACAATCCTGCTTGGGCAGGAGAAGAAGAGATAAGGCACTGAAACAGAAACGTAGACACTCAGGTGAATTTGTTTGGTTGAGTTGGGTGAGTGAGCTCAGGCTATCTATGTATCTTGGAATTCCAATTTTTAACTTACCAGGTTTTTTTGTTTTTGTTTTTCTCCCAAAGTTCAGGTCTTACATGCACAGATAACTTGCATATTCAAAAGCCTATTAGACATTTGTGCCCACTTCCTTGTGGCCCCTAAAACCACAAGAGTAGAATCAGTATTTGCTCCTCTTTCTACATTTCTATGCTTACAAATGGCATTATCCGTCTCCTAGTCAATTTTAAACTTTTAATCCACTATTATTCCCTTTCTACTCAAACTCCTTTGGCTCCATAAGGGTAATTCTGGTTGGTAGGAACAGAAATTGTCTCAAACTGACCTAAGCCAAAGGAAATGATTATTTAATGGAATTACAACTGCAGAGCCAATGGAAGAGGAGAGAAGAGAGAAAGAGAACCACATCTACAGCTCGAAGTCAACAAAGATTCAGGCTCTTTTAAGCTCTCTGCCCTGTCTCATCCTAAATCCACCTCTCTGTTATCACAAGATGTTTAACACGACAATAAGGACCACACTTTCGTCCTAGCAGGAAAAAGAAATCATGCTTCCACTGGACATTAAATCCTTCCCTTGAGTCAGTGATGCTGGCAAGACTCAGGATGGAGTCTAGAAAGTTTCCAGGTGAAAGCTATGCACTAGTTCATTTAAATTAACAAGAATCTACCCCGGGAGGAGAAAGCAGAGAAAGTCATACGCCCCCAAGCTACTGTACACAAGGAACTTTTGAACACCTAAACATATCTGTGTTTTTATTAAGAACAAGGTGGTAATGAATACCCTCCCAACCACAGCAACCAACAGGATGACAGATATCTTAGTCTGATTAATACTGGTTTAGTACTACATCAGTATTCTAATGCTACACTATTAGCCTGATAACGTCATTCTGGCTCTGTGCAGTCTTACAAGCCGGATATTTCCTGTCTTCATCTTCCCTTTACAACCTGATTCCAAAACAGTCTTAAAGCATTAATCTACTCTCCACTCTCCTCTATACTCTGCCTCCTCTTGTGTTCTTCCTCTTATGCACTTTCTGGATCTCCCCTGGATTTCCACTCAAACCCTCTTTGTATCAGCAAGGCTGTTGTCACTTCTAGGGCAAGGGCCTCAATGGAAGTTGAATATTACCAGCCTCTCAGGAGATTTTCAAAATCACCTCTGCCTGGAATCCCAGAGCTTCTGACTCTTTATCTGGAGGAGAGCACAGACACCCGTTTTGTTTACTTCTCTTGAAGGGAGTGGAAAGGTGGGCTTGGTGTAGTGGTAGTTTTCAACTTCTCCCTGTGATTCTAATTTCCTGCCAGGGTTTCAGATTTCTTCTCTAAAACAATGAGTTCATCTTTCATAGACACAGCTGCGGGCGAATCTCTCCTGTGTGCAAGCTTCTCCCCATCTTCCCTTCTTACTGACTTCAGCTGTAGTTACACGCGTGCCTGATTGAACAGTGCTCCCAGGCTATGAACTCTAGGGACAAGGTCAATGCCACATTACCTAGCAAGAGGCCTAAACATATATTAGGAAATAATCAACCGCTCATAAAAATATCAGTAGAAAATCATAAAAATACTTGGAATAAAATATTGTCCCCAAAATAGAATAAAGATGTACACTTTGTATCAAGCAACAGTTATAGCAGTCAGATATTGCAAATAGTTTATTAATACCATCTTGGAGATGCCACCAAAGAATAATGAAGAGTGAGAGCTTTGCTATGATATATACAATTCTTGATAAACTGTTGTCATATTTTAATAGCATATGCAGGTTAAAGATTTGTAACTTCAAACCATAAGAACCAATTCTCATTAGTACATATATATAAGTCCCAGTCTTAATTGTTTTTTAATTCAAAGAATCTTAAAGGACTACAAATTTGAATGTTCACTCTGTGCTCAGCTCTGCGCTAAACCTTTTCAAATATTATGTCATTATCACAATACTCACACAATACCACATAATCCTGTGTGGGAGCGTATTGCCTTTCTCTAAGTATAATAAATGCATAAGATAATCAACTGATAGTAAGAAAAAGTTTACATTGACCCACAGTGTTGGAAGTTCTAGTGCCTGGCTGGCCCAGCTGCTTTAAGGCCTGAAGTAAGAGAGGGCATAGTGAAGCAAAGCTGCTTATTCAGACCCAGAAAGCAGAGAGGGAGAGGAAGACACCGGGCTCCCTCAATCCCCTGCATGGGCACACTCTCCACAACCAAAACTTCCTACTAGGTCCCACTTGCTACAGATTCTGTCACCTCCCAGGAGTGCCGAGGTGGGAGAAAACCTTTAACACACAGCCATCTGGAAGAGTTTCAGATCCAAATTTGATCAGGGAGGTGCTGTCATTGGCCCATTTACAAGTAAGGAGACTGAAGAGATAAACTCCCCGAGTGTTACACAGCTGATAAATAGCAAGGTAGCGATTCAAACTCAATTCTGTCTGATTCCAAAAGCCAACAGCCTAACTTCTCAACTGGAGTATGCTGTTGGAACATTGAGAGTTCTTCATGTAAAATTCAAGCTCTTCTCAGAAAATGTAATGATTCTTTTAAATGACTTACTGTGTCACACCAAATGATCTCCTTTCCGAATGCCTTCAAAAAGCAAAGATTTTTTTTTATTCAGCCACTTTTCAAGCCAGAAAAAAATAATGCAAGGCTAGAATCCAATCCCCACAATCACGCTTCTTCCCTTTCCCAAAATGTAATTATAACCAAGCAAGAACAAATCTTGCAAGAATGGCTGAAAGATGTGGCCTTCAAGAATCTTTTGTTGAAAGTATAATACCCAGAAAAGGACTGACAGATAAGAACTATGACTGTTTATATTAGCAATTGTACTCAGGATTAGTTTGCACCCTAATCTCAAGACTTGAAACTGGGGAAGTCTTACTGAACTTTCATTTTTTTTTTTTTTAT
>NW_022900916.1:14227377-14229526 GCF_012274545.1 Fukomys damarensis
TTTGAAATGAAAATAATTCAGGTTCAGGGGGTAGTTCTATGTCTCCAAAGAATAAAAAATATTTTTTACATAAAATCCTTGTTATGTGAGATTCATGAACTCCATTCTCTTTGGTAACCACCAGCATATTTAGATAATTGATCATGTGAGCTGCCCTTGGTTCAGACTGACTGTCAATTAAGTTTGTTCTTAATGTCGCCCGCATGAAAATGGCTACAAGCAAAGACAGATGACACTGCTGCTTTAAGGTGATAGGACTTGAAAAACATCATGACAAATGCTTCTGGCAACTCACAGCAGAATATTCGGGTGTAAATTCCACTTTCCATCAGCACTGTAATATTTATCTTTGACAGCCCTGATCGCCTATGAGGGAGGTCCTTTTTAGAGCTTAGGTTGAATAAAATGCTGGCTTGTCCATTAAAGTATTCATAATTAGGAATGGCAACAGTTAATTGACCACTTCACTGACATCTTGTGGAAGGCTTTGACCCCCCCCGAAAGAAAGTAAATTTACTTAAAAGAAATAGAACAATACAAAGCAACATGTTCTGCCTATGTGCATTTAAGGATTTCTGAAAGTAGAATCTCCTCATTATTTTCTGAATTGTTGCCTTATTAACAGGGAGAATCAGTCATGCCTCTTCCTGTTTCAAGAGACCGAATCCTCAAGTGAACCAACTGAAGGCTACAGCGGGAAATGCACTGGCTCATATAACCCATGTGCTGAAGAGGCAGAAGTGAGCCTGACCTCTGGGCTGAAACCAAGGACTCAAAGCCCTTCGAATGTTCTAACCCACATCCCCCATCAGTGTGCAGGTAGAGAATGATGCAGCTCTGGGTTTCTCTGCACTCACCCTTCAGAGCTCATGATTGGAGAAGCAAAAAGTATCTTTTTTGTTTCCACAACTCATATATGGGAAGAATCCCCACATGAAACTGGATTACCCCAACTTGGATCCCGTGTCAATCACTTAGATGGGGCACATGGGCTAGAGCTGAATAGTTATGATACATACACACACACATACACACACACACACACACACCCCAGTCAGTCCCACCACAACAGCTAGTGGGCTGAATTCTATTGTCAGAAGAGGGAGAAGTCTATTGGGGCATCAAAAATCTCAACTATTTTGCCATATTAGCACTATTTCTTATGACAAATGTGAATTATTGTCATTATTAACATAACAATTGGTTTTGGGGTTTTTTTTCTGTTTTGATTTTTTTTTTTTTTTTTTTAGTAAGCACACTGTATTGGGTTGAAGGACCCATAAGTTTATTCTTGCCCACCTGAAGTGAGGGGTGTTAGTTACTTTTAGGTAAATACAAACAATGCAGGGTTCGTCTTTAGTATCTCACGTTTGCAGGTAATGTGTCTATGTGTATTCAAGATTCCCATTGGCCTAATTAGATTATTTTCTAACCGACAGGGGTAAACTACAAGCTTAACCTTGTAATGGTTTCTTTTCCACCCACAGGGTGCCACATTAAAATTTGAAGGATATTCTTTGTACAGACTGTAGTGGGTTGTTGCATGTGTTAAACTATTGCTCAGGCAAGTACACATGTTTGGGATAATTATGCAGGTTTCCCTATTTATTTATGAAGTGCCACAATAAAGTTTAAACTAAGATGTATCGCTGATTGCAGATATCCCTCATATAGCAAGTAACAGTCCTCTCTTCTGTGTGCTTGTTGAGTGTTAAAATTTAGCTTTCAAAGCCAAGTGTTTAGTATTTAAAGAGAAAGTTAACCAAAATAAACATCACAGAATTTGAAATGAATGTAACACTCTGGCTAAGAGTTAACTCAAGGAGTGAAATTTCACTGACTAGTTAATAGAAGAATTGAATAAGTTATTCATGGCAAAAAAAATTAAATAGTCTACGTTCACTATATTTCTACATTCTAGCACTTTTTTTTTTTTTTTTTTTTTTTGTAGTACCGGGGATCGAACTCAGGACTTTGCACTTGCCAGGTGCATGCAGTGCCACTGAGCTAAATCCCAGCCCAACATTCTAGCACTTTTAATGCCAATATTTCTGATATGGATTTCTGAGTGGCTGGCTTCTGCAATAATTCATGAGTCCACGAGATACCAGGGAAATTAGGTGACAATGAAAGTAAAAAAAAAAAAAAA
>NW_022900916.1:14229643-14323580 GCF_012274545.1 Fukomys damarensis
AAAAAAAAAAAAAAAGAAGGAAAGAAAAAACTGCAAAATTGAGATTCTTAAGATTCTTAAAATAATCTATTTCACTCTTCACTAAATCTGCCAAGTCACCTGTTTTTCTTGTTCAAAAGGTAGGCTGTACAAAGCTCAGCTTGGCTATGGGAAAACTGTGCCGGAAAGAAACAGAAGGTGCCTGGAGTTGGTGAGGCTGGAGGGAAGGGAACTGAGTCTGGGTTTGCTTCCGCAGCCGAGGTACAGGTAACCGTGCCGACTCCGGGTGAGGATGCAGTGCACACAGCTTTGGCTCAGGAAGATGGCATCTGAGTGTGAATCCGACCTTACCACTGCCGCCTGCCTCCCAAGCTCCAGACGCATTTATTCAACTCCTTGCCTCCACCAGCCTCCGCTTAATCCCAACCATGTGCCAAGAGCACAGCGGCGAGGAAAAGATACCTGAAGGGAGAGTCTAGCAGGGGTAACAGAGATAAATCAAAAATAACACAAAAAGAAGTGCTCTAAAGGAAAACACAGAAGAACCAAGTGGGACGCATGTGAGAGAGCCAGGCAAAAGCACCTGGGGCAGAGGAGTCACACTGCTCAAAGAGAGCTTCTTCCTGCAAGCGCCTCAAGCCAGAAGCACAGATTGAGGAGGGAGTCCCAAGGCGAGAAGGTAACATGGCTTGAATGTCCCAGCAAAATTTGTGTCTAAACTTGATTCCCACTGTGAAACACGGCACCAGCTAGGCCCCCGTGGGACCTTTGAGTGGGAATGAGGTCGGGAGGCTTCACGAGGCATCAGGGAGTGAACGGCTTGTCTAGAGACTGGTTCTGCCATAAAAGCCAGCGTGGCTCTCTCTCGCACACCCCTCTTATCCTGCCATGCCCTGTGCCTCCTCGGGACATGCCCAGCCCCCATCAGCAGAAAGACCCCACCAGAGGCAGAGGCAGCTCCTCAGTCTTGGATCTTCGAGCATCCAGAACCAGGCGCTAAATAAACTTTATACTTTGTAGGTTACCCATTCTGTAATATTCAATTAGAACAATCGACCAAAGCAAGAAAGAGGGCCAGGGGTGGTCATTCCTGCCCGAGAGGAAGGGAGGGAGTTTGCCATAGGGGTCCTTAGGTCGCCAGCACCTCCAAAGCTTTTGCTGGGGAGAATAGTGTTCAATGAGATATAAGAGAATCGCCAGGGTCAGATGATGTTGATCCTGAGTGCAGTGCACAACTGAAGATTTTAATGCTTCTGAGAGCACTGGGAAACTGTGTGCGCCTCTTAATTTGGAAATGAGAAGGGAGAGCATGCGGATGATGACTCTACTGGATGTGTGTTTTGAAAATAAGGCTTTGGTTGCCTCCTCAGTACCTTTCATTTCTGAACAGCTGTCCCGTTTATCTGGTTACCTGACCCAAGAAATAACAATCACTGCAACCGTCCGTGGCTTCTCCAAGTCCTGCAGCCTTGCGGTTGGCCTTAGTCTTCTGTTCACCTTGAACCTGCCCCTGCCTTGCCCAATACCTCACTACCTCTTGCTTGGATGACAAAAATATCTCCAAACTATGTTCCCTGCCCATTGCTCAGCCTTTCCTGCCCACCCTGCTACTTCTGGTCACAAAGCCGCTCAAGTTTCTGTGGTACAAATTGGCTTACAGCAAAGTTTGAAATCCTTATGGTGTCCACGTCACTGTGGTGATCCTGCCTGTGTTTTCTCCTCCTGAAATAAGGTCAGAGCTCTGAACACCCAACACATTCCATCCTCCTCACCTTTGCCTTTCGGTTCTCTGTAAGAGAGGTGCTGCCCACACCCGACTTGGTTAAACGCTGTGTGACCTTCGAGACTTCATTCAAATTCTTGTATTTATTGAGCCACTAATTCCTGTTTAGAGTTCTTTCTGTATGTGGGGCAGGGAACACCCTTTTCTGCATGCAGCCTACAGTCTAGAGGAAAGAGGAACTAAAGAAATGCCCGCTGAGCAATAAATGCAAATCACACATGTAATTTAAATTTTTTAGTAACCACATTAAAAAGGGGGGAAATTAGTTTGCTCATGCATTTTGTTTAAGCAACTATGTGCAAAATAATGTCGTTTCAACATGTAATCAGTATTTGAAACTGTTAATGAAATATTTTATACTCTACTACACTTAGGACGCATCTCAATGCAGACTCGCCATGATTCAAGGACTTGCCACCCTCATGTTGGTTTCTTACTGAGAAACAGCTCTAGACAGATAAATGCATTATTACAACCTGGGTTATATTCTCAGGAGATCAAGGCCAGAAAGCGCAGGGATGAGGGAGGCTAATGCGACCCGAAGAGACACAGCAAACCTCTATGAGCAAGTAATGCTTCAGCTGAACCCTGAGGAGTGGCTGGGATTCCAGCGGGCAGAGCAGGTGGAGAGCGTCCTGCTGATGAGCAGTGTGGCCAACACCCTGAGGCTGGAAAGAGCCGGCTGAACCATGATCTGAGAAAGGGCTGGGCAGGGAAGGGTGCAGCAGGTGAGGAAGGATCGAGGGAGCCCTGAGGCGTTCCTTAAGAGATAGATTATATCCCAAAGTACAGCTGGAAAGCAGGGATTTTAGCAAGGTCATAATAGATCAGCAGCCTTTCTACATCCCTTCTGCCAAGCCAGCTGTATAATCTGAGTTAGGACCCTCTCTTTGGCCTCTGTTTTAACTGTGGTTTTAAATTCTGCACAGGCTACTTGGCATCTGTCATTCCCGGCCTCTCCATAAGTCTGCAGGACCACAGGGCCAGACCATAACCAAAAGGTGTTTACGTCTTTACTTCAGGATATCTCTCACAGGTGTGCAAACGTCAGATTGAATCCCCAGCCTCTACCCACTGAGGCCTGCCTGCTCCCACTTAGTAACCTCTAGGGCACTCGTGATGAATCCGTGGCACACATGCCGCAGTGGGCTGTTTGCTACCCTTGAAAGCTCTAAAAGGTTCGCCATCCCCTCACTAGGGGACATCTCCACCCAGTAGTTTCCCACCAGCATAGTCATAAAGGCATGTACAAAACACCACGGCAGCCAGGCAATACACAAATGACCCCTTGAACATATACATTTGACCAGTTGCTGGGCACAACTAGCTAGTTTATATAAAACAAAAGGAAGAAGGGTTTTATAATATAAATACTTGATTTTTGAACAACTTTCTAAATGTTTATTTATTTGCATCATATAGGTTTCATAAATTCAGACTAAACAGGACTTGGTTTTAGGCATTCAGTTTTTCTATGTATGAGCCAAAAATGATGAAAAAAATATAAATGAGCCAATAAAAAAGACCTAACCCCCTAAAACCAGCTTATGGTTTTGAAACATGGTCTTCATTTACTAGCAGAATTAATTTGGGGGGTATATTATGCAATATATCATCATAGTATAGATAATGAATCAATAGTGTCACTACTGGATTAACTCCAAGCGTATAGTAGGAATTATAATTAGAGATTCATTTTAATAATGAAGTTCAGAGGCCAGAGAAACTGAAAGTATTGGATCACTTGATTTTTAGATTTAAACAAGGAATTATTTGACACTATGACAATCTCATTTATATATGGTCCTTCCACATCGTAATTTACTAGATGGGAATCTTTGCACAGCATTTTCTTGACTATATATAATAATTTGTTTACGTCTTTTATGTGTCTAACTTTTCATTACTATGCCAGTCTCACTGTTTAAATTTAATGTGTAATTTCAAAGCAGAGAATCAACTCCAGTCCTACATTAATTATGGGAATTTTCCAACTCCTTTTTTAAGCACTGACGGGCTGCAATACACTAAAACCGTTGGTTGAGTCCCCATCAACTCTGATTGTAATGAAAGGCTATGCTTTCCCCCTGGTAGCTAATTAGTGTTATTCATATAGCCACCTTTAGTCCGTGAAACTAAGAAAGAAAAGAAATGTGTTTGAACCCATGTAAGGGCAAGATGATAGCTTCCTGTAAACACATTATTTCCCGGGCCCCTTTAATGGAATATTTGATGAAGCATTAGAAATATATTCCTCTGAAAGTTTATTTCCTCCATCGTGTTAAAAATGTTTTGAACCTAAATTCTGACATGAACTAGATTCGCTGAATTACACTCCATTCTTACTTGTCAGTTTCCATTTTCATTTTAAAGAACATCATTACTAAATAAAACTAACACGCATTACCTAAAAAGAAAGGAAGATTTCCAGGAGAGTCAGCAATATGTTCAACTTCTCTCATAGACTACACCACGTAGAATTGCACTGGTGATCCTGTATATCCACACACCTCTCTGTGTGTGTGTGCTTGTGCTGACATAGCAGTCTAATGGATAATACACATAAATAAATACATGCCTCCAGAAATGTGTTGCAATGCCAAAAACCCACCATTTTGGATATCGTTTTGCCAGTACCACCTCTCAACTGCTCATGCTTTCCATGGAGATAAGCTTGGAAACCAAAAGTTCCTTAAGTAACCTGAAACAGGCCAACAATCATTTTCAAGTACCAAAGGAAAGCAGGAGATGCAATCCGACCTGCCCTTCTTGAATCATGCTTAACCACAGCAGATTGTTTATTCTTTGACAGAAATTGGCAAAGAAGAAGAATACAACCTCTATTAGCAACTTCTTTGGATATACAATAGCACAGATACTCCAATCACACTCAGGACCTAAGTGCAGAATGAAAATAACCTGTCATTTTCTTCTGTAAAACAACATGTCATGTATTTGAAGATAACATTTAAATTCACCCTTGTTCTATGATCTGCACCCAGAATGCTAACATTTTATTAGCTGATAATTTTTTGCCCGTAAATAGTAAATGTACCCTTTAACTTTACAAGGGATAGTCATTGTCTCATCTTCTGCACATTACTAAAATTACTGGAAGCACTACTAGGAGACTCATATCATATCTGTCAGTCAGCTGGCACTGGGTCATCCCAGCTCTTGGTCTTTCCTTGACATTAGAGTCACTACAGCTGCCTTCTCATCTCATTCATATGTGTGGCTCTCCTCGTGCCCCTGCTCATGGAGCTATTTGAGAATGGAGATGGAGAAAATAGCCCCTTACTCTAACTTTCCTGGCTTCCTTTTCATAGAGTAGAACAGAGACACAAAAGGTTTTTCGGTCAGCAAATATACATCCTATGTAATTATCTTCTTCTCAGTCAGAAGAGAATACGTGTACAAGTGTTCCTGAAGAAGTCTGAAACTGGGCAGCTTTCCCAAGTTCTTGAAAGCTCTGACTTCTGGCTCCTGGGGCTGTTACCAACGTGTAAATTCATCATGCTTCATGGACCGCTGAGGGTGGCTTCAGCCATCTCCAGGGCTTTCCTCTGTGAACCTTCCTTCTGCTTTCTGAAAAAGCTGGCCTCTTCTCCTACTTGCTGCTTTATTTTGAACAAGATTTAAATGTAAATCAAGACTGCCCAGACCAACGATGGTGAGTTTTCAGTAATGACAAATGGCACACATGCTGTAGGTTTATCACTACTCACCTAGACTACTGGTTGCCTATTCAACTATACTGCCTTCTCCAGGGCAACTGACTTCCTCTTTTGTTATTAGTATTACACGGCTATTTAGGATCCCGGAGGCCTAAGTATTTGGTGGGGCTGTCCCCAGACATGGAAGATAAATGTTCACAATGGCAGCACCATAGCTCAGGACTGGTATGGGCATAGGTACGTGACATATAAAGGAACATCTTCTATGAGGATTCTGGAAAAGGCTTTCATCCAAAGTTTAATTAAAGACAAGGGAGAGACTTCTATGTCCTTATGTTTACCCTTCTGCTTTTTTGGTGTCATACTGGTGTCATCTTGAAGGGACATGTGTCAAAAGCAACATGATAGTTATCACAGAGTGGAAAAGTACAAAGAAAACACGTCTGATGCCTGAAATGCCTCCAGATTTCTTATGTAAGATAATAAATTGCTTATCATTTAAAATGCTTTTAGTTAGGTTTTCTGTAGCTTGCAGCCTGAAGTTCCTTAATCTATAAAAAAGGACTTTTCTTTCAAAAAAACAAACTAAATTACAACTTAAAGGAAATAACTTCTCAGCTGTACTGCCAGCATGTGATGGAAAGGAACACTTCTGGGACACCTGCAGTGTTCCAGGGTCCCGCCATCTTACTTTCCCTCTTCATCAGAACTCTCCGACACAGGTCATTTAATGTACAAGGAAAGCAAGTGGCAAGGGATGGGGAACTTGTTCAAAATGACACAGCTTGGAAGTGAAGGAGCTGGAAACCCAGGCTGCCTGACTCTGAGCCCAACCTTCTCTCCATTTACCATTTTGCTTCCAAATACGACCTTTCTTGGTGTACATAAATAAGTCAGAATGTTCAGGCAAACTTGTCTTCCACAGGCCAACATTTCAATGGAAACCAAACATGTGTATGTTGAAGAATGCCACATGTCTGAATGCTGTGCATTCCCTGCGAAGAGTTCCTGTCCAGTCTGTTCTTGCTCCTCTACCAGTATCCAATGGAGTGGTAAGAGTGGGAGTGCTTTCCTTGCGGTATGTTAGCTCCCTAACTGTATATGAGAAACCGTGCAATATTTGATTAAGGCCATGTCCACTGGCGGTCTGCTACACATGTGCTGTCTTCCCACACTGCAGGGCTCCCCCTGGGTGCGGTTCCCAAGGCACTGCACCTACTGCACGGGAACTCTGGGAGCAACTTCTAGGCCACCGGGCCAGGCCAAGTATTTCTGACAATATTTTCTTAGCTCTGTGATAATAGTCACAGGATGCCTTTTTGAACTTTGAAAAAATTATCCAAATCCCACAAAGCAAGAATGCATCTCTTGGGACTGGCAAAAGAAAACATTAATGAAAGACAGTGTTTAAGATCAAAATTCTATCTGGCAAGGTCTGAATGTAAACAAGAATTGAAACACCTACTAACTAGGATTTTGGTCTCAGATAATGATGCATGCATGATCATCCTCTTTTTTTCTTTCCTACTTTTTTCACCCAAGTTATATTTTTTCGTATTGAGTGTTTGAAGTATCTAATGATTACAACTATTATGGGAAGTTGGGACAGACACATAACACATCTTAATTTTATTCATGCCCTACCTCCCTGCCCCTTCCAGCTCTTGGTCCCTCTCCTATTTGAACAAGCTCTCTCCATTTTGTTTTTTAATTCTTTTTTAATCCCCTTTCCCTCCCCTTCTTGCTTTCCCCTTCCCTTTCATCCTACATCTCTTGTTTTCCTTCCCAATTGAAAAAGACCTTTTCCTATTATCTACTTTTTGTTTTGCTCTTTATTTATATTTTCAATTTCTCACGTAAGAGAAACCACGTGATCTTTAAGCTGTGCGCCTGATTCATTTCACTTCACATTATGGTCTCAAGGTGCAACCGTTTCCCTACGAATGAGTTGAGCTTATCTTTCCCTATGGCAGAGTAGTATTAGAACATCTCACTGCAAATTCACAACAATCCTAAGAGGTAGTGTTGGTGGAGCATTGTTGGCCTTCACTGTGTAGATGTAGAATTTGAGCTGTAGGTAAATTTTGTAATTTGTCTTTCATAAGGGCTGAGTGTATCTATCCTTTTAAAATTCATACGTTGAAAGTCCTAACCCCGAAGTTATGATATTTGGAGATAGAGCCTTTGGAAGTCAATTAGGTTTAGATATGAGGTCACGGTGGGATTAGTGTCTTGTATGAGGAATACAAAAACACGAAGGGAGGGGGCTGCCTGTCAGGAAGCAAGCCCTCATCAGGTATAAATGTGCCAGCAATGTGACCTTCAACTTTCCAACCTCCAGGACTGTCCATTGTTTGAACCAACCAGTCTATGTTCTTTTCTTAGAGAACCTTGAGCTGATGCATCACCCACTTTTCACAGAAACATAACCACCAGGTTCTTTGGCATCAAATACATAACCCTTTCAAAATGACCACCCATGTAGAGTACCAGCAACCTTTATGTCTAAGCAATAATATCTGAAGTGCATGGCTATCTTGAGATATCTTTATGGAATAAATGAAAAGATTAAAAATAAGGGGCAAAAGACAGTTTTGGACAGTTTATTGTTGTCAAGTGGAAGAGACTTCTTGTTCCGTGTACTAAACTGTGCAGAATTTGGTGGTCAGACCTGTACTGTAATAACATATCCCACTTACTAAATATTTAGTGGCTGCCAAATGCCATTCTAAGTGGTTTGCATGTATGGTCATTTAATCTTTATAAGAAATCTATAAAATTTTAGGCAACAACCAAGTTATTCATTGATTTGTAAATAATTGTCTTAACCTCACTGGAGAAACTGTGACCCTCTGTCTCCTTCACAGCTGATCCAGTTCCTTGGTCCAGTGCCTGACAACCAGCTGTCACTAAGTCTTTGATGAACAAGTACCCATTTGCTGTTTTTATTAGATGAGGGCCAAAATCGGTCACATCAACCAATTAAGCATTAAAATAAGAAGGTATCCAGGAAACAGGGCTGAAACCCTGCCCCGTAGGAAGCGAAGCAGGAACTGGAGATGAGTGAAGCCTGCACACAGCAAAGCGCCCTGGGTGGTAGAGCAGTCGCAGCAACACAGGCACACATCCTGTGCTTTGGTATTATTTCCCTCTAGACAGATCTACCAGTATTACCACTGGCATTATATTAGTTTTTAAGTGTCAGAGTTTGTTTGTGTAAAAATCAGAGGACCCGTGTTCTCAAAATACTTCAAATATGAAATGTACAGATGCTGCCAGACATCCCCCTGGCTTCCTCTGTCTGTTCTGAATTCAGGGTCCTGTTCCCAGAGGTTTGAAGAAGCAGACTCTGATGTAGCTGGTCCTGTGGGGCTTCAGCTCCTTCCTGTCCTAATTGGCTTCCCCAAGGGACTTTTCAGAAGCACAGCACATGGGAAACTTCTCTGCTTGAGCTGGGGCTGATGGCTCTGTGTCATCTTTCTCCCTCATCCAGAAGGTGGCCTCCCTCACTCCTCCGTTTGTTTTGTTTTTCAAACAAAACAGTGGATGGCATGGTCAGCAGTGGCTGGTGAGTTATGACAAAGTATGCTAATAAATGCCCCCGAAATGCTAAAATCAAAATGGATTTTTTTGAGTGTTGATTTTGTAATCAGCTGTGTTACTGAATTTGATGATTAAATCTAGAGTCTTTTGGTGGAGTTTTTGGGGTCTTCTATGTAGAGATTCATGTCATCCACAAGTAATGATAATTTAACTTCTTTCTTTCTCTAATCACTGGAGGAGGAATCAGACCAGGAAAGGTAGGACTTGCAGGCATGGAAAAAGGTGTTGGGATCAAGGACAGTAAGGATAGAACCCAGGGAAGAGAAAGGATAAAGGATTAGAGAGAGCAAATAAGATTAAATGAAGCCATTAACCTTATTCAGATATAATGGAATTATAATAATACAATAAACACTGGTGATTAAGAATAGCATGCATAGGAGCAGAGGGAAACTTGCTACTAATGGAAAGAAGTTGGACGACCCATATTAAAGTTGTCATCACCTCTTAGAAAAGGGAATAGATTTTATTTGGTTATTTCAAAGGATAGAAGAAATTGCCAAGTGGAAATTTTTAGACCAGGGTAAGAAAATTTTTCAAATATTCCTAACTGAAAAATTAATGGGCTGTCTATATGACAGAGGATTTTCCATAAAAGGTATGCTAATAAATGCCTCCTAAATGCTTTAAATAAAATGTCCAATATTCCTTTTCCAAATTCTAACAACTGTAAAGGCTAGGCTTGTCGACTTCCAAGGAGATGATGGAATGGTGAGCAGTAAAGAAATAGCCTTTCCAATATTTGGAATCCAGACACTGGAATATAACAAGATGAAGAAGAGAAGGAGGAGAGAAGTGGATCCTCAGGTCCCAGAAAGGATCTGAAGTGAGAATTAGAGCCTTCGGGAGAGAGAAGAGAAGTAACAATGCAGACGAGAGAGGTGGCAAGCAGCACTTTCTCCCTGAGTGTTGGCTTGTACTGTGCAACAGGTGGCTCTAACCTACACAGGCATGCTGACTGCTGGTGATCACAGAGGCCTCCATGGAGAAAAGCACCAGTGGAAGGGAGCAGTGGATGGCATAGACAGCAGTGGCTGGTGAGTTATTCAGGTTCAGATGCACCCTCCCCCTGGGCAACTGGCCAAAACCCAAAGCTTTCACTCTAAAATTAGGAACAAGACAAGGATGTCTACTATCACCGCTCTTATTCAATAGAGTTCTGGAAACACTAGTCAGAGCAATTATAGAAAGAAATAAAAGGAATAACTATAGGAAAGAAAGAAGTTAAATTATCATTACTATGGACGACATGAATCTCTACATAGAAGACCCCAAAAACTCCACCAAAAGACTTGTAGACTTAATCACCAAATTCAGTAACTTAGCTGATCACAAAATCAACACTCAAAAATCAATAGCCTTTCTGTAAACAAACAACAAACTCACTGAGAGAGAAATTAGGGAAACCACACCTTTCACAATCACATCCCAAAAAATGAAAATCTTAAGAATCAATCTAATGAAGGGCGTAAAAGACCTTTGCATTAAAAACTACAGAACTCTGGGGAAAAAAAAGAGATTAAAGAGGATATCAGAAAATGGAAAGACATCCCTTGCTCTTTGGTAGGAAGAACCAGTATAGTGAAAATGGTCATACTTCCAAAATTGTTGTATAGATTTAATGCAATCCCAATCAAAATAAGAGCATACTTTACATTATTAGAAAAAAAATCCTGAAATTTATTTGGAAGCAGAAGAGACCTAGAATTAGCAAAAGCAATTCTAGGCAAAAAAGGAAAGGCAGGGACATCACGATCCCTGACTTGAAATTATACTACAAAGCTACAGTGATAAAAACAGTATGGTGCTAGCAAAACAAATGAAAACAACAACAACAAACCAGACACTAAGATTGATGGAACAAACTAGAAGATGCAGAAAAAACTACAAACACACTCAGCCACTTTATCTTTGACCAAGGGGACAAACACCTTCACTGGAAGAAAGATGGCCTCTTTAATAAATGGTGCTGGAAAAACTGGCTTTCCACATGCCAGAGACTAAAACTAGACCCATGTCTCTCACCATGCACTAAACTAAAATCAAAATGGATCAAAGACCTACGCATTAAATCAGAAACACTAAATCTGCTGGAGGATGGAATAAGTAGGACTCTTGAAGACATGAGTGTAGGTAGACTTTATGAACAAAACCTTGATCACACAGGAAATATCACAAAGCATCAAGCACTGGAATTTCATCATATTAAAAACCTTTTGTACAGCAAAAGAATCCACCACCAGAGTGAAGAGAAAAGGTCAGAGTGGGAAAAATTTTTGCCAGCTACTCCACAAAGAACTAATATCTAGAATATATAAAGATATTTTTAAAAAATCAGACTCCCCGCCAAATTTAAAGGCTCAATCTAAAAACGGGCATAAGATCTGTCATGTAAAGGTACAAGATCCCAATGATGAATGTAACTGTGCTGTATACCTAAATGTACCAATAAACTTGATGAGAAAAAAAAATGGGCATCTGAGATGAATACATTCTCAGATGAAGAAATAGAAATGGTAAATATATGAAAAAATGTTTAACATCACTGGTCATTAGAGAGTTGCAGATTAAAACACCGATTCCATTACCCCAGAAAGAATGGCTGCTATCAGGCAACCAACCAATAACAAATGCTGGTGGGGCTGTGGGGAAAGAGGAAACCTGCTCCACTGCTGGTGGAAGTGTAGACTGGGGCAACCACTGTGGAAATCAGTATGGAGATTCATCAAAAAACTAAAACTAGGGGTTCCATTTGACCCAACTATTTCCCTTTTTGGTATCTTCTTGAAATAATTAAAAGCATCATATCACAGCAACATAAACATGTTCTTGTTTTTAGTGGCACAATTTGTAATTACTAAATCTTGGAAACAGCCCAAATGGCCATCAACTGATGAATGGATAAAGAAGATGTGGGATTTTTTTAAGACAATAGAGTACTACTCAGCCATAAAGAAGGATAAACTTCGGACATTTCTAGCTAACTGGTGCACCTTGAGAGCAAATTCTTAAGTCAAATAAATTGAACACACATGTTCAAATACCACATGGTTTCTCTGATGTGAGAAAACTAAAGTATAAATAAGCCAAAAATGTCTAATAGCTACTGTGAAATAGGAAGAAAATGTTCAAATGGGAAGGGGAACTAGGGAGCGGGGAGAGGGAAAGGAAGGAAAAACTAAAGAATAGAAGGAACAAATTGAAACTAAGCTTTTGTAAATAAGAAGGGAGAAGGGATTGAAGTGGAGGAATGGGCAAAAAGAAGAATCAAGATTATATCATGTACAAACTCCATACGATGAATGCTATTGTTATTGATATCTGAAATGTACCAATAAAATTAATTTTTCAAACAGTTGCTCCTTAAGGCAGTTATAGAAACCTACTTCTTGCCCAGTTGTTATCCATAAATTAAGTTGGAGTTTAGGGCTTGGCCCTCTTAGATATCTGTCTTCCAGCCTCACAGACTTTCCCTTGTTTCAGGGTGGTATGAAAAGCCCCTAGCCCCTAAGACACAGACTGGGGATCTCTGTGTAGCCACTGACCGACTTAATCATCTGGGTCTTCATTTACCTTCCAAAATGAATGAATTGGACTAAATCAATGGTTCTGAACTTTTTGAGTTGCTTTCCCAAAATCTGAGGACCGTTTATCCCTTGTAGCTGCTAAACGTTAGCATATCTTCTTAAGAAAATAAATAATAGCCAAAGGCAAAAAAAAAAAGAACTACATTTGTGAAATCTTCCATAGCAAGAAAATTTTAAGTCAAAAAATTTAAAACCGTCATAGGATGAATAATGTTCAAATAGCATTAAGTCATGAAAGGAAATCTTAAATGTTTTAAATACTTGAAAGAATTAAGACAATAAAGATCCATACAAAAAACAAATAAACATGAATCTTTGCATACCATAAATAGTAATGATTGGCTCTGACATGAAATTTTGAGGCTACCTTTTCTCAGAATCTTCTCTTTAATTCTTTGTCAAAGGATGGCTTGGAATCAGCTGTGCTTTGCAGTGGAAGAACAGAGGGGCATTTTCCTCCACAGTCCTTGCAGTCCCTCTTCCTTCCAAGAGGGAAATGTCCTTCTTCATTTAGAAGTCTGAGTGATTAACTTCATCTCCCAAGTCCAATTCTGCTGCAAAGCCGCAGAATAATTTGGATGCTTCGGCAAACAACTTGCTTAATGTTACTTTACTTTCAAATTCTTGAGCATAGGGTCTTTCACTAGCAAACTCTAGAAGAGCAGAATTCTAGGACGTGGCTTCCCCCAAACCTTTGCAGGACTCCTATCTTCTGTTGTTATCACGAAGGAAGGTCAGGTCATTCTGAGACTCCAGGTCCTCTCCCTCAGTCTCCTTCATTCCTCTGAAAACAGGTGCATTAAATCCTCCGCTCCTCCTCAGCCACAGGCTTGATTCCCACTTTTCCCTTTCGAATCACAATCCTTCCCCCTTGTATCATTACTTCCCACGGCGGGCAATCAATATGTGCTTATCTTCTCAATGAAACTCTCAGATTGCTGAACAGGTAGGGGAAAAGTAGATTTAACTATGCTAGGATACTGCCATAGGGAAATTCCTGGTCAGGAAGAATTTGCATACTGTAAATACTTTCCCAAAGAGGCACACTCCAATTATGCTCCTTATTTGTTTAAAAAAATAGACCCATCACTGCAAATCATAATTCACTTTTTAGAACAGAACAGTTGTTGCTTCTCTTTAAAAAAAAGGGGGGGGCCTTTAGTATGAGTTAAGTAATAACATCAAACGTCAATTTTTGTAAATTAATTACCAATAATGACCAATGGAAAAAAATCATATAGACTCGAAGTCATATCCAAGCTCTAAAGTTATATCTAATGGAGGTAAGAGATGGACAAGGATTTTTGAGGAAAATAAATCTTTCCATTCAGTTTCATGTTAAAAGTTGTAAAATATTATTTCTAATAAACTTGTAAAATATGTTTATTTTTGCCAGTGTAGGGATGCGCAAATCTCTAGGGGAACAGAAGAAGACACGGTTAGTAAAGAGGATTGTGTGAGAAAGGGCCGAAATCTACAGTAGTGGAGAGAAGAGGAGAGTAAGGGAGGGCTGTTGAGAAGAGGAAGAGATATGTAGTCATTCCTGGGTTTCCATGGGAACTGGGTCCAGGACTGTGCTCAAGTTTTGGTTTGTTTTTTTTTTTGTTGCTGTTGTTTTGTTTTTGAGACAGGGTCTCACTATGTAGTTAAGACTGACCTGGAACTCACTATGTAGCCCAGGCTGGTCTCAACCTCACAGTGATCCTCCTGCCTCAGCCTCCGGAGTGTTGGGATTAGAGGCATTAGCCACCAGGCCCAGCTGTGCTCAAATATTTTACATAAAATGACAAAGGATTTGCATATGACCTAAAAACTCTTCCCCTGTACTTTAAATCATCTCTAGATTATCATCTTTCATTTACTATAAGTGCTATGTAAATAGTTGTTTTATTGTGTTGTTCAGGAAATAATCATAAGGAAAAAAAAGTCTCTACGTGTTTAGTACAATTTTTTCCCAACATTTTTGATCTACACTTGGTTGATATGAAGGGCCAATTGCACATCTATAAAAAGCAACACAGCGAGTCAGTGAAAGAAAGGAGAGAAGAAAGGTACAAGATCAATGTCCTCCACCGGCCGTAGTGACAAGAAAGGTAAAGAAGGCTTCCCAGCTGTCGCCAGTGATCCCCAAGCACACTCACCAAGGGGTGGCTCATGTGCACTTGGCATCCTGAGGGTGCTGCTTCTGTGAAGTTACATTTGAGTGCGTGTAGATGTGGCATTTCCTCCCCAGTCTACTACCAGCCTAACCATGTCAGAATTTCAAAGAAGGGACTGGAGTTCTAGAATGGATGAGGTTAGAACAGACCTAAGTAGCGGACACACCTGCACGCTGATTCCTCCACCTTCTCTTGGCTTCCGCTTGTGCTAATCAACCCTCCCAAACCCATTCTGTGTGGTTTGCCAGAGTCACTCCCTCTCTCAGATTTCTGTCACATGAAATCTCAGTTGCCTAATCTCTGCTTCCCAGGATCCCTGCTCTGGACACCTAAGGGATGAAAACACAAGACCTAATCTCCCCTTGTATTTTGAAGGATCTAACAAAACCCTTCCTCCTGGATCCCTTTTTCTTCTCGCCTTGAGTCCAGCCTCCTCCTCCGAGCTCCACAAGTGCAAATAACCACCACCAAATTCGTCGGGCCCCTTTGTACACCTAAAATCTGCACCGTACTGGAGAACTTGTACCATGCCTGCCCTGCTCCTTCCCAAAGTGCTGAGATTTTTCTACCTCCCAATGGAGAGATGCCTTTCTCAAAGGATTGAGAACTAGGTCTTAGAACCAACCACAACTCTCTTTAAATGAGTAAAATATTGAATTTGTTAAGTTTAATCTAAGGTGTGAAAGGCCTAACAGCTTCTCATTCTCAGTGAGCAGCAGGCAGGACCCCACAGAAAGCAGCCAGGAGACAAAAGAATTTCCCAGGAAGGGGTCGGCTCTGGAAGAGCAGCTGCCAAGCCCTGCTCTGAACCCCTCAGGCCAGGCGTGTTCAGGAAATCGAAAACAACCCTTCAGTTTGGGAACATGAGTGTAGATCTCACAGTGAACACTACAGAACCCTCCTCCCACTTCTCTAGGCACAGCAACCGCCCTCTAGCAATAAGCACTCCAGGTTCGGCGAGGAACCAACACTATTCACACTGAGTTGGAGGAAGAAGTCTGCAAATAAACTCACAGTAGCCCAAGCCAGGTGTTCGAGACTGGAGGGTTTTGCTCATAAATAGGTAAACAAATAAACAAATAAAACAGTAAACTTTGGTTGTTTCGTTTTGTTGTTTGTACTGGAGATCAAGCCAAGGAACCACTCTACCACTGAGCAACAGCTCTAGCCCCATTTATTAGTATTTTAAATTAAGAGGCAGGGTGATTTGCCCAGACGGAACTCAAACCTAAAATCCTTCCGCCTCAGCCTTGCAAAGTGCTGAGATTATAAGGATTCACAGCTATGCCCAACAAAGTGTGTCCGTTTTTAGGACTTTTCCAATTTCAGATCTGTGGATAAGGCATTCAGGACCTGGACCACAAAGAGAGAAACAGGCAGCGAGGCAGGAGAAGGCTCTCAAACAGAAAGAAGTGAAACAGCCAAAGCAGAGCCTCAAGGGCAAGGGCTGCGTGCAGCATGAGTGGTGGGTTCTCCATGGGAAGACGGAAAGAACCTCAAGGGGCCGGGATGCTCCCCCACCACCACTAGAGAAGATGTGAGAGGAACTCAGGGATGCAGAGGGCTGGATTCCAGGGCAGGGCAGGGCCAACAGTCCTGGGGGGGGTGGGAAGGAGCGGGAGAAGAGGCAGAGGAGGAGGTGTGGGTTGGGGGAACTTAAACGCTGGGTCAAGGGCAGGTGATCAGAGCCAGAGTACGCGGGTTCAGAAGCTTTCCCAGCACGTCACCAACCAGGGGCAAGAAAAGGACACTTGAAAAATTCCATTCTCGTGACAAGAGATTTCATTTTCTGTACTTGATATATCACTTAGGGTTCCTCATATGCTAGCAAACTTCTGTCTTCTCATCTGAAAGAAGGTTTTAACTCATGGTGGGGTTTTTCACATCCGTCCTGATTAATTTTAGCCTGCACACCTGAGGTAACTGGAGTCAGGCAGTGAATTCTAATTACCTCACAGTACATAATCAGTGCATGGTCCTCTTTTGCTCTGGTTTTTACCCCTCGGGCCCCTCAGAAGAGGGACAAATCATTTCTCTCTTTCTCTTTTCTGGTACTGGGGATCGAACTCTGGACCTTGCACTTGCAAGGCAGGCGGTGGCACCACTGAGCTAAATCCCGAGCCGTTTTTCTCTTCTTATACAAGGAAAGCAGGCTCAGAAAGCTAGAGCTTTTACAAGGCCATCAAGAAACCTAGGGAAATTTTATTTTCCCTGCACTCTTACATAGTTTTCATGAGCATTAAATGAAAATTATAGAAGGTATCAACATACAGTCTGCCGCACTTTATTCCACACAATATCCTAGTTAATCTCGTACTAACAGTAAGTTGAAAAAATCATTTCGGCCCTTTCTAATGGGCATTCCCAGGCACTCCAGGACAGTGATGTGCTATCACCAAGGCTACCTTAAGACAGTGCTACCCTGGTACCGATGTTGCACTGCATTTCTTTGAGAAACTATGAACGCTGTAATGAAATATATTGCGTCGAAGCTGCCTTCCCTACGACTTAACATGTGGCCGCTGTTACTGCATTTTGTTCACTGCACGAGGAACACAATGGGGGCTGCTGGTGACCGGATCGGGATTCGGGAAACTGAAAAGCAAGTTGTGTCTTTTCAATTACGATCAATCTCAACATTTCATCTAAATATAGTCTGTTTTAGTTGTACTATTTAGATCTAAGGAAAAATATGAAACTCTAAGACAAATGGCAGTTAGGGAAAAAAGTTATAGAATGGCAGAAAGACAAAGAACTTTGCACTAATATTCCTGCCAATTTGTATACACTTATCACATAGTAGAATATTTAATTCAGTCTAATAAAATCTAATAAAAACTTTGCAAGTACTAATGACTTTGCCATTACATTGTTTTACATATTTCCAGTGCTTTCTGGGGAAAATACAATACTATATTGAAAAACATTATTATTTTGTTAGAGTTACTTAAAATAAAATGCTGTTGTGCACAGAATGCATGTTCTGAAAAAAGGTCTTGTGGAAGTGGGCTGATGTTGGTTTATTGTTTCTCTTGTTCACCCGAACACTTGCCAGGCTTGCAGTAGTGATGGGAGCTGCAGTGAACTGAGGCAGGCCCATGAGGTGTGGGACTGGCGCCCCTTCAGTTATCCTGTGACCTTGGGCCTCACATTCTCTAACACTAAGCTATACCACATCCCTTTGCCTGGAATGATCGAAGTTTTACCCGGAGGAAAATCGGGGAGAAGTGGGAAACCTATTTTATTAATCTCTGTAATCCCGATTGCTGGTGCAAAGTTGGTTCCCAATACTTAATCGCTTAATGAATAAGAAAGGAAGAAGGGTCAAGCGAGGGGAAGAGAAGGAAGGTATGGAAAAGAAGCAGAGAGAGGAAGAAGGGAGGAGTATAAGGGTGGGAAGAAAGGAAAGAGAAAAACTGTGAGAGACTCCCTACGGGAATATAAGAAACCCTAATGTTGGCATAACTTCTGAATCTCTCCCGCTAGAATCTATTTGGATCAGCTGTCCTCCCACTTGATTTTGTAAATAAAGTTCCACTAGAAAAGAACCATTCTCATTCATTTAAATATCATCCGATGCTGTTTTCATACTACAACCAGAATTCCCAGGGTTAAGTAGCTGCAAAAGAGACTGAATGGGACTACAAATTTAAAATATTCACTATGTGGCCCTTTACAAAATGTTTTTGCCAATTCCTCCTCTAAATATTCCACATTGGGGCCGGGGATTTAGCTCAGCGGTTCAGTGGCCTGCCTTGCAAGCGCAAGGACCCGAGTTCAATCCCCGGTACCAAAAATAAATAGATAGATAGATAGATAGATAGATAGATAGATAGATATTCCACATAGCTCTGACCTTGCCCAAAGAATGTGTTTAAGATGTAATTCATAGAAACAGAAGACTTCACCCCTAACTGGAATACAGAGTTTAGGGTTATGAAGGGCACTGCTCAAAAGACAGCTACACAGTGAGACTCTTGAAATCATTACTGATATTTAATGATTACTGTTCTTGGTAATTTGAAATTGTTGAGTCTTTGAAAGGAGCCGGGACATGTGGTACAGAACTGTATTGTCTTAACCTTTGCTGTCAATTTATATTGACCCAGAGCACTTTCCTCCAAAAAGTGAAGGTGATCATACATCTGTGTTTACTCAGAGCAGTTGTATTTTTGAGCAATATTCCCAGGTAATTACTAAGAATATCCCTTAGGATCTAAATGTCCTGGTTTGGAGAATCTATTATATCATAACGCTTTATATACTTGATTCTGAAGTTATTATGTTTGCTCTTGTCAAACTGAATTCTTTTTATCTTTGGAGATTTTTCTGGGCCTGAGGGTATTTGATCCATTTTTGTTTGCTTGTTGTTTTTAATCATGGTTTTTGTCTTAGATCCTGAAGTACCCTTAGCTAAAACACCACAGCTTTTGACTTTGTGTTTGAGAAAATTACTTCACAAAGGCCTATATCCGAATGCTCTCTGTGTATGACTTTCTCCCAAGAATGATAACAAAATGGAATTCTCGTGAAAATACCATTTGACTACTAGCCTTCCTCTGTTTCTGTAAGAACATTGACCTTTGTGGCATCAAAATTATTTAACTCTCTTGTGGTTGCTTCTAAGAAACCGTCTCAAAGTATCCCTGGAAACCATGTCTGAGAATCATTTAAGATGCTCAAAATGTCTCCATGAATGTGGAAGCTTGAGTCGTAGAAAAGATAACGCATTTCTGGGATACTGTCCTTCCCCTGATGGGAAAGCAGCTGGAACCAATAAGCAGGTGCACTAGTCAGCTCCGTGTAGGCTGCTTAAAAAGGCAACTGACAGCTGTACATACAGTATTTAACCGGAATACAATTCCACAGCTTATATAGCCTGGCAGATTCTCTGTTTTAAGCTCTCAGGTGACCATGAAAACCTTCTCTTTCCTTTGGAAATTGTTTCAATGACTGAGGAATAGATCTGCACTGTCTACTATGAAAACTACCCATGTAGCTACTTGAGATTTAATTAAGTAAAAGTAAACATTTACTTTCTTGGTCTTACTAGCCAAAAGTTAAGTACTAAGTGACTACATAAGGCTAGTGATTACAGTGTTGGAGATCTTGGCTGTAGAACATTTCCATCCCCACAGAAAGTTCTGTGTATCAGCACTATATATGGAGAAAAAAGACAACTGGTATAGTTCAGTTCACAGATCTATAGCAAGGCATCACCTTTCTTCTAATAAGCACATGTCACACTGGAAAGCAGAAACACTGAATTATTGATGTGTATGAATTCAACTTATTTATCACGCAACTATTACATGATAGGCCATATGCTGAATGCTGTGAAGAATTAAGGAAAGAAACATCACTGTGCGGTGACCTAAAGAACTCCCTGTGGACAAGCCGGACTGAGTCAGTGCCATGAAGACAAGCAATTTGGTGTAAGAGAATAGCTCAACCACAGGCAAAATACCAAGGAGAATAAACTGTATCCAGTCAGCCATGCTGCTGGGAAATGTCTCCAAAGAGCTAAATATTCACATATTCATTCATATTTCCAACAAGACCGTGAAAGGGACAGAGCGAATCTTCTCTCAGTTTTATAGGACACAGTCAGGGTCTTGTCAGGCAGTGGTGGCTGTTTCAGTGTTACAGCAAGGCTCCCAGCTGGGTGCAAATTTCTTATATATACACTGCAATCATATAGAAGTTTTAAACTTAGTGAATCTAGGAAGGAAACATTAGTGGTGATGGGAAAACATGCTTTTTTAGTGTACTTTTAAAGAGGAAAATTTAGTAAGGACACAACTTTAAGTTTCAGTTTTGTTGCATTCTAAAATATCTGTGAAGTCTAAATGTTTAAGGACAAGAAATTTCATTTCTAAAAGTGTTTACAATGCTTCTATAGGCAATGCAGGAAGAAAATGAGGGAAGTTTGTGGGCCAATGCTGTGAAAGTTGCAAACTAAGGAATGGAAATGCTCACAGCGTGCTGATGCTAGTCTTCATCTGGAGAAGAGACATTTTCAGAGGCATCACCATTTGGAGACTGTCGTGTTCAGCATATAGCTTCATTGCCCCTCTGATCATAAAGGGCATCACCATGTACATTTTTATAAGGCTCTTGATGGCATTGCTTCTTAAAGCCTTAATTTAATCTTCCAGAGAACATAAGAGAGCAGAGTTTATAAATGCATATTTGTGGTAATATGATTTCTTTTGAAGAACATTAGGCTATTTACACCTTAAAGGTGAAAGTAATTTTAAAACATAGATGTGTGAGTGACAGGTTCATTATCAAATGCCTGACAATGTAGGGCAAACCCAAAATGATTTTCTTCACTGTTGGCTTTAAAGACACCTCAGCTGGCTTTCTGGTGAACACTTTGCTATAGCAGTTCTGTACTTCTAGTTTATAGCTTCAGAGTGTATTTTTTAGTGCTTTATCTTTTCCCTTCAGGCAGAATTTTCATTCAGAGGTATAAAGCAGAAAACATTGGTCTTGGAATTGATTTCCCCAAAAGACCTTAGATCTCTACAAAGAAGAGAAAGTGGTCAATAGAAGAGAAGACGGTAATTAATATGCGCTTGTGGGAATGCTAGCATCTTTCGTGTTAGAAGCAAGGGCTCCTCTGCTATGTGCAATTGTGTTCTGCTGCCCTCCCTTCTCGTCTACAACTGAATCACACTCTCAGGATACAAATGCAAAACTAGAAGTAGCGCTGACCATATTGGCCACTCATGTAGCATCTGTCTCAGGGAGTCAAGGAGCTACAGTGTAAAATTTGTTTCAAAGGTGTTCTCTGGGAATGGTTTTTAAGATCAGTAAGATGGGCAAAAGAATGTATATTTAGTTTGAACATGGACAAGACAGCCACAGACATTTTACTGTAGGAGAGGAACAAATGTCTAAATTGTAGATCTTGGTGGAAAAGTAGCCCTAGGAAAGGACAGAACTCAGTGTATTTCTGTATGAGAAATATTCATACAAAAAGTAAGACACTATAAAGTTGAGGGCCTTGGGAAAGGCCATCAGCGTGGATGTTTAAATTACTGTGTCTAAGGAGATAGACTGTATTTTGCCAAAATCAATTCAAGAATATTTCCCATCTTCTATGTTCTTCTCCTCACAATATGAGTTTAACTCTCTTTTCATTTCAGGGTGCTGTCTATGTCCCAGCTCCTTAAAGATATGCACACTTTATGATTGTCTTATTAAAAAAATAAACACTTCAGTGATATTTGTTAAAGGATGGTAAGGTAGAATTTATTAAAGATCATTGCAATAGCATGGTGGTTAATGTCAACTGTACTAATTAAGAGACCCCTACAGGGGGATTGTGAGGGCACTAATTTCATCCATACATGAGTTAATCCCTAAATGGACTACTGGGAGGGGAGGCCTAGGTGGAGAAAGTAGACCATGGGGCATGACCTTGGGGACTGCATCTAGTCCCAACTCCACCTTCTTTGGCTCTCACCCTGCTTTCTGCTTCCTCGACACTGTAAATCGAGCAGCTTTTTTTTGCCACACCCTTCTATCATGATGTTTCTGTCTTGGAACTAATTGCCAATGGATCGAAACCTCTAAAACAGCCTCAGAATGGAATGATCCTGCTGCCATCTTGACCTGAGATTGCAAAAAAAATACAGTTTTGTTGTCCAAGCCACCCGGTTTGTAGTATTTTGTCATGGAAGCTCTAACAAGCTAATAAATGCACCATTTGCTCTAATTATTTTTCTCCATATTCATTAGTCTTGTGTTTCTAAACAGTCTAGAAACTCCTTAAAGGTAGAAAGCACAACGGTCTTCAGTACGCTTTCCAGGTTCCACTATCAGGAAAATGCATCGTGCTTACTTAATACAGCAGAGTGACAAGAAGCAGAAGAGGGACCTTAAAATACACAAACAAATGAAAAGCAGCAACATAAAATGCTTGAGTTAAGGGATCATTTTGGCAAGTAACAAAGGACCCCTAGGGGCGCTGCCCTGGCATTTGGAAGGCTGGTTGGGCAGCTACCCACTTCTAAGCTACTTGTTCCAGACAAGATGACCCAAGGGTAAGGCTGAAGCTGCCAGTTGGGTGGAGCCTGAAGCTTATTAATTTAGGGTGGCAAGCTCACTGGAGGAAATGTACATAAACTACAAATAAAACTGAAACACAACATAATGTCTATTTAGAAAGTGTAAGTAAATCGCAAATCCAGGAAACATTACAAATGTTGACAAACAACAGTACAAACTTCACCTGGCTAGGATTGATCCAAAGCTGATATATCGTACATGTCTGATAATCAGAATTGTTTTGCACATATCAGCTTTCGGATCCAAACGTTTCTAGCTGCATTTCTCCTCTGTCACGCACATGCGTCCTGCCCTGAGCACGGCAGAGCAGGACCGCTCACCTCTCCGGCAACGCTCAGTGGCACAGTGGGTAAAACAGTTCCTAGCACTACTTCTCCCACTAAGATGGCGAACAGTGATGGAATTGTAGCTACACCTAAACTAGAGGCATCTGCGACTGTAGCTCAGCTGCTTACATTTCCAACTCCAGCCAGGGTTGACAGAGCAACCCTGAGTGGGAAAATCAGCGGTCTACTGTGATTCTTCCTGAGGCGTCCTTCTTCGATATTACCCCGGGAATACCTTGCTAAAGCCATAACTGGGCCCTCAGGGACTTGTGCCAGTAAGGGGTCCTCAAGCTTAAACCACATTAGCCTTAGTCTAAGTCTGTCTGTGCAAAGGTGAGGGAAAGATAAAATGGGTAAATATATTTGAAGTAAAAATGACAGACTTAGGTTATAGTTCTGATATTTCAAACACTGAAAGACAATAACATTGGAGAATGGACCACGTTTCCTTTTTAGAAGATGCATTAAAAATAGGTGCAAATACAGAAGCAGAAGCGCAGAAAAGTAGATAGTGGATGTTCTTCCACATTCAAGGGCTCAGTTAAAGAAGTCAACCCTGGAAACTCAGGGATTCGAGCTCTTTCTGTGTGTCCAGTGTGCTCCTGTGCATGCCCCTATCCTTAAGGTCAGCTCATGGTCCAAAATGAATAAGGCAGCTGCAACAACTCCATAAGCATTCAATCCAGAAGGAAGAAAGAAGGGCCCTTAGAGCTACTTGAAATTACACACAGCCCTTTCCCCTATCAACTATCAGCTCTTCACACAGGTACATCTCACTGGAAGGGATGTCAGGAAACATAGTCTTTGCTCCAGTGGCCATGTGTGCAAATGAAAGTCAGTCTTATTATTTAAAATAGGAGAATACAAGAGAGATTGAGAAACTCACTATGGTTGCTCTAGTGAGACACTGATAAGGCCTGAGAAGCTAGATAGCTCCAATCCCAGTTTATAGATAACAAGAGTGACAAAAATACTCTGGTCAGTGTGTAAAACTTTATAGTTTTACAGAAAAGTGTATTTCTTAAACTGATCTTTCTACTCCAAGTTACTTATGCTGGCTTTGAAGAATCCTGAAGTTACCATCTCTGTTAACGTAAGCTGATTGGCCCTGCTCTGAAGAAAGTTCACTCTGCACATGCACTAACCTGATCCTCAAACTGGCTCCTTGGTATGAGTTATTTGTGGATGAAAGTGGAATCGCTCTTCGGGTCACAAAGTAAAGACAGCGCCTAAACTACTGCCACTAAATCAAGATTTCTCAGGCCATCCAGTTTCCTCCAACAGCCCATGTCCTGTTCTAGTCTCTCAGGCAGGCATGAGGAGAGCTCTATTTAGGGAAGTGAGTAGGGGCCTGGGTGCCCCGTCACCGGAGGCTGAAGGATCAGTGTCACAGCCACAGACATCTAATCTCCATCACAGCTTTACCAGCAACGAGGAGAGGTGACATGGAACACACAGGAAAGCATCTCGTCTCCACCTCAGCTCCAGAGCCAGTTTAAACGGCGTGAAGCAAAGTGTCGTGGATGACCGTTCTCCACTGCTAAGGGCCTGCGCAGAACGCAGAGGCACAGGAAGGTTTACTGAGCTCTCCCCGACTGTGTGGGCTGAGACAAAAAATCTCCTCCTGCCCTTGACACTCCTGGTTCTCGGGCCTCAGACCCAGACTGGAAAGTGGGCCTCACACCACAGCACTGGCTTTCCTGAGTCTTCAGCTTGGAGGTAGCAGATTTCTTGTCTTCTGTAATATTGTGAGAGCCTTGTAATACATATTTGTAAAATTAATTCTGTTTCTCTAGAGGACCTGGCCCAACAAAGGATTTATCTTTTCAGCCCTGCCTACTGATTCGCTTTTGACCTAATACAATGTATTCTCCTCTGAATAACCAGGCAAAATCTAAGCAGACCTTTGAAATGACATAAACAGTCCGCGGAGGCACACGTGCCTCAGGTTCGCCATCCCTGCCACACTTGTCTAACCCTTGCCTCTCTTCCAATCATCTCCCTGCTGCCGCACCCTCACACACACACACACACACACACACACACACACACACCTCTCACTCAGCCCTGTCACATTCGCTGAGCTGCTTACCGAACATGCCCAGCTCACTCAGCCCGAGACTCCCCAGTTGCCCACCCCACTTCTGATTAAGGTGCGCGTCTTCTGGCACCATTCTCACTGCCGCATCCTTGTCTTCCCCTGCACTACTTCTCTTCAAAGCCCCCAGCACAACTCATTCTCTCTCCTCTTCCCTTTCTCTTCTTCTCTCTCCCTCCTGCTCTCTCTTCCCTCCTTTCTCTGTCTTCTCCTTCCTAACTCTGTTCTCTCTCCCTCTCTCTTCTCTCTTTCTGTTCTCTCTCTTTCCCTCCTCTCCCACTCACCTCTGGAGCTGCAGGAGGAACGCAGGGACTTGGACTGGTTCACAGCTGCCTGACAAGAAATATTCAGCTCAAGATAAGCACATACCACATATTTGTGTCATAAACTGATGGAATGAATAATTTTTATTAGGGTAATTTTCCTACTTAGGTTTTAAGGTTAACATTTTATCTTTTCTATCTTGCATTATAAAGTGATGACTGAGAAATGCAAGCTTAAAGAGGGAGTTGGTAAAGAGGAAGGAAAATATGTCGTTCTGTCTTTGATCTATTTAATTTGGGCTGATGATGAGAACTCCAGCTGACCTTGTATGTCAAAGAGCATGTAAAAATGGATTGAGGAAAAATTTCCAGGCAAAGGCAGAAGATTGTTTATGCATAATGATCTATCTGAAGACAGAAGTTAGTCTGTCTTTAATTGGGAGGTTTAGCTACAATTTCTGCTTCTCCTGAAAGGTGAGGGAAGTATTTGAGAGGCTTAACTTTTTCATCTCTTCGGGGTACCTTTCTGAGGTTTGGCACTAAGGAATTAGAGTCGCATATTCAATTGATATCAGAACACAATGACATGATTCCCTGCAGACATGATTTTAGAGCCCCAGATTATGAAGATTTCTGGTTATCTTTTCCATTTGCCCTCAGACTACCAAGGATAAGAAAATCTCATTATCTTTTGAAACAGTGCCTTGTCTTTAAACATATCCGAAGTCCTAAGTGCTGGCTATAGCTGATTTATTCTCTAGGAGTGCTTTTATTTTTAGCTTTGCTTCTTGCAACTAAAAAGTTTAGTTCATTCCCAAAGGACATATATATATATATAACAGCCTTCTCCCTAGGAAAGAAACCTAGAAACATTTGTCCTGAGTGATGTATCCTTCATTTGGTGTTTGCACACAGATTCTACTGGACATTTCCAGGGCACTGTTTGACATTCAAAGGTAACATGGAAAATTGAGTATATGGTACCTTTGTCACACATTAAAGTGATGAGAGCCATGCTTCAGCTAAGAGACACAAGGTTTTTGATTTCTCCCACAGCAAGAAATTATATCTGATAACATGTGCTTGGTAATTACAAACCTTTGCGTGGGCATCAGGGCCATATGCATAATACACCCCGGTGGCACCATTTCAAGGTTGCAGAGACATTTTGTGGACGAGTCATTTTTAATCAGCACTGCCACTGCCGCATTGTGTGCTATGCTTTGTTCTACACGGGTGTTTCTATAACAAATTCTAAAGTTGCTAAGTGATTTTTTTTTTTTAAATCATGTCAATGCTATTGCAATTGAGATATTTCTTAAGGTCTATGAAACATTATCACCATGTACCTTGGTAAAGGATTAGAATAAGAGAGAAACAAGAATGCTAAGAAAACCTTTTTGTTGATCACTTATACCAGTAGAATAGACTTTTCACAGGTGTAAAAACTGAGGGCACATTTTAAAATATTTCCACCGGGTCATGTTACCTTTTTGAATTAGGAAGAATCTAATGAAATGGCAGAGCTTAGGTGCTTTTATTTTCTTAGTCCTACTTGTTCACATTATAAGATATATGAGCATTTCTTCATTCATAATTTCCTCTTTAAAAATTTTTGATCTTCAAACTTGAAAAATATGTACTATGAAAATGGAATAGCCAAATGGTTAAAAGGATAGACTTTTAGAGCTGAGTTTTATGGGGCCAGGTTAAAATCTTCATTCCACTGTTCCTTACCTACCTATCCTTCAATGTCACTCAACTTTTCTGTTTCCTCATCCACAAAGTGAGGACAACAGAAATGACTCACCGAGTTCTTCTTGGAATTAATGTAACTATCTGACACATAATGTTATGGTTTAGATATAAAATCTCAGAGTCATCTGTTCAGAAGTGAGCCTAGTGTGTGGGACCCTAACCGCTACGTAACCCCTAGTTAGCCAGCATATAGCAGCACACATTTCTTTCTACCCAGCTCCAAGATAAGATTGAAACAGAGTGTATGGAAGCCTGGTATGGGCAAACAAGATGGCAACTCAAGGCCTCGTTAAAACAAAATATCCTGAGGTCTGGAGATGATCAGTGTAAAAGACCAGGTGTGCCCTATAGGTGACTCCTTTAGATAGATGGCAGAAAACCGACCCCCTGGCCCCTGGCCAACTTGCTGTGCTTGCAATCCTCTTCCTGGCCTTTAAAAAAACTGTGCTAACCCCTGTGCGGGGCCTCTCTGAGCTGCTTAGCTCTGAGAGGACTGTCTGGCCAGACCAATAAAGGTCTATTAATGAGCCTGGTGTGTTCCTTCCTGGGTGACTCTTGCTATCCGACAAGCTCCTGGAGCCTCGCTGAGCCCCAGGGCTCAGCATCATGAAGGCCCTTACAGCTGTTCACGCTCCACGGAGTAAAAGTAAGACTTTCAGTCTTACAGTTGGAAGAGGTGGAAGACAGACCTGGAAGGGTGTTTTCTTGTTGCTGGTTCTTACCCCACCCCCTTGTTTGTTGACTGCCATTGGATGAGCTGCTTTCCTGTGTCATGACTTTTGGTCATGCTGTTTCTGCCTTTAGGCTAAACAACCACAGACTGAACCCTCTGAAAACCATGAGCCAAATAAGTATTTCCTCCTATAAACTGTAGGTATTAATACTTTGGCCCAGTGATGGGAAATTGACTAATACAATTTATATTGAGAGTGAGGTCACTGACTATGTGGCTTAGAAACTTTTAGAACTGGCTTTCCAGAGGAGTTTGGAAAGATTTAAAGATGAAGACTAGAGAAGCCCTAGAATGCTGTAAGTTAAGGTAGATGGGTGATTTTGGTTGGGCATCAGAAGATCAGAATGCTCATATGAATGTGGAGAGTAAGGCCAGGCTTATGAAGTTTCAGATAGAAATAAAGAGTGTATTGGAAACTGGATTAGAGGCTATGCATGTTTTATTCCGGGAAAGAATGTAATTTCTGTCCATATCTTACAATTTTGTGTGCAGCTGAATTTAAAGGAAGAGGACTAATTGATTTGGCAGACAAATTTTTAAGGCAGCCCAATGTTCACAATGTGGCATGTGCACTTCTGGCTGCTGTTAACTAGATTTATACTGAGAATCAAGAGCCAAATGTGGGCCAAAAATATGAAAAGTTTGCAGTTTCACTAGAAAGGGTTCAAGGAGAACATAGTTGTTGAAAACATTAGCATTAAAAAGAAGCCAAACACTTTGCATAAGGACAAGAAGAAAGGTTCCTAGAAAGCATCTCAAGAAACAAACTCCTCCCAGGCAGGCATGAAGGGATAAAACAATCTCCTTTGAAAGACTCTGCTTTGAAAAGATAGCCCCAGGGCACAATGCTTATTCAGGAGTACTTAGGGAAGTATTTCCCTGAGTCCAGCCATTCAGAAACTCAAAAGCCAATACAGCTGTGGACCAAAGAGGACAGGCTACTCAAACTGGTAGCAGACCTTGCCATCATCCATGTGGTGGTGCTTTTTCAGGCATGCAAAATGCAAAACTTATGGGATCACAAAAGCTTTCACCAAGATTTCAGAAGAAGGCCTGGGAGGCCAGGTAAAAATATGTCAGTCCCTGCCAGGAGTTCATGAATGCACGAAGCTGAGAGTGAAATAAAAAGTGCAGTGGTGACCCCAGAAAGTTGGAGATGCCAGAAATATGGAATGTCTGCTGAGGAAAACTCCAGGCAGTGAGCAAAATCAGCCCAAGAAAGAGGCCATGGGGGATGCAAAGAGCAAGGCTACAAGAGTGGGGTCCCAGCCTTTTGGACCTCACATCTCATCACAACCGGCTGTAAACTATAGGACTTAATGTTTACCATACTGGTTTTGAGTCTTGCTTTGGCCTAATTCCTCTCTATGTCTCTATTCTTCCTTTTTGGAGTGGAAGTGTTTACTGTGTGCCATTGTATGCGCCACTCTGTGTTTGAACTTTCTTTTTTATTTTCATAGGCTTAAAGTTAAGAGTTTTCCTTGATTCTCAGAGGAAATCTTGGACTTGGACGTTTCAAAAATGCTAAGACTGTTAAAACTGGCAATTCTTAGAGCTGAACTAAACACATTTTGCATAATGAGATGGACATAAATCTTTTAGAAGCCAGTGATGGGATGGTATGATTTAGATCTAACATGTCCCCCAAAAGTCATGTGGAGCCTCATGGAAAGAGTGGATCATTGAGACACCACCTGGAAGGGTGTTCTCTTGTCACTGTCTCCTTGCTTCTCCATCCGCTTCCTGTTTGTCCCGGGAGAATAAATTTCCTTTGCCAGGCTTTCATGTCATGCTATTTCTACCTTGGCACCAACTAACCATGAACTGAATCCTCTGAAAACAATGAATCAAAATAAGCCTCTCCTACTTCTAGTTGTGGGTATCAGGTATTTTGTTCCAGCAACAGGAATGTGACTAATATACATCATAATTAATTAAAATTAGCTAATTACTTAAAATTAGTTTCCAGGATTATACTGTTAGCAAGTGGCTGATCTAGAATTTAAATCCAGAATCCTAGAGGTCAATGTCTTAGATCTAAACCATAGCTCCGAAAAAAGTATAGAAGAGAGGTTCTCTCTTTCAAAATGACTGAGGCAATCAACATGAATATTGAAGGACAATCTTCATGTTGATAAATATTTATAATTTTAAGCAAAGTGGAACTATTTTGATTGTCTATATTTTAATGGGTTAGGAGTCTATACTAACCCTAAAATAAACCTGAACATTACTGAGACCAAACTTGAATAGTTTTTCACTACATTTCATCCTCTGAAGCCCACTCCAGTTACTATGCTCTTTTGTTCTTAGTTCTATATAACTAAATTTTGGCCAATGGACAGTGGTACTCTACCTGATTCTTACCAAGGGGCAATGTTTAATTGATAGGTATACTTTTTCAAATGAAACAACCAATAGATTTTTATATAAAAAAATCTCCCATTTTTTTAAAGTGTATGTTTGCAGACATAACATTTACATTCCTTATGTGGAGTTGATACGTGTACATAGTACATCTTCTTTCTTCATCCTCTTTCCTTCTTCTCCCTCCTTCCTTTTACATCATATGATTCTCTTCCTGTACTTCCTATTATCTTTTACTTTGCTCTTTATTTTTAATTTGTGTTTCTCATATAAGAGAAACCATGCGATACTTAAATTTTTGTTTCTGATTTAATTTACTTAACATTATGGTCTCAATATACATCCGTTTTCCTACAGATGACTCACGTTTATCTTTATGGCAGAGTAATTGTGTGTAAATAACACATTTTCTTCATGGATTCAATCACTGATGGATATATAGGCTTCAGATTTCTAAATGTAGAAAATTATTTATCTTTAACATTGACTTGGAGTTTATCCAACTGTGACAAAAGTTCTTAGACCATGACATATATTTTGGGGCCTTTGTGGAGAAATCAATCCCAAAACATGGAGTCCAAATTAAAAAAAAAAATGGTTTAACTGTCAATATGATCAAAGTTTTCTGAAAGATAAATACTAGTCAATAAAATAATTAGTTTCTATTTGACTGATGTTATGGCTTGTATCTAGATGTCCCCCTAACGCCTCGTGTACTCAGAGGTGGGGCTTTTGGGAGGTGACTAGATCATGGATGTGATACTGGATTAAGGATGTGACAACTGGATCAGTCCACTGATCAGTTTAGTGTAGTTCTGAGTGTAGCAGAATGGATTTACTAAAGACAGAAGCCCAACCCTAGGTGTGAGTGGCACTGACCAATAGACTTGTAGCCAGGACAGAATATAAAGGTAAAGATGGAAGGCAGGGTCACTGCTTGCTGCTTCCTGCCTGCACCACCATGGACTGTTTCTCCTCTGCCATGCCACCCTGCCTTGGAATCAGGCAATTATGGCCTAAATGCTCGAAAAACTCTGAGCTAACTTAAAACTTTCCTCCTTTAACTTTGCCAAGTATTTTGTCTCAGCCATGAGAAAGTAACTAAGACTATTGACATAATTTTTACAAACGAATAAAAATGCAAAAGTATATATTACATGTTAATTACTTTAAATATTTATTCAATAAAAGGAATCACAAGACATTTTATAGTCACAGAACAGCCTTACCACAGGCAAAATTTTCAGTGCACCAATAATATAAGGATATGCATTGAAAGAGATCAGGAAATCTCAGGCTGAGGCTCCCATTCTTGGGTTACAAGGATGCATGTTACCTCCAGGTCTGGAAGTACCACCTACAGGGTAGTATGTAAAGCACATCTCTATCAGAAAGTGTGCCTTGCAAGTGCAAGGACCTGAGTTCAATCCCCAGTACCAAAAAAAAAAGAGTGTGAATCTGTTCATGGACATCTCATAGTGAGATGGTCACCTACTGCTCATAACTAGCCTTAACAAGAAGAAAATCTCAGGTGCCACTAGAACAAGGTGCAAAGCCCTAGTTACTCTGCCCTAAACAACTCAAAGATATCATTTATCATCAACTAAAATATTTTATAGCATTGGTCAAGGGACAATGCCATACTCCAGAGTACATAGAGATAGAAATATATATAGTCAAGCTGAGATTAACACATGTTGCTATACCCTTAATGTAATGTCAACTTTCTATAAATTCTCTAAAATGGAACAGTGGTGTAATCTGATGGGATTATGAAGGAGTTATATTATCTTTGGAAAAATAACTTGGTAAATTGTGAAATTTTCAAATAGTAAAAGTGTCACTATGTTTTTCCATGATAATATGACTTGCAATGACCAGAAGCATTTAAGAGTTTCTAATTTGAAGGACATTCTTATCTCCAAACCACATAGAGATTAGATTATGAACAGGTAAAATAACATGTTATTCTTATCAAGCAGCTTTTTGTCGATATGTGTATTAAAGTGATGGTGTTGATCTATTGTCAGTTATTACAATCACGGCAAACATGGGGTAAAGATGCTAAATACATAGCTGTGCAAAAATGGTGACTAAATTGTTCATAATAGCTTCTCTGAGTTTCTGAAATGTACTCGAATGAATTTTCTTCTAAAGAGGCATATAATCCATTAGATCTTGGCAAATATACATAAAAATTACAAATTTAGATAAATATATATGAATATACACATATTTCCCATAGACATAGACTGGATAGCAACAATCTCTCTAGACTATCATGCTATTAAAAACTTTAAACAATATTTTACAACTTTTCATAAATAATCATTAAATTAAAAAAGTGAAATTTTATTGGAAATGTATACTTTAATAAGCCACATAAATTTTTATTTTTATGTATCTATGGACAAATATTGGCAGAATGGGACAAGTTTCACCACCAATTCTACTTTTCATTTTCTTATAAAAATTTTCATTTTCATATAAAAATTTTCTCACATAAAAAGTAGATGAGACTAAAATTTCTTACATTAAGGGAAGCCATTCTTCAACTATCAAAGTTACAGGTAAAATATCACATTATGACCTACCATTAAAAACAACTGACAACTCCATATGTCTTTCTTCAATTTTGTTGAAACCAAAGAATTGGAAATGACTAAAATTCAGAAAGATTTGAACCTAGTTATTAGAGTCATTCACTTTCTCAACACCTAACAATTTCCACTTTTAAAAATTATCTGGCCCATATGTTTTACAGTGTGTGGACATACACTACATGGATTGGAGTTTGGTAAAGTATGCTTTCCTTTTATATGAGGAAATAAAACAATCAGATTGATTTTAGAAGCTCCAGAATGAAAAATTATTTTCCTAAAAGTACACAGGCCCCATACCAGCTGAGAAATAATGAAGGAAGCCAACTGCTAAAAATCCTGGGAGGGCAAATTCTCTATTACCTCAACTGTGAGTCTAACCAAAGCCCAGTTTAATAATCTATAATTTTGGTTCCAGCACCTGCCTTGCAAGCAAGTGCAAGGACCTGAGTTCAATCCCTGATACCAAAAAAAAAAAAAATCTATAATTTCATGTATTTTTAGTTGAAATAAAGGAAAGATAGAGACCTTTGATCAACACAGGACCCTGTCTTGGACCTAACACTTCCATCAGTGTTACACTGGGAAAATTACTTTTCAGAGCCTCAGCTTTCTCAACTATGTAAGAGGGATAGCAACATGACTTTAAGTATTGGAGGAAAGATTCATGTGATACATATTAGTCACTTAGCACAATATGATACATGGAAAATATTCAGTAAATAATGGTGGTGGCCATTACCAGCACGATCATCACCAAAACTTCACAGGACAAGTTGTTCCGGTGTAGTTGCCTCTACATGTAATCTCAGTGTTACGGTGAGTAAGCAAGTATTAGGGGCCCAACTTCTTCACTATATGTCACACTGGAAATGATCTTGGGAGAAAAGAGACTAATGGGGTGAATTTAAGAGAACTCAATGTGAGAGAAAGTAACACTGAGCTCACCTTAATTCTTTTTTCTCAAAGAGAAAATTAGAAGTAATGAGAAACCCAAAATTCAGATTAAAAAGACCAAAATATTTAAATTAACTCATCTATTAGACATATGTCAGGCCATCACATAACTTCAGTAATTTGATCTCATTTAGAAGACTTAATGACCTTACTTTAAAAATCATGTGAAAATTAAATTCAGTAAAAATTAATGTATACTTGTATCTACATGATTTAATGACAAAAATTAGGTTTAGCTGTAAAGGTCTCCAAATTTGCTTTAAAGTATAGGTGGCTGTGTTAGGAAAATGAAGAAGATGATCTTGGGAAGAGAGAGGCACTTAAATTTAGAGTCTAAATGAGAGCTAAGGGAAATCCATTTCTTTAATTATAACTTCATCAAAAGTGTGTTAATCAAATGATGACAGTACTTGAAGGATTTAGGTCTTTAAATGCCAAAATACAGGATTAATGCATAGAATCACAGGGTTACTCAGTAACAATTTGTGTGAGAATGATAACTACTGATGATCAAACAAAAGCTGTGAGGACTTTTTGAAAGGAAAAGTAAAATCCATCTGTCATTTATTTCATTCATTATTAATAAAAGGATTTTGCATATCCATGTGGTAATGCAAAGTAATCCCCTAAAATGTAAATTTCAATGACATTAAAAATGCTCAACTGTCATTCCTTTAGAAACTAAACAGCCAGAGGTTTAAAGAGAAACTACATACATACACTACATACACTAGTGAGGGCTTTAGAGGAGAATATCCCCATGATGGTCTTTCCAGGGTGTAAGCTTGGAACTTAAAATGGATCACTCCAAAGCATTCGTGTTTTGTAACTTACTAATGGTATGTGAATATTGGTGAGAAAACAGCTTATTAGTTGAAATTTGACTATTTTAAATAAAAAATGAATGTATTCTATTATGATATAACCAGCATACGTTCAAATGGCCTGTTAGCTCATGCAGTCACTTTAGTTTTGTAACATATTTTCAAAAAACACTACCTTATCAAAAAAGAGATCTTAATAAGTCCCCCAAAATTTTCTCCAACTTTTATGGTAAAATAGAACTGTTAAGAACTCTTTCTTTAGGGGATTTAGTTGAAACAGTATTTTCAGAAATATAAAGACCACATACAATGACATATATCTCAGACTAGAATGCAAGTGTGAGAGTAAGCTCTACCATGGATTTTAAGAAAGCATTTTATTGCTATTAAAGATTTTACCAAAAAGGCTCGTTTCTTTGACCTACAGAAATTTAGAAGTTTTTTTAAAAGGAAAAGACCACACATTCCCATGAAACCTGCTTAACATGGTGAGAAGGGAACCTATAACTAGGCAATCCCTGAAAAGCAATAGAATCTGATTAGGTGAATAACAATGAGTGGAAAGAGTGGATGAGACAAGATGATCCCAGTACAACGGCTCATTGTGCAATACAAAGAGGAAAAGAATGGCTGCTCATCACTAAAAGTTCTTCTGAGCCTATGCACACTGAGGTAAATGACAACTGTAAGGCCTTCTTGGAATATGCTCAAGGGAATGTGCTGGAATGCTGTCCAACTATTGCTATATTCAACATTACTTTTTTCCTAAAAAAAAAAAAAATAGATTCCAAGATGCATCTCCTCTCCATTAATGGATTTCCTGTGATTTCTCTCAATTTATCTTAGATTCATTTATCTTAATTTATAAGAAATTTTATTTCCAATGTTAAAAAAATCTAGTGTTTGATTTTTTTAGTGTTTAAATTTAAAAATTTAAAATATTTGGTATCAGTTAATGACTTTTTAAAAAACATAAACTATTGTTTAATACTTATATTTTCCTTTTGGACACAATACAAAAGCAGTAACTTATCCCTTCTCCATAAAATGGAAGGAAGAAAGAGAGAGAGAGTGAGGGAAGGTGGGTAGGAGGGAAGAAGAAAGGAAACCCAGAAAACTCTATGCTCTAAAATTTTGTGGTAAGTTGTATCTGTCCATTTAAAAACACTACCTGAGAGTGGCTAATACATAATTAGAGATTTATTTTGCTCAGAGTTCTGGGGACTAAGAGGCCCAAGAACATGGCACTAGCATGTAGTAAAGACCTGCTTACAGCATTACCTACCATATCAGAGAAGACCATGGAGGGACAGAGCAAGCTTGCCAGAGAAAGCTCACTTCTGTAACAATACCATTTTCACAGAACTCCGTCTATTAATCAATTAACTTATTAATCCATGAATGGGATGGATCGATCACCTCCCAAATGTCCCACCTTAATTACCATTCACATAGAAATTTTGGGATTCAGTTTCCAACATATCAATTGGCATCTTCATTTCTTTATCCCCCTATTTTATTTTTATCCCTTTTTTATTCTATATCCCTCTTTATGATTAGAACTGGTGAACTGGGACAACCAATATAAAAAAAGATGACTCATGAATAAACAATTACCCCATCTTCTGAATTCTGTCTACTCACTATGCCCACTCTACATTTAGTAGGCACTGTAGTAGAAAAGAATATCATAGATGAATATTTACTACATAAATTAAAACAAAAACATTTTATCTTCAGCTGTTCTTTTTCCTTCCTGATGTTCCCCTAGTGGTCCTCTATCTATAAAACACTTTCTGATACATAATAAGCATTCACGTGTGAGTTGGGTAAATGACTATTTGAACTGATTTCACATAAAACCAAAGAGATGGGGAATAAAACCAAGTATAAACTTAAGTAAATACCTGTCACATATGATTCTTTTGATTATCTGAGATTACACATTCATTTATATGGATATAAATATTGCACCTATCATTTCATAAATATGTAGTAAAGACAAGATTCTAATAGATTATTCTAGATTGATGAATACTTCAGAAATTTGCTAAAATGTCATGCCAACACATTCACCTATATTATCTATATTATGCCTTTAAAAAAATCATACAAGATTCTATACCTCACAATCAATGGACTTTGAAGCAACTTTACTATCAAATACAATTAAAAATATCAGGAATTTGAGTAAGCCTATCAAAACGAAGATTCTGGACTTAGGAGACACTAAGAGATGTGTATGACATTTGGCCCATTTTTCTCTTTAAAGTATTTGCCAAAGTGAATGAAGTGCTGAGACTTAGAAAGTGAGAGGACATAGGCAGCCTCGATAAAAAAGAAGAAACTTGGTAAATATTACAGGTTGAAACCCCAAAAAGTTACATCCTGGAATGGTAATCAAAAAGTAGAATTCTTGCCAGCTATTTAGCTCAGTGGTTCTGCTGCCTGCCTTGCAAACACAAGGTCCCAAGTTCGATCCCCAGTACCAAAAGCAAAACAAAACAAAAACATAACATTTATCAAGTTAATTATATCTATAAATAGGCTCAAATTATTTGTAAAATTTACCACATGTAGTTTTTTTTTTGGAACTGAGTTAAAATAAATGTGTACAAAATTATACAAATTGAACTCCAGGAGAAATATGATAAAGATAGACACATCAGAATTCTAAATATTGAAGTAAATATGCATATAGTTTAACATAATTGAATGAAAATTCTATGACTGAAAAATATAATAATTGAAACTGGTGAATCAAGGGATGGATGATTTAATAACTATTTAGACACAAGTGATGAGAGAATTTACGTCTTAGAAGACACATTGGAAAAGATTCCCAGACAGAAGCAGTGAGAAACCAACAATTAAAAGCAAGAAAGCAAACAGTGAAGACAGTAGACTAAAATGGCAAAACAAAGTTTGATGAGATAATGGCTAAAAAACATCCAAACTGATAAAGGACAGTCAGATATTCAAGAATCTTTGAGAATTCCAAGCAGAAAAAAACAATCAAAGAAACGCACCTGGTACTCAGTTCTCTCAGAAATACTACTGCAGCTTGTAGTGGACCACCCCTCCTACAGGAACAATTATTAGCAGTGAGTAATACATTTTAAAACTACTTGAACTCACTGTAGAGTGAATAAAAATAGGCAGAGACTACAATGACTGTTTCACTAACAGAAGGGAACCAAACTGGGTGAGATCTACACTGGTACAGCTTTTCCCCTGAGAAAGACCTTGGTCCCTTTTCATGTTCTTTCTCTTTATAAAAAATTAACTCATGATACAAATTAATGGATTTCACTGTGATATTTCCACACATGCATATATATTTTGTGTACACTTTCCCTAATAACCTTTCTGCCCTCCTTTGTCTCCTTACCCTCCCATCTCTTTCCTTCCTCTTCCATAATAGCCCTGTGTTTGTACAGTCTACTTCCTATGACACAGGGTGGCCAGTATCAACAGGCCAAATTTTATTTGTCCAAAGCATCAGAAGCTAGAGCTGGACTGACAGAGCCACTGGAGATTGAGAAGGAAATCTAGGAAAGATGATCCCAAGTAGGACATTCCCCCAAATCCATGCATAATTCCTCCTAAAATACTTAACTGGGCTCCCAGTGCCCTATGGATAAAAGAGATTCCCATAAGCCCAGTGGAAGGTAATAGCTAGAAGAACTATGAATGTGAAGCAGAGATCTCAGTTACTACTAGAGAAACAGATTTGGAGTTAGAATCCTGTCAAGTTTTCTACATGTGGTGGGCTTTCTGCTGAAGAATCAAAGATACTACATTTTAAAAGACTGTATCCAAGAATTAAGGAAAATTCAGAGCAGATCTCCACTAAAGTATAAAACCAAAGTTCAAGGTGATTTTAAAAGACATTTACTTGTGTAGCAGAACAAAGTTAGGGTTCTTCAGACGAAACAGTAGAAAAAAAGAGCTTCCATAGTATATCACTCCAGATTTCCTGAATATATTATTTAAGTCACTAGACATACCAAGGAAGAGTCATAGAGAAGGATGGCCATAAATCAAGAGAAACATCAGCCAATAGAAATGAATCCTAAAATGACCCTGACATTGGGATTAGCAGAGATGATTTTAAGGTTACTATTTTCTATATGGCCAAATAAATTAAAGGAAAGATGGTCACCCTAGGTGGACAAAGGGGAAATCTGAAGTGAGGCATAGAGAAAAATCTAGAACCAAATGTGCAATATCTGAAGTAATAAATTCATTGGTTAGCAGGAGGTAAGAAATGGTAGAAGAAATAATCATTTATCTTGAGACAAACCCTATTGATTATTCAATCTGAAGTACAAAAAGATTTTACAAAGGAATAGAATAAGTTCTCAGCAGCCTGTGAGATATAACAAGCAGTTAATACATAACAGAGGAAAATGAATGATAGGAAACTATTTTGAGGAAATGATGGCTGAAAAATTCCCAAATTTGGTAATAAACATCAACTTACAAACCCAAGAAACTCAACCAACATGAAATAAGGTTTAAAGAAAACCACAAGTAGTCACATTGCAGTTTGACTAAACTGTAAAGAAAAAAAAAACTTAAAAACAGATAGGCAGATAAAAGGAGTTGTAGCATCATTAATTAAGGAATAAGAAGACTGATTCTCAGCAAAACAGAGAAAGCCAGAAGGTAATAGAATGTTTTATATAAAATAATAATTGCTAAGCTAGACTTCTAAAGTCAGTGAAAATATCTTTTAAAAATGAATGCTGAATACTTCTCAACCAACCAAAAAACTGAATGAGTCCTTAGGAGACCTTCATCAAAGAAAATACTTAAGGGAGTTCCTTAGGCACAAGGAAATTAATCCCACATGAAAATGCAAGACAAATGAATAGCAAATATGTGAGTAAATTTTTAAAGTACTAACTATATGTTGTGCAGTTTAAAATACATGTACAATTTTTAAGTGCCAAGGATGGCCCAAAAGGTTGATAAATGTACTTCAAGTGATTTGAAGTCACAGTATCATCTATATGAAGACTAATTAAGAACATGCTATGATATGAAAGTTTGTCTTCCCCAGAGTTCATGTGGAAATTTTAACCTTCAAAATGATGGTATAAGGAGCTGGAGATTTTGGCAAATGATTAGCTCAGAAGACAGAGCCCACATGAATGAGACTAGTGCCCTTGTACAGAGACATGGGAGAACTTGTTGGCCTTTTTGCCATGTGAGGTAACAATGAGAATGACATCAGGTTATGAAAGAGGGCTTTTACCAGACAGTGACATCACTAGCACTTTGATTTTGGATTTATCTACTTCTTAAACTCTAGGAAATATACTTTTATCAGTCTAAGGTATTTTGTTAAACACCTCAAATTGTCCAAGACAGAATATTGTTTCCATTACACTTAAAAAATATAGACTTCTATTTTGACTATTAGGATTTTCTATTTTAATCTCTAATGGAACCTTATGTCTATAACATTAATATATACATATGATTTCTTTCAATATGTAGTAGTCTCTGTTTTTCAGCAATGTATAATATATGTATATACAAGTACATATCCATAATATACATATACAAACAATTATTTTTAGGGTTAGGAAATTGATAAGGATTTTAGGACATATTAGCAAGCTTGGATCATTATTGTTATTGACAGGTCTGTATTGTTGTATTATTTATCAAAAATGATAAAAACGCTTTAAATATAAACCAATATAGAGGGGGTTTTTTGTTTTGTTTTGTTTTGTTTTTTTGGAGCAACCAGTGCTGTCCTGGTCCTAAGTGAAGTTGTTCTGCAGAGGTAAAATAGGAAGTTGGAATCTATAGATGACCAGTGATTTGGTTCCAGGTTCAGAGAAGAATGTCTATTAGTCCCTGAATCAAGACAACTAGATTAGAAAAGCTGTCTTTGCAGCATGAAGCTACTCTGCTCAAGAATAGGTAGTCTTCTGAATCAACAGAACCTCCTAACTTCTGAACAGCAACTCAGATGAGCAATCAAAGTCAACTAATGAGAAAAATACAAAGTATGAGAGTGAGAATACTTACATAACATGTGATTTTAGGGGCTGGGGATTTAGCTCAGTGGTTCCAGGGCCTGTCTCACAAGCACAAGGGCCTGAGTTCAATCCCCGGTACCAAATACAAAAAATAATAAATAAATAAATAAAAATCATCTCACCAAAGTGTCAAAGAAATTAGTTTTATATGACAAGGTTGCTACTTGAAAAATAAGAAAACTTTAGAAACCAGACATTCTGTCTCCTTAAGTGCTAAAATAGTATAACAAACAGCAAGATAAAAACATAAGTAAACAAAATCTGCCAGAAAATATTCAATGGTAAAATACACATTCACATTTTAGAACAGCAAATTAATGATAGGATATATTGGATAAACATGTCCATATCCAGAAAGCACACTATATTATAAAACAAAACAAAAAAACTCACAATATTTTTAGGTGATTGTATGGAAGCTGCAAAAATGAGAATAGTGAGACAAGTTCCAAGAAGAAAGTAAACAGAACACGACTGCAACATAAGAAGAGAGAGTATAATCTGGGAGTGGCAGAGTTGGCAGGATGTAAAGCCAGTATTCTGGTTGTTGCACTACAGTTAATTTATCAGTTTTGTTTTTTGTTTTGTTTGAGATAAGGTCTAACTGTATAGCCCAGAGTGGCTTTGAGTTTGCAGTGATCCTCTTGCCTCTGCCTGCCGAGGGCTGGGAGTACAGCTATGCACCACCAAGTCTGGCTGCAATACTGCTCTAGCAATACAAATCACATACATTTTGCCTTCTAGCTGGTACAGAATAAAGAAGTGATGCAGACCCTTAAGGGCAGTGAGACTGTTACAAAGGAAATAAAGCAGCATAAAAGAACACATAGTGAAACACAGGTCATGGCAACTTCATAAAGATGACCAGGGAAGACCCAGGAGGAGGCAATTTTGAGTAAAGATCAGAATGAAGACAGAGATGGAGTATCCAGGCACATAAAGATGGGTATAGAGTAGGAAGGTACAGAGTGAAGTGTAAATGTTTTTATTTTTTCCTTTTTTCATTTTTGGTTCATTTTAGGTACACAATACAGTTATATTCATCACTGGGATCTTGTACCTTTACATGATGTATCTTGGTTCTTTTTGCCCCGTTCCCCTGCCCTTCCTTCAACCCCTCCACCCTTCCCTAAAGTCTCTGTACATATTTTTATATTTTGGAATAATATGACCGAAGATGGATCCTTTGAAACATTTCCATTTGTAATCGTAGATATAATGAAAATTATATAAACCATGTAATTTAATCAATGATATTGAAATATTTTTCACATCCCATCCATTTCAAAGGCTAATCTCTTCTCTTGCCACCAAAAGATTGCCAGTGAACTTTCTATATCTATAGCATGACTTGAAATTTTTCTTTACATGCTTTTTCTTCTGACTATCTGAATCCAGGAACTGTGTGAGGTGAAAGTGAGCAGGCTAGCCTGGTAGTTTAAGACACATCTAAGTTTAAAAGTTTTTCCACGTACAACACAATTTTGTAGAATGTTTAAAGTTTTTGTAGTGACTTTTGCCAAAAGTGAAAAAACTGCAGATCTAAATCCTCCTGAAACCCAAGAACAATTTTACATCCTACAAATTAAATGTGTAAAACTTACTACATATGCATTCTCCAGTTTAGTGGAAGTTGTTGGAAATAATTCAAGTGGCTGAAATAGTTGTATATAGCTTGGCTTGTAAGTCATGAAAGGATGACTCTGCTCAGCCTGAACCACAGCCCCTTCTGGTAAGGCCATCCCCCTGCCTCAGGTGTCCTCATACACAATCAAACTCACTGTCCTGTCTGCCCCATAGCAGTTCTTCCATACTCCTTTCCTACTGCTAAACTGTCTGGTACCTATATGCATTTTCTTATGTCTTCCTCTTCCCATAGGCAGATTGCGAGAAACTTTTAATTCATCTTGATTTTCCATCCTTAACATGGTGCCCAGCACTCATATGTTACTTAAGAACTTTGTGATCAATTTTGTGCATCCTGTTAGGAAGTTGAGCAAGATAAACCCTGCCTAGACTAGTTCACAGCCAGAGAGACAATACGTGCATGAACAATTAGTCTACAGAGTGACTGATGCACTCAGGAACTTATACATCAGGCCTGAAGTCACATTTCTGAGGAAGTAACTCTTGAGTCGAGTTGTTCAACAAGCATTAAGTGTTAACTCTGCAGTAATGTGCCAGATGGCTAGAGAGTACAGAATTGAATAGAAAGAGCATTTACCTCCTCTCTGAGGATTTACAACCTGGAATTAATAGTTTGAGTAAGAATGCACAGGTAGTAAATAAAAGAAGCAAGGCTGATAGCCAGTTTGTTGAACACTTAAAATACTCAATTCGACACCAGCACTAAGCAGGAGCAACCACAGGTATCTTCCATTTGTTAATTGTTCTGCCTCCCCTCAGTACCCCAGTCCCATCTTCCAGGGTCCTCAGACTTCCAGTGTGCTGGCAACGAAAGGATCGATACCCTTGAGCACTAAATATTTTACATGTTATCCCAGGGGATGCACGTTGCCTGGGGAAAGGGATTAGAAAAGTTGAAATAACACTGAGAATTTGGCAAACAGCAGTTAAGGGCCAGAGCATGAAGTTCAAGCTGGGGAGGGCAGGAAATGGAATTGAAGAGAAGGGCAATGAAGAGCACTGAAAGATTTTAAGCAGATCTGCTTTTTAAAAATAATGTGACTGAGTTTAGCACGAAAGTGTTCACTGATGTTTGTTCAAAGAGTGATCATGGTGCTAATAAACTATTAGCAGTAACAAATGTTCTTGTTATGCATGCTTTTTGCTATTGCTCTTTCTTTTCCTGCTTGCTAATGATGAGAGAGCACCCACATTTGCAAGATAGCTAGTCATTATTTGGGATCTTGTCTGCTGATGAAACAAGCAAAGAGACCAAACGAGCAGAAGGAATTGATCCAGAGACTGCTTCCATCAGCAAAAATCTCTAAGAAGAGGGAAGGCAGGCTTTATAAATGCTATAGACTTGTATGCAGGGAATTTGCCTCCTATTTGTACAAATTCCAGAATCCATTTTTCTACTATTACTCCCCTTTTCAACTGGTGATTTTGGTAATACAAAGTTGGACTCTGAGTAACCACTGAGGGAAATTCAAACTTGGTTGATATGGAGTGATTTTTTTTTTCCATTTCACTTAGAACTTTATATCAAATAGTGATTGAATGACATGGGGATTTAGCTCAGTGGTTGCACCACCTGCCTTCTTGGGGATCCCAAGTTTGATCCCCAATACCAAAAATAAAAAAACAAATAGTGATCGAATGCTGACAAATAAGTTTATTCATCACTCTCAACAGGCCTGAAATCCCTCAAAAGGTTTGAATTAAAAATAGCCAATAAAAAGGTTTGATTGTATGAGAGTATTGATGGAATTGGTTCTCTATTACTTAAATCCCTTATTTCCATAAGAGACAACATGTTTCGCATTAATGGATGTTCAATTAGATAATAAACATCTAAATTAAGACTTGAAAATAGTTCACTGTTCTTCCTAACTGGCAGTCATTACACTGCAGATATTGTCAATTATAATATGATTCAATCATTGCATGCATGTGTTTCCATATTCTAATAGTTAGTGACAAATTATTTTCATTGAGTAATTTTCAAAATCATTTAGCACAAGGGCTAAAATCAGAACCCAATAAAGTATGTACACCAAATTATCTTGAATTTACCTCCTTCAAGACAGTGGAGTACTAATCAGTCACAAAGGATAAATCTGAGTCATTTGTAGGAAAATGAATGGATTTTGAGAAGACAGAGGCAATAAATTATAGTCACGGGAGGTTAAATACCTCATGGTTTCTCTACTATGAGAGATCTAAGATATAAGTAACAAAGACAGCAATGTAAAAGAGATGTGTTCGAAAACAGGGAGCCGGACACACTAGAAAAGGAAGAGGATCTGGAGGAGGGAGAGGAGAGGGCAGGGTGAGAAAGCAGAGTAAAAATAGTCGAGATAATGCGGGCAAAAGTTCTTTGTTTCTTTAGAGACTCAAATAGGCCTATGGTGAACACTTTTAAGGAATACGTATGTCATGGTCCGCATTTCCAAAACGACCCTGCGTACAGAGAATTAACAACAACCTGCCTGGAAATGGTTTCAGAACCATGTATCTCTATGCTTTGTGATTGTGAAACATTGACTTTTGTAACCCAAAGTGAAAAATTGTTTAGTAAAGGGGATCTATTTTGTGTGTTTTAAAATTTAGGTGCAACGACCCCTGGCAAAAGCTAAAGAACTGTATATGTTCAGTAACATTTTAAAATAAAGCTCTCTCTCTCTCTCTCTCTCTCTCTCTCTCTCTCTCTCTCTCTGTATGTGTGTGTATATATATATATATAAAATTGATCCAGATATGAGTGTAATTACTATGTATCAGAAACAAAGTAATAATTTTTGTTTTAAAGAGACAGGTGCTATTCAATCCCTGGTACAAAAAAACAAACAACAAAAGACAGGTGTGATATGTTCAGATATGTTCATATGCCTAAAGGGTTTTGTCCTGGCAATAAACAACAGGGCACCAACAGTTAACACAGAATCGAGTGTCACTTACTACTGTTCAAGATTTTTAATTTTTCCTTAAGAATACAGATCCTCCACATGAGGTAAACGTTTCTGGCACAGCGCCGCCATGTGGGGGCTCTTCCCCTCCGAGGTTCCTCTTGGACCCTGCTCTTCCAGCCCCAAGGCCAGCAGCTCAGGGGGGCCTGGATGTCACTGGTCTTCACTCTGCACGGGTGAGCGCTCTGGAGGAAGAAGAGACTCCAGTTTCTGCCAGCGCTCTGGAGGCCACAGGATGTGTGTGGCGTGGGCATGCAGAAGTCCCAGGGAAACCTGGAACAATGGGAAACACAGAAAAAATAACGAAGAAACAATTTTGTACAGGTCATCCCTGATACCGCGAAAATCAAATCTGATGCGGGTCTGACATGCCAGGGAAAGACGGCGGTGGTTAAGAACAGTAAATACTTACACAGACCTTTACAGGTGCTTCGTGTATATTAATAAGCATCTTTAATCCTTTTAAGAACCATTTGGGGTATGTATTATTTCCGTTTTATAGATCAGAAAAGTAAGTCAGCAGAGGTTAAGGACTTGGCCATGTGGCTGCCAAGTGCTGAACTCTGGTTTTAGCCTGTTTATATAGATGTAGGAGATACAGATCTACTTCTCAGTTTGGTTTCAGAACTTCTGACAGAGTTCCTGAATCTTACAGAGAGTTTCCTGTATGAAAAAGAAACTATAGAGATCTGAAAAAAAATACACATTTTGTGAAAAATATGGTCTCCATACTGCATGAGGAGCAAAGGCTCCACAGACAGCACGGTGAGCAAGGCAGCACCAATGGCCACGGACAGAGGTGGAAACAAAGGCCAGCCTGACGGTGGGCTAAGAAGGGAGGGAAAAGTGTAGAGATTCTGGCAGATGAAAAAGAACCCCAGGAACAGAGATCTGCCAGGAGGCAAGAGCAGGTAAGGGGGGAAAACCGCCTGGAGGGCTTAAGACTAATTTCAGAGGTATAAAGGAACCCTTAAATAGTTTAGTCTCTGTGAAGACATCAACTTCAGGAAGCAAAAGAATGTGGCAGACTTATTTAAAGCATGGATCAGGGCGCTACAATGGGAGATCCCTTTTTGGCTGGTCTGAGAGGAATCTGGAAACCTGTGTCTTCTTATTACTGTTAATACCAGGTAATATTTTAATAGTATTTAGAAGTTTACAAAACATTCGAATTTAACTCCTACTAATTGGGTAGCAGATAATACCACGTGTCCATTTTGTCATTTTATTTTTGAATGTTTTCCTTATATATATTTTCACATAATTAACATACAAATACTCTTCTAGTAAAAGCTTCTCTATGAACAGGAGCATTTTAAAAAATCAATTTGCCCAGACACTCAAAGTAGGAACTAGACATTACAAAGTGACTCCCCAGAGATAACCAAAAACACAGTGTAGATTTGGGGTGTACCAGGAGATGACCTTACCAAATTGAAATATTAACCAATGAACCCACAGGGTAATAAGAAGCCTATGAGCTCAATAAAGAACTTTCTTCTGTGACTTCTTTTGAAAAATCAAAATAGAAAATTTGAAAGTACAGTACAAAACCAGCTCCATTCACCAAAAGCCAAACAATTATTGACATTTGGCTGCATTCATTTCTCTCTCATTGAATGTTTATATATGTATAGGTATAGACACATTTTTTTCTGAGCTATGTGAAAATTATTGATATCATGCTGAATTTACCCATAAAAACTTTAGCGTGCATCTCTTACAAACTACCATCATTTCCTATATGAACCCAATATCATCATATGCAAGTTATTTAATGTTAATACAGCAATATTACTTAGTATACAGTCTACATTAAAATTTTTCCATTTGTCCCAACAATGTCATCTTTTGGCTATTTTCTTTTCTAAATTCTTCATGTAATCAAAGATCACAAATTGCAATTGGTGGTCATTGGTTCACTTCCATTTCCGGTTAGTTTATGTTAACTTGGTGGGCAAAATAGTTATCCTACAACATGCTCCATATCTAGGATTGCCTGATTCATTTCTCTCATAAACAGATGTAAGTTAAATGTTTTTGGCAAGAATACAATATATACTTAATATTGCATTTTTCCTTTCTATCACATTGGGAGGGACATAAAATAGCAGTTTGTTCCACTGCTGTAATGCTAAGTTTGGTAGCTTGACAAAGGTGACGGAGAACACGTTTCATCATTCATAAGCACACCTTTTTCCTTTTGTAATTAGCAAGTGATCTGTGGGATATTCTGAAATGTCAGCAGCATTTCACCTCTGAGTTTTATTGTGCATTGATGATCCTGCCTTAATTAGTCATTACATGGGGGATTACAAAACCAATGCTTTTTCTCCATGTTTCTTTTATATTTATTAGCTGGCATTTTTCTCTAAAAACAAGTGCTTTCTCTTTCTCAGTCCCAATTTCTTGTATTTTAATACTGAAGATTTTTTTTAAGTCAAAATCTATTAGTTTCTTTTTCCTTGGATGCTCAATGTGTTTACCTTGTACCTTATGCCTGTTTCACGTGCAAATAGATATTTCCTTAAAGCATCTTATTTTCTTATAGCAGGGAATATCATTTAGAAACCAAAGTCTGCTACTAGATTTGCTTGTAGCTCCTGGGTGTCAATATTCTGTACCATTTCAGAGAATGAACAGCACCAAAAGGCACTCCACCTCTTCAATTCTATTTTCTTTCCTTTGCCCAAACTAAGCACCCCAGCTCCCTGCCACTTAACACGTTCATTCTATGTTCCTAACACACACACACACACACACACACACACACACACACACTACTTTTAGGATGAATATAACCGCCATCCCTCACACACACACACACACACACACACACACACACACACACACTACTTTTAGGATGAATATAACCGCCATCCCAATGAATTCACTGAGCAAAAGTCAAGATTGCTTAGCAATTATTGTGGCTATTTTATTAGTTCATTTTGTGTTCCCAGTAACTGAATACTATTGACTGGTGAGTTAGAAAGTAGTTTCTTTCAGCTCATGGTTCTGGAGGTGCAAAAATGAGGAGTTCCATCTAACGAGAGCCTGACGTGGCACGGGACACAACAGTAGGAGTCAGGACTGCCTGTATATATGTGACCATCTGGTCTTCTTATAAAGTCACTGGGATTCAGTCATGGGGTTCATCCTAGACTCTCATCCTAACCTTCCCACAAAGGTCCCACCTCCAATCACCACAGTGACATTGTTTCTACCCTCTTAATAGTGTATAATGCGGCTTATCCTCCAGCATGAGAAGGGGGGAAGAAAATAATTTTCTAAACCCAGTAGTTCTTAAAGCACATCTCATTTTAAAGGATTTGGCCAAGTCCTACGCTCCAAGTTAATTAGTTTGAATCAATTCCTTATTTTTCCTTCCAACATATACAATGGACCCTCGAGTTACAACTGGCCTAATATACAAACAACTTAAGTTACCACCAGAATTTTAGTTTTAATGTATGAACAAGGCATTAAATTATGACCCAAATGCCCACCGCTTATGCTTCCAGATGGTCTCAGATACAGATTTAACCCTTAAGGAGCTCTGGAAGGAACATTACCACATCCTTACCTGTGTGACATTAAATGAGAAATCCTGGGGCAGTGTCTAAAGACACTGAGATCTGCCTGTATACAGAAGGATGAAGGCTGTGGAGAGGAGCCTGAGCCTTCAATTGACCAACTTGAGTTACAATCTGGAGAACAAACAGTTTATAAGTCAAGGGTCCACTGTAGTAAGTTACTGTATCATTTAGAGGTTCCTTTGCTTCTATTTTTACTCAGCTTTCAACTCTGCTTTTGTTACTTTGTTTGTTCCAGAATTATTCTTCAATACATAAACTTTTATATGGTTTAAAAGTAAAAATTATTTTGAAAAAGTGTATTAGACACAATAATGCCTCCTCCCCAAATGCCCGCATACTAACTGCCAGAAGTTGTGAATATTACAAGGCAATGGGAAATTGAGGTTGCTCATCAGTTGAGATTAAAGATAGTATTTTGCATGATAAAAAGGGCTCAATTTCAGCACAAGGGTCCCTACATGTGAAAGGTAGGTAGAATATATTCTAGAACATCCTCAGTACTGATGCTAACAGTGTAAAGGCCAGGAGAATTTCCTAGGCCTAAATGATCTGTCCTAGCATACTGTAGTTTTCATCTAGGTTTGTTCTAGTTTGGACTCAACTGAATTTGACAACAGCTGGTCTCCATCTCTTCCAAAATAACCCTTTTTAGATTTGATAACTGCTACTCGGTTCTATCTCAAGCCTTTCCCTTGCTTTTCCAAGTTGTTTAACTTTTTTCATAGGGATGATTTGCCAATCTTTTAAGTTGGCTGAACTCTTGCCAATATTTGCTTGCTTGCTTAGTTTGAGAGCTCAGTTTTGGACACAGTGATTTAATTCTGGCTTTTAAATCAACACTTATTTTCCCGAAACTAATTTATGGTTCTTTGATTCCAAACATTTATTAAAGACACCAGTCTTGCTTCCTGAAAAACAAAATCTTCAAAATTATGAATAATTATAAACATTCTATCAGATGGATATCCATATTGAATATAAACATGATATGAAGATGTAAAATCCAGTTTTATTTAAAATGCTGAGACTAATATAAAGAAAAGAACCTATTCACTAACTTCATTATCTTGTCATGGATGTTTATTTTTTGTTGATAGGTCCACAGTCATGCAGAATACAGTGAATATAAAAGGATATAAAATCCAGAAATATATGAGCATCTTCAAATTAAAAGTTAGGCTGCAGGAACAGCTTTGCCTTCCACACCTGCGGTATTAATTAGCGTTCTCCAGAAAAACAGAACAGGATGTGTATATATAAAGGCAATTTATTTTAAGGAATTAGCACATGTGATTGTGGAGGCTTGGCAAAGTCTAAAATCTGATGGGGAAGACTGACAGACTGAAGACGCAGGGAAAACATGCACTTTGAGTGCAAAGGCCATCTGTGGGCGAACCGGGAAGAGCTGAGGCTGTGGATGTGGTGCCAGGCTTTCTGTGGGCTCATTTCTTCTTGCTCAGAGAAAGTCAGCCTCCTCCTCTGTTCACTCCTTCCACTCATTGGAGGGGGCCACCCACACTAAAGGACAATTTGTTTTACTCGGCACTCACTGATTTAAAATGTAAGTCAACCCCAAAATACTCTCACAGAAACTTCCAGAGTGTTTGACCAACTATCCAGGCACCATGGCCCAGCCAAGTTAACATGTAAAATTAATCATTCTCCTCTTCGTCCTCCTCCTTTCTGCTTTAGTCAGTGTGACACTCAATGCTTCTACATGCAGGGCAGTATGTTGGATGATACACACATACTGGCTCACTCAATTCTCACAAGAACTCTCAAGGTAGCTACTTTAGTGCCTCTACTTCATGGTTGACATAACCTAGGCACAGTAATGTATTTTTTTAACTCAGACTCAAGTACATGAACTATGGATCTAGAACTTCTATATACTAATTCAGGAACTATTTTTTCATCCAAATAAGACACTTTTGATAGGCAGAGAGGGCTCTGTTTTAATTAAGAAGGGATAGTGACAGTAAAATGGGAGAGTTGTGGACGAATCAGGATATGGCCAACTACTGATAAAGCTTCTGGACACTGTGAAGCCCCACATATTTTCCTGAGAAAACTAGATTCACCAAAAATAAATGCCCCTGGTTATGGGCTGAATTTTTCCCCTCTACATTTATATGTTGAAGCCTTAATATCTAGTGCCTCCGAATGTGACTATATTTGGAGATACTTTCAAAGGAAGTGATTAAGTTAAAACGCTCTTCTACTCCAGCCGATAAGGAGAGTAGGGCAGGTAGGAAAAAAGCAGATATGTGCGTATCTGGATAAAAGAGGGCACAGTGGGAAGGTGGCCATCTACAAGCCAGGGGGAGAGGCCTCAAAGAAAGCAAGCCTCTGTCCCTTCATCTCGGACTTTCAGCTCCAGGACTATGAGAAAATAAGTTTCTGTTGTTTATGACACACAGTCTGTGGTATTCTGTTATAATAGCCCTAAGGATATAAACACGAATAAAAAGGAACAGAGATACAGGTCAAGGCCATGTTATATCCCTATACTCACTCAAAAGAGGAGAACAAACAATATTTTGAGGTAAATAGGAAAAACATTTTTGTTATTAAACAGAGGGAAGAGACGTGCTTACGCACGTGCAACTGTTCCAATATGTGGTATCCTTTGACCGTCTGCTCTAGCGTGGCTCTTAGTTGCCTTGCAAAGGTCCGTGCGTGTTCCAGGCTTGTTCCTTAGCCTGTGGCTCATGGGGAGGTGGTGGAGCCTTTCAGGGTTGGAGCCTGGTAGGAGTCTTCTGGTCACTGGGAGGTGTGACCTGAAGGGGATACTGGCAATCCTTTTGTCATTAGTTAGCACAAGTTCTTAATTTTAGTAATAATGGAAATTAAAGTTAAAACACCAATTTACAGGAAAATCTTTAACTGGAAAGTCAGAAGGAAGATGGGAAAGGACGGCAGCTTAGGTATGGAGGGAGCCTGGCCCACCTGGAAAGGTGAGTGACCAGGTTTTAAGGATCAGCTGGGGTAGGGGGGCTGCGACCCAGTTGATCACTATCTCAGTCCTGGTGTCATAGCTCTGGAATCATTTTGGCTGAGCAGTGGCCTCCTTTTCAGGTGATGGCAGCTTCAGGACAAGGCCCGCAGACTTCCTGGGCATGGTCAAATGTTCCTGGAAATTCTCCATCCTGGTGCCCTGAAACTTGAATGGGCTAAGAATATGTAAATTCAGAGCCCATCAAAACTTTATTTTGCCAAATTTTAGACCAAACACTCCCTAAATGATTAATATGTTTCTATGCAGAGCTCAGAAGAGATTTGACCCAAGATGGAGAGGAGAAGGGATACGAAGTGAAAGGCTTTCTGCTTTTTACTTACCTATTAGGCCTCTGTAGGCCCAAGTGAAAAGTCATGGTTTATAGCAAAAATAGCTTTTAAGTCCCTACCTGTCCCAGAAGACTTAAGTCATGCTCTTACCGAGCAGCAGGACAGGGTCCAGGATCCTGCCCACTTTCCCATCCCAGTAACCATCCCTGACTACATTACTGCTATTGGGAAGCCAGGTCCTAACATGATGAGGTCCTGACGCTTCAAGGAACTGGCAATGCACCTTGATGCTTTGTGTCTTTGATGAAAATTTTCAGACAAGACAGAGGGTACTGTATAGAGCATGGGTAGAATTTCTTGGAAAATGACAGATTTTTCAGAGCAAGATAGAAAGACAGAATACACCTTCAAGCATGAAAGTGGGCAAGTGTCAAAACAGCAGTTGCACTGAATGAGGTCTCAGATTATATTGATATGATTACTGGGTCTTTCAAGGAATATCCTTTCCTTCCTCTGAGGTCAATGTGCTATACAAATTGAATAGGCTGTATTTAGCTACTGCAGAGAAGTAGGTACCTGTTTACTACTTAGGTGAATGTCTCTGTTTAGTTTGATTAGAGACCGTGAGGTCCATTTAACTCTTCACCAATGGTCTGTACTTTCTATGGCCCCCAGACCTTATCAACACACTAAGGGAACATTATATTCTCTTGAGCTAAAGTTTGAAACCACGAGATTGTGGGGATCTTATCTACAGATAATTGTTAAGAAACAAAAAAGAAAATTGCGTCATCTTTGCTTTCCCAGTAGCCCTGAGCCAACTGTCTCCAGACCTGACAACGACTACCTCTCTCCTTCATACTCCAGTTGTGTCACTTTGTTTCCCACCCTGGATGTTGAAACAGTCCTACCTGTTTTGCTACAGGTCCCAAAGCAAGGTACCAACAAGTAATGGACTGAAATCTCCAAAACTGGGGGCCAAAATTCCCATGTCTTTATAAGCCAATTATCTGTTATTTGTTACAGTAACAGGAAGCTGACTAACCGATGAACTGAGCTAATATCTTACTGGGACCTGGATCTCCTTACTCATTGGTGCCCCATTGTCTCCTTCAAGGGAGTCGTGATATTTTTCAGATATAAGGAATCTAATTTTATAGTAAATTTTAAAGTACAACAAAAATAAATAATTGAATTAAATGAACCAACGGATAGTTTTGAACCCTTGTCTTATCAGTATATTTTAGCATTCATAGAATGAGAAAACAGGGGTGCCCACATATGTTAATGAACCCCTTACAATGATTTTGCTTGTCCCTAGGGGATTCTGAGCCCAGAGACTGGGAATTAATGGTTTAGAACAGTTGTCTTTAAATTGCTCTGACTGCATCGACAAACAATTCTAAAATACACCCCCATTATCTATATTTCAAAATTACATTTCAAATTAACAATCCATAAAAATCCAACATTAGCAAATCTCAAATGCTATGTTTAGATACAAAGAGAAGTTCTGGTATTCCTTTCCTGTTTGCAGTGTGTCACTGTACACCTCCCCTGAATGTCGATGCTCCCTCCTTCAGAGATCACTGCTCTAGAAAACACGCTAAGTCCTACCTGGGAAGGGATCACTGCCAGCAGCCAACCAATTTGTCCACAGAATGCCAAGGAACCTCATGGTCTAAATTTACACTGAACTGCTTTTCTTTGGTTGAACTGGCTCCACCGAGAAGGTATCTTGCCATCTGCTTGACACAGTCTTCACAAGGCCAGGTTTTCCTCAGGGGCCAGGGGTACAGGTGTGTGTTACTGGGCTTCCCTGCAACCCCCCCCCACAGGCTTACTGTCTGCAGTAAGCAGGCCTCCATTTCCTGGCCTCAGGGCACACTCTCTGAGGGAGGGGATGGAAAGGACAAGATAAACACAAGCAACAGCAAGAGTCCTGAGGTAGGACAGAGGTGAAATCACAGGAAAGAAGACAGGAAGAATGAAAACATTTTTAAGATGTTAGAATTAGATCCATGCTCAGAAAAGTATCTGTGTGAGAAATGAGATGAAGCACAAAACTTGGAGGTTCATCTGATTAAAATGTTTTCTAAGTAGGAAATACAAACACATTTTATCTGCACTATTAGCAAATAGAATCTGTTTGATGAATTGACTTAGCAGACGAAGAGGAAGACATTTCCACATAAACAAGTCAGATGATATTTATTCCACGATATTAAGTTACCTATAATTATTCTTCAAAGTCATACCAAATTGGAAGACTTATATGTATACACTGGGAAGAATATTGTTTTTAAGTAAGCACTGATTTCTCAAGGCTTAAGGAAATGGCCACTTTCCAATCTGACACCCAAGGTCCTTCAGAGGCACATCTTTCTGACAACTCTGTGCGGCCGTAATCCACATAAACAGGGACATCCACACTCTTTAGAACACGATGTCAGGTGACACGAGGGCTTCCGTAATCACTGTGAAATGCCACAATGTGTCGACAGCAAACAACTCCTGCCAAAGAACTGCGGTGCAATCTTAAAAGAATTTTTAAAAGATACAATATGAACTTTGAAATGCATATACTTGTAAGCCCGGTATTTTAATTCTTTTATATTTACGGTATCTTCTCAAGAGCACACTTAATACATTATAAAGGTAAGTAAAGCTGATCTGGATTGCCTGTGGCTGCTACAATTTCATTCTAGAAATATTAATAACAGGGAAGAGAGCAGCTGGTCACAACCAGCCCCAGGATCCTGCAATGGGTTGGTTATTCAGCCCACTGATCACGTTGGCTATTTGACCTCTTTTTTCTAAGATTTTTCAGAATGCAGTGCCAGTGTTAATTTGCTGTTAGCCAGCAAATACCTCCTGGTGCTGCAGGTTTGAAGAACCTGGTGTTTCAGGAAGAACTCAAACCATCCTGGATGGGAACCACAGAGGAGGATGCTGTAGCCACTGCTGAGGCAGAGGCTGGGAAGAGAAGCTCAGGACCTCACTCGCACCCCTCTGCTTTGATTTCATGTACTCACCCTGAAGCTGCAAGAGGGGGTGCTGTCCGACAGCGCAGAGGTGCTGCCTTCCTGACCCACTTCTTGTCCCTGTTTTTATACCCATTTCATCATTACAGATCAACAATAATATCAAAGGCACATCTTTAAACAACAAACTGAGAGTAAGAGAGAGAGAGGGAGAGAGAATAGAGCAAAACAATTCCTTTAATAGCTACCCTAAAAGTAAGCTTTCTCATGGATACTGGCAAAAACAAATGCATGGCCTAAGTAAATCGAACAGAATTGGAGATGCAGAAAGTGCAGGCAAAAACAGTTTCTGCATAAAGAGACGGAAAATTGCAGTGTTCAAAAAATATGATCAAAATGATATTTTTAAAAAGATGAGAATAGAAACGATGCTATCTACCGTGTTTTCAACTGTGGATTAACACATCCAGACTGCATCACTGCAGTTTTTTCTTTTTGTATAGCAGACAATGTTCATAAAAAGGACCAACCTACCACTTCCAAATTCCGGAGATGCCTATTTCCGTAGCACTTACAGAATAAATACCACTCAGGTTAAACAAAGATTCGGACATGGACAGACAGTGGAGCTTACATCCTAAGTAGGCCAAGTAGGCACTGACTCTTATCTACTCAAAGGCAAACTGATAAGAACAAAGCTTGGGGGCCAGGGATTTAGCTCCGTGGTGCCACCGCCTACAAGGTCCAGAATTTGATCCCCAGTACCAGGGGAAATAAAAGAACAAAGCTTGGACTGCTTAGGGGAATGAGGGGAATGAAATAAATGCATTAAAGCTCCTAAGGTCTAAGTTTTGGTAAGTGCAAAAGGTGGGGGAGAGGTTGGTGAATGAGAGGATAAGGGGGGTCTGGAAAAACACATGGAGAAATGGGGTAGAACAACCGGGAAGGGGCAGCAGTTAAGGACAGGAGCAGAGGCTCCGCAGCGCTGGTGGCACAGTGTAAATGCTTTTCTTTGGGGACTGAAGCTCTCCCACTGGGCTCTCTGGTGTCACCACCCTGATAGACCCAGGCAGCATGCCAGTTTTGTGAGAAAGGCTTCACACAGAAAACCTTAGCATTGTTCCCTTCCTCCTCCTGAGCCCCCAGGAGCAGTGGAAACTAGAATTTCCTTCAGACAAGAATTCTTTCCTTCCCGAAGGTGTAGTACAAGTCCACAGCACCTTACTGGCAATTCCAAAATCCAAAAATCACTACACACACACACACACACACACACACACACACAGTGTTTTGTAGTTTCTGGTAGCAAAACAGGACCTGACCGGAGCTGTCGTGAAGTGGCAGTCTTTGTTAGTCCCACCCAGTGTCCCAATTCATACTCTTGGCTGCAGAAGAACTAAAGTACTTGACATGGAAGGTGCCCCCAGCTCCGCTGAGAGGATCTTCATGTACTGTAAGGGCAGTGATAGACACAGACCCTGATACCACAGACGGGATTCCTCTAAGCTGGCTCTAATGTGCAAGAGACTTCCCTATCCTGAGAGCAGATCCTCACCCCTGAAATCCCCTGCCTGAATTTTATCTAGAACATTCTCCTAATCCTCCACTGGATTTCAAAGTTGAGGTAATGAAATGGGTTGATACAGTGTAATATTTTGCCATTGAAAAGTAAAGCCACACGCTTTACAGAGGATTCAAAATGAGACTCTCTTTCAAAGGCCTCATTCCTAGGACAAGTGTTTCCCTTCATTACCAACACTTTTAACTTTAATCATTTCAAAGCAATTTTCCTGTTCAAGACTTAGCTTTAATCAGAATGCATTTTCAGGTCACTTCATGGCCTCTTCATGATTCTCTCTAGATAACTACAGAATCATGCATAATCATTCTAGTCCCCACAAGGCACCCTCAGTGAGCAGTTAGTTCAACATTTTATGCAAAAATAGATACAAAACAGGCCTCTAGGGGTATCTTCAGCTAATTTTCATGAATTAATTTCCCAGGATTAATGTTTATGCACCAGTCTCTTTGCCACATAATCAAATCACTGGAGTTGAAGTGGTCTAACTCCTTATTTTGCAGCTTGATTAAGCAGGTGATGAAATACTTGAATATAATTTGGACAGTTAGCAACTCAAAGCATTCACAATAATCCACTGTGGATGGATGACATTATTGACTGATGTCTCATTGTTTACTTGTGTTCTCTCTTAATAACTGGTGTCCCACATGCTATTTCTATGTAGGAAATAAAACTTCTTACAAACACACCAGGAGAGAGGTATAAAGTCTTTATCGCCATTGCCAATGTCTTGGATCATATTAGATCAACTGGGCAGCAGCCATTAAGGTAAATCTACAGTACCATTGTGAAAAAAAGAAAAGACAAATAAACGTAACAATGACAAGGCCCAAGATAGTAGCTGTGAATAGCACCACACCTAGTACTCTACTTAGCCACCAGAGAGCCAAGGGAAGAGCAGAACATTCTAACTCCACACAGCTCTTTAATGAGAACAAGAAACTTTCAGTTTTGTGAGGGAAGCTGTTTTCCTTTGATTAAATTTCTAGAAGATATTTCTGACATAAGACCACAGCAGGTTCCCCCAAAAAAGGCTGAAGCAGAATTCAGGCTTCTGGCAATTGGTAAATACTGTTCTGCAAGGGACGAAGGTGATACAGATTCATGTGTAATTTTCTAGCCATCTAACTGATTCTAATAAGAACTTGGGTTACCTGCAGGCTACAGTAGACAGGATGCCTTTTAAATTATCTTTCTAAATATCATTTCTATCTTGGTACACAAGACTTGTTCTCGGTCATTTGTGGCTGCGGATACTTCCTGATCTCGCATGACTGTTTCGCATCTGCAAGGGAAGGACGAGCGTGAGGTCACGATCCTCTCTGCTCTGCCTTTCTCCTCACCCTGGAATGACACCCTGGAAAGAGTGGTCAGAATCATAGCTGTAGCTCTTACTTTCGCTCAGATCCCTGCACCAAATTCCAGACAGTTGTGTTCCTAAAATATAAAATTAAATAAATAAATAAAAGGTCATTCAAAGAGTGGTATGAACCCCAGCAGAATGGGCACCTCTGGAAAGAGATATACCAGGTGCTTGCAGTTTTCAAGGAGCTCAGAGGGTAGCATGATGCCCTTTATGAAGGTCACGGGACCCACAGGTATAGCATGTGTGGCAACCCCAGCCTTATTGCTTTCACACCTATGTGAGACTCCAGGAGAGTCCACACCTCTTCACTGCCTACTTCCCATGCCAAATGGTTCCTACAGTCCTTCTGTCCAAACTGCACAGCTAAGGCAAGCACCTGACTTGAGCTGCACCACCTGGGGACACCCACATCTGGGATGATAATTACAAAAAGGGTGACACAAAGGCATGGTTTTAGTGCTAGATTCATGAGCACCATGAAGATTTACTGGCAAAGCAACCAAATGTCATCCTCTCTATCTGGCTCCTGTGGCGTGGCATAGGAATGACTTAAGTAGCTAATTCTCAAATTCCCAAGCCTGATTTTTCACTCCATCCATTCTGTATGCTACCAAGATCCATCCCCTTTTCTGCTTAATTTAGGAGGACAAGTTAAAAATCAGAATTAGTTGTGTTGTTGGTAATGAAGATACTTGATAGGTACACTGCTGTGAAAATATTGACAAAAGATCTTGTCTATAATGATAACAGAAACTCAGTCTAATTTGTTCCTAATTCCACCACTAGAGTCAGGACACACTTTACCACCAGCTCTAAGTTCAAAGCCCTACTTGCTATACCTGTCAGTGAAATGAGGTGCAGAGCCCTGGAAATTGCAATGTTTGGCAAGGGGCCCTGCATCGATGCTTTCTAAGCCTGCTTTTACCCAAGGGAAAAGTGAGGTCTTTCATTTTGCACAGAAAAAAACAAACACTGCACATTACTGTTTGTACACAGCCATGCCACTCTATTTGGGAAATGTGGCTGATTTGTGGCAGCAGGGCATGTCACAAGCCACTGGGCTGTAAGGAACATTTGCTGGCAATGGCAAGAAAGCCAGTGCTTATTACAGCGGCATGGTTATGTCAATGTGCATAAAAGACCCTGGAAAAATGAAGAAACATGCTAAGATTCTAAACTGCGCTCCTTTACCCAACACAACAAATGTGCAAAGCCCTCTGACATGTGGAACACAGGGAAAGGTGTTTGAAATCTGCCAACATGTAGGACACAGCAAACTAACTCGTGGAACTTAAAGCTCAGAGGGGAAGACAGCTGCCATTCACTTGATCCATGGGATGGGTTTGGCAGAAGGGGAGAAGTAGAGGCTTCCAGAAATGAAAGTAATGCTATTAGAAACCACTGAGGAATTAGGAAGAGAGACAAGTTCTTAACTACAATGGGGGAGGTCACCTCTGATCACACGTGTGGTAGAGCAACAGACCAGGCAGCAGAGTTTTTGCAAGGTGTTAATGGAAGTTATGATGGTGCACAGGACAAAAGGATAGACTTCCACAGAAATCCCAATTTTCTAGCATGGTACAAATGGCCCTTCATAAACATGCCTAGGCCTTTGTCTGCTTTTTTCTCAGCTTTCCTCAACTGGTATGGCCTTGAAATGCTCTTGCTCACTTTTCTGCATCCCAGAAGGCTTTCTTCTGCTTTCCCCTAGATATCTTATCTTCCATCCAGATTCAGTTGACATGCCTTTCCCTCTCAGAAGGCTTCCTATTCTCTTCCCCTGGCAATGGCCTGCACATAATTAGTTCTAATAACTATCAGAGGCACAGTTGTGATCTATCTAGTTCCTTTCTTACCATTGAGTGTGAGTTTCTTGAACTGGGCATTATCTATATACCAAACACATGGCAAAAAGTAGAAGGAAAACGTTTCAAAGAATGTTTCTCAATCATTAAATAAATGAAACTGGAGACTGTGTGGCTGTATATTACATTTACTGTAGCAACTGATTGGACATGGGAGCTGAGAAAAGAACAACAAGTGGGGATGACCACCATATTTCACCTGCCTGGAATACAAGACAGGGAACAAAGCGGGAGAAGCAGATTTGGGAAACAATGAATACTGCTTTGGATTGTTCAATCTGAGATTATTGTCCTGTGTTACGGGAAGACATCCTGCACACAGATGAAAGTTTGGGCAAGAGTGCAAGGTAGAACTCAGAGATTCGGGGGTTATCAGCTGTATTCATGGTGATGAAAATTATCACCTAGGGAAGAAACCAGGCTACTAAAGACACCTGAGAAAGCAGAGCATTTCTGAGTGAAGCTAGCAGGATATTAATCATATGCAGCAATCAATACTCTTGCACACTGCCCCCTTTCCTGGAGCTCATGAGACAGGCACAAGTGAAGTGCACTGCTCAGCTTGTGAAAAGGAGGGTGTTGATGAGGGACAGCAGAACAAAGCATAAAGGCAGGGAGGAAGTGATCATGAATCACCTTTAAAGCTGCAGCTATTCACTCTTTTGACTGAGTCTAGAAAGACCTCAACAAAACCTCTTAGAATTCTGAAAACTATATTCACATAATGTGATTATATATCTGTATATATGCACCTGACTCAGATTAAATATATAATGTAAAGCAAACTGGCAGAGTAATTAAAATAGTTCCTCCAATGGAAATACATTTTTATCTTTTAGAAAGATAAATGAAGCACTTTCTTAAAAATTTAGCTGAATTTTATATGAGATGCACAAGCTTTCAAAAATCACTGTGGTCAGAGAAAATCTTTTCTATGAAATGATCATGCTATCAAAATGTTTATGTGCTATTTACAAGGAATCATTATAAATATTTCAATTTAAATGCTATGATCCACCTAGCCACTTTTTTTCCCAAGCAACTACTAAGTGAATTAAAGCAAAAATTAAATTAGTCTGTATTCTTTCTCGACTTTCATTACTGTAAAGAATCCACTTGTCATATTGGGAAATCATCTTGTTTTTAAAGCATAATTTGAATAATCAATGAACTAATCCTACTGTGATCCTGTTTTAAGAACACTGGTCCAATGAGTGCCAGTACTGACACAAAGTTCCTGAACATATAGACTTCACTGTTTGGGAGAAATGAGTTAATGGAGTCATTTCAACTTCCTAAGCTTTCTCTTGCTTCCAAGATTTTTTTGTTTTCTAGATTTTGAGTTCTCACACATAATAGTTATCTGACTTCTGTAGTTTGATTATAGTAGTGAATTCAGAGAAATCTGTTGAGGTATTTTCAACACTCAGTCAATAAACGTCCTGGCACAGAGCCAGGGGCTGGGACACTCTGTATGAGACACTCAAATGTCAATATACTGAAATTGCTAAAAGCAAATAACAGTCTTTTGATTATGAATGAAAATGGTTATTGTTTGAAATTCAATAATACCAGGATGTTTAGGGATAAAATTTATCAAATTATGGGCAGTTCTTGTCGAAGATGACAGACTAGCAATGAGACCAGTAATGGTAAGATGAATATACACTCTAAGAAATTCCACACGGCTATGTAGTTTATCTGCAGAAACCTTTTATCGTCCAAGTTACTGTTTCCACAAGTACACAGAATAATTCTAAGCCATATCTCTTTTATTTACATGGGTTATACATATTCCAGAGAAAAGGCTGATCATTCTTATAGCCTGAGGAAAATATAAGAGAGGTAAATTAGCTTTTCAGAACAAAATTATAAACTAACTGGAGACTATCTACTGTTAGAAATGATACATGAGTTTAAAGTACTGATAATTTAACCTTGGCTATGGTATGTAACTTTTCTTAGTGGCTAACAAAACAATTCTGTTACTTATTTATTTCTTTTTGGTGTTTTGAGACAGGATCTCACTATGTATTCCAGGCTGGACTCGAACTTACTATGCATCCTAAAATGCAATCCTTCTGCCTCGGTCATCTAAGCGCTGGGATTATAGGCATGCAACACCATGCCTGGCTGTTGTGTGATATGTTTAGATTAATTCTTGTAGTGTCAAACTCTGAGATTGTCTGTTACAACTCTTGATACTTCATAAACCCAGAGATAACATTATGGTGCCAGGGCTTTAAGCCTAAGAAGGGAGAAGGAAAAGACCCCAGGGGCCCCATAGCAAGGTGGGAAAACTGCCTTGTTGGAGAAAGAGAGGTTTGCCCATCCAGTTCTCAGCCACGCTCTGTGCCACACTCCCAGTGTTACAACACTGTGATTAGTTTCCCTACAAAGTACGATGGAATAGGGCCCCCAAAATCCCCAGAACTAGAGCCTGTCCTGTCCTTGGATGAAGTCTCTTCATAAGAACTCCTGGCCATACTTTTCGTCCACTGCAACCAGTACTAACTGGCATTTACGATCATAGTTTCAAAGCATTTTCTTTTACCTTTGAATGATTTGATTTTTCTCTGGTTGGTTTTTTCATGTTTTCTTAAATTTGAAAAGACATCTTCTTCATTACCTTAAAGAAATTTCAACATGGGCCTGGGCCTGTTGGGTGGGTGTTCTAACCCACAATAAATCCATCAGCCAAAGAGAGAACCCCAGATATAACAGTTCAGCACCTCTGTTTCTAGAAGGCTGTGATGTGCAGAGTCCAAGAAAGAACAGGGACAGAACAGAGCCTTCTCTACTGCGCGGCCTCCTCTGGAGCCGCGCCATTTCCATCGGCACTGAGTGACTGACTACAAGGCAGCTCCAGGCAGGTGAGTTTGACATCACTGCCCTGGCTTGGACTCAGAGCTCTCTCTCCTGCATGGCCTCCTCTGGCACCTCGCCATTTCCAGTGGGCACCACTGATTGGCTCAGACACAGTGACAGGAGGGTAGCTATGCAGAAGCCTCTGAGCACCCCCAACTCCACTATTAGATCCCCTGACTGAGCCAGTCCTAGGACTCACTCTGCAGAGGCATGGTGGGCTATAAAGGATGGTGATTGATCCTATTATGTTTCTGATTGTATTGATAGGGATGAAGGATAGGGATTGATTGGATGAGTTCTTTGCTCGATTATGAAAATGAGAATGTCTATAAGTCATTAGAAAATCAAAGGCTAGGAAGCAACGATATCAGGAAGATTTAATGACCCAGAGATTGAATCAAGGTCAATCCAACAGCAAAAATAAAGACGAGAAAACACTTAAGCAAGCCACAACAACAGACTTCCAGTCCACCATGGCAAACAGTAGGGCAAAGGAGGATGAAAAATCAGATAGCGAACCTTCAGGACACTCAGAACTCACAGCACACAAAGTAAAAAAACTGATCAATCAAGCTCTAGAAAAATTCAAAACAGAAATTATTTCCCAGTTAACCATAAAGATGGTGAGCAAAATGAAAGACATGATCCAGAACAGAAACTGACCAAAAAATAGATGAGCTTAGGAACATAGTAGAAACCATGAAGGGCCAGAATAAGAAAGAAATGGAAACAATGAACACCCAACAAAGGAAAGAAATGGAATCCATTAAACAGATTCAAACAGATATCCAGGAGATTAAAAATTCTATTGAAAGCATACATAACAGAATAAAAGATTGCAAGGATAGAATCTCAAATATAGAAGGATAGCAGACAGTGAACATGAAAAGAGAGGTCTCTTAAAAACAGTCAGGAGGCATGAGAAATCGATCCAACAACTCCTAGATGATGCAAAGAAGAATAACATAAGACTGATAGGAATCCATGAAGTACCAGGAGAAAACACAAATGACTTAAAAAAGCTGTTCAAAGAAGTAATGACTGAAAACTTCCCAAACAGAGGGGAAGAATTAGACATACAGATAAGTGAGGCATATTGGACACTAACTAGCCATGAAAAAAAAAATCTACACCTAGACATATAATAATCAAGATCCCAGAAACCCAACAGAAGAACAAAATACTACAAGTAGTAAGAGAAAAGAAACAAATCACATGCAAAGGAAAGCCCACCAGAATCACAGCAGACTTTTCAACACAAACCCTCAGGTCAAGGAGATCCTGGAGTGAGGTATTTCAAGTACTAAAGGAGAACGAACTACAACCAAGACTGATGTATCCTGCAAAACTCTCTTTCAAAATGGATGGAGAAATAAGATACTTCCACAACAAAGAACACTTGAGAAACTTCATGAATACTAAACCAGCAATACTAAGAATTTTAAACAATATCCTAGAAAAAGACAATGAAGATCACAACACCAGGAGGTCCAACAGAGCAAATCAAATATCCAAGGCTAGAAACTAAAAAGAGAGGATAAAAAATAAAAAGAGTCAACAAAAGGACAATAACATGACAATAATAAGTCAGTACATATCAGTTATAACTATCAATGTCAATGACCTCAATTCACCAATCAAGAGAAATAGATTGGCAGAATGGATTAAGAAGCAATATCCAACCATATGTTGTATACAAGAAACACACCTAGTGCAAAAAGAAGCCCATAGACTGAAAGTGAAAGGATGGAAAACAATTCTCCACGTGACAGGAGCCCAGAAAAAAGCAGGGGTAGCAATCTTATTCGCAGACAAAGCAAATTTCAAACCAAAACGGATTAAGAGAGACAAAGAAGGCCACTACATCCTTGTAAAGGGAACAATTCAAGAGGAAGAAGTGACAATCATAAACATATATGCACCAAATATAAATGCCCCCAACTATATAAAACAAATATTAAGCAACATGGAAAACCAAATAACCACTAATACAATTATAGTAGGGGATCTGAATGCCCCATTATCAAAAATAGACAGATCATCTAGGCAAAATATCAACAATGAAATACCAGAACTGAACCAAGCTTTTGAACGCATGGACTTAGTAGATGTCTATAGAGTATTTCACCCCACAAAATCAGAATATACATTCTTTTCAGCTGCACATGGGTCATTCTCCAAGATAGATCACATACTAGCTCACAAAACAAGTTTGAATAAATGCAAAATAATTGAAGTTATTCCCTGTATATTAACAGATCACAGTGCAATAAAACTGGACATCAATAGCATAAGAAACCGTAGGAACTTCACAAACACATGGAAATTGAACAACGCTCTCCTGAATAATCAATGGATCACAGAGGAAATCAAAGAAGAAATCAGACAGTTTTTACAAATAAACGAAAACACCAGTACAACATACAGGAATCTATGCGACACAATGAAAGCAGTTCTATGTGGAAAATTCATAGCACTGAATGCCCACATTAGGAAAACAGAGCAAACTCAAATAAATAATCTAATGATGACCCTTAGACTCCTAGAAAAACAAGAGCAAGAAAAACCCAAAGCTCGAACAAGAGAGGAAATTATAAAGACTAGAGCACAAATCAATGCAATGGAAACTAAGAAAATGATACAAAAAATAAATGAATTGAAGAGTTGGTTTTTTGAAAGAATAAATAAAACTGATAAACCCTTAGCAAACCTTATCTAAAAAAGGAAAGAAAAGGCTCAGATCCATGCAATCAGGAATGAAAAAGGCAAAGTCACAACAGATCCCACAGAAATCCAGAGGATCATTAATACATACTATGAGAACCTGTACTCTAATAAAATGGAAAACACAGAAGAAATGGACAGATTTCTAGATACTTATGAATTACCAATGTTGAACGAAGAAGATAAAAACATTTTAAACACCCCAATCACAATCAGTGAAATTGAAAATGTAATTAAAAACTTGCCAACAAAGAAAAGCCCAGGTCCTGATGGATTCACTGCTGAATTTTACAAGACATTTAGAGAAGATCTATTTCCATTACTCTTCAGACTTTTCAATGAAATTGAAAGAGAAGCAATATTTCCAAATTCATTCCTGGAAGCAAGTATCACTTTGATTCCCAAACCTGGGAAAAATGTAACAAAAAAGAGAACTATAGGCCAATCTACTTAATGAATATAGATGTAAAAATCCTCAGTAAGATACTAGCAAACAGAATACAGAGGATCATCAAGAAGATCATTCATCCCGACCAAGTTGGATTTATTCCAGGGATGCAAGGATGGTTCAACATACATAAATCAATTAATGTAATACACTATATTAAGAAAGTCAAGGACAAGAACCACATGATCCTTCCAATAGATGCAGAAAAAGCATTTGACAAAATTCAATACCCATTCATGATAAAAACTCTGCAAAAAATTGGAATGGATGGTCTATTTCTCAACTTAATAAAGGCTATCTATGAAAAACCCAACAGCCAACATCATATTAAATGGCCAAAAACTGAAAACCTTCACGTTAAAATCAGGAACAAGACAAGGACGCCCACTATCACCACTCCTCTTTGATATAGTTCTGGAAACATTAGCCATAGCAATTAGACAAGAGAAAGAAATTAAAGCAATAAAGATAGGAAAGGAAGAAGTTAAACTGTCATTATTTGTTGATGATATGATATTCTACATTGAGGACCCAAAAAACTCCACCAAAAGAATTCTAGACTTAATTGACACTTTTGGCAGAGTAGCTGGATACAAGGTCAACACCCAAAAATCAATAGCCTTCTTGTACACAAATAACAGACTCACTGAGAAATAAATTAGGGAACAATTCCTTTCACAATAACACCCAAAAAAATGAGTATCTGGGAATCAATCTAACAAAAGAAGCAAAAGACCTCTACACTGAAAACTACAGCACTCTGAAAAAAGAGATTGAGGAGGGTTTAAGAAAAAGGAAAGATGTCCCCTGCTGCTGGGTAGGAAGAATCAACATAGTGAAAACAGCCATACTACCAAAATGGAGTACCAATTGAAATCACAACACTATGCTTCACAGAATTAGAAAGAAGAATCCAAAAATTCATTTGGAACCATAAGAGACCCAGAATAGCAAAAGCCATCCTAGGCAACAGACACATGGCAGCGAGTATAACAATTCCCAATTTGAAACTATACTACAAAGCCACTGCGATAAAAACAGCATGGTACTGGAAAAGAAGCAGACCTGAGGATCAGTGGAACAGATTGGAAGACACTAAAACAACTCCAGATGCACTCAGCTACCTCATCTTTGACAAAGGAGCTGCCAGTTCCCACTGGAGGAAAGATAGCTTCTTTAATAAATAGTGTTGGAAAAACTGGATTTTAACCTGCAAAAGATTAAAATTAGACCCATATCTGTCACCATGCACTAAATTAAAATCCAAGTGGATTAAAGACCTAAATATAAAAAAAGAAACAATAAACTTTCTGGAAATTAAGTTAGGCAGAACTCTGAAAGACATTGGCATAGGAAAAGACTTTATGAACAAATCCTCAGTAGCATGGGAACTAGCAGAAAGAATCAACAACTGGGATCTCATCTTATTAAAAAGCTTCTGCACGGCAAAAGAAACCATCAACAGAACTAAGAGACAACCTACAATGTGGGAAAAACTTTTTACCAGCTGCACCTCAGACAAAGGATTATTATCTAAAATATATAAAGAACTCAAAACAACCAGCCCCCCAAATATAAAGACCCAATTCTAAAGTGGGCATTTGAAATGAACAGACATTTCTCAGACAAAGAAATAAAAGCAGCAAGTAAATATATGAAAAAATGCTCCACATCACTGGTCATTCGAGAGATGCAGATGAAAACAACACTGAGATTTCACCTCACCTCACAAAGAATGGCCGCTATCAAGAAATCACACAATAACAAATGTTGGCGGGGTTGTGGGGAGAAAGGGACCCTTCTCCATTGTTGGTGGGAGTGTAGACTGGTGCAATCACTATGGAAGTCAATATGGAGATACCTCAAAGAACTAGGATTAGAGGTTCCATGTGACCCAGGCATCCCTCTGTTGGGTATCTTTCCAAAAGAAGTGAAAGAAACATACCACAGTGATATATGTGCACCCATGTTTATAGCAGCACAGTTTGTCATAGCTAAAACATGGAAACAGCCCATCTGCCCATCAATTGGAAACTGGATAATGAAGATGTGGTTTTTCTACAAAATGGAATACTACTCAGCCATAAAGAATCAGAAAGTAGATTAATTCATAGTTAAATAGGTACATTTTGAGGATATACTTCTAAGTCAAATTAATAAGGCACACATATGCAAATACCGAATAGTATCTCTGGTGTGAAAAACTAAAATAGTACTCAAGATCCTAATGGGACAATTAGCAATTAGGAAGAAAAGGACCAAAGGTGTAGGGACAGTGAGAAGGATAGGGAAGTGGGAATAAGGGAAAAGGAAAAAAAAACATGAGAAAATGTAAAAATGGAATTAAAGTGTTTGAAAGGCGGGGAGGGGAGGGGAGGGTGAAGGGAGGGTGGGGACAAGAGGAAAAAATGAGAACCAAGACCTGGCACGTAAAGGTACAAGATCCCAGTAATGATGTAACTGTACTCTCTACCTAGAATGTATCAATAAATTAAAAAAAAAAAAAAAAGAAGAACAGGGACAGAGCATCCATCTCCGAGGGCAGATGATATAAACTTTTGCAGTTAGAAATCAAAATTAAGATCTAGACTCTGAAAATTAATACCAGTATCATGTGCACAAATTACTTCGACTTTTCTCATTATCGAATGGAAATAATAATACCAAGTTTACAAGGTTGTCACACAGGTAAAAGGTGTATTTTGCGCAGCTCAGGCAGGGTGGCCTGCCATAATCTGCTTGTGACAGCCCCATGGAAATCGGGGATGGATAAAGCCTCAAGGACTAGACAACAATGACCACAAATAAGAGAAAACAGTATTGAAAAGAGCTAAATTGTATCTTATCCTATTGTTAACTGCTAATGATGTTGAATTAGGAATTATGCCTTTGAGAAAAAAAATATATTTGTTTAGCTTGTGATGCTTATATACTAAAAATAAAAAGAAGATTGTCCTTCTTAGAAAATCTTCCTGCAATGGCAATAATACACGGTTGATGTTATGTTTCATTTGTTGATACAAAGCCGAACTTTAAAGGAGCTTTTCTATGTACTGAGATGAACGCAATAAAAATGAAATCCTGTGGATTAAGGTAACATCCCTGAAAGATCTCTGCCTCTGGTAAAGGCATTTGCAGTAATGAACAAAAGAAGAATGGAGGCCTCTATCGTTGCTTTAAATCGCACATATGATAGATCACAAAGAAATGACTCTTAGTTAAATGACCAATATTTTCTTGATTTTTCTCCCAGATCTTCAATACCAGCTACAGGTCCATTAGAAGTATGAATTTTCTTAGGAAATAACACTGCATTATAAATGGTGCCAGTTCCGGTTCACTGACTCATTCCTTAACCCCTGCTGGCTTCAATATTCACTTCTCAACAGAATTGCATTCTCAAAAATCACCAGCACTTCCAATGGCCTGTCTTCAGTCTCCATCTTCCTTTACTTTCTACTAGAAAGCCCTTTCTGATGACTTCTCTTCCTAGTACTCTGAACACACTCTATAAAGTTGTGGAATTTATCATCACACGACTGTTTCCTGAATGGAGCTACTCCCTGAGGTTCTGACTTCATTTTCTGCTCTTTGTAATTCCCTAGGTGAAACTATCCACTGCCATCGCTACTGGCCACGCTACCAGTAACACTCAACTCCTACAGTAGGAGCCTTTCTCCTCACATCCAGACCTGAGTCTCAGGGACCAGCCTGATGGCTCATCCTTCCCGGGGCTTGGGTGGGGACCCCATCACATAACCATAAAATTCATACACATTCAAATGCACATCAGCCCTTGGTGTTTCGATTTGCGGGAATCTCAATGTTGCCAACTTTAGCTGTTACCTTAGAGTCATAAATTAGACTTCCATCCACACTTCACCACCTCCTATCTAATTAGTCACTGGACTCTTCATTGCTTGAATCCTCATTTGCTTTTCATTCTTGCTGCCTTTACCAAGGGACAGGTTCTGATTTCTTCTATTCTGAATGAGCACAGTTACCTTTATATCAAACTCTCCAGTTCCAATCTTGTTTTGTCCCAACTGCTACACACACCGCTACCAGGTTAATTTTCTAAAGTTTGCCTTGAATCGGGTCATTATTATGATTAACACACTTCAGTAGTTCTTTACAGCTCCCTGACATAAATATAAGATACAGAGGATGGGTGGAAGGGAGGCAAGGGGAATGAGAAAAAACAATAACCAAGATATATCATGTAGAGGTACAAAATCCCAATGACGAATGTGATCATCATGTATACCTAAAATGTACCAACAAACTTAATGAATGAAAAAAATATAGACATATATATGATGCACAGCATGGCCTGCGAGAGCCATCACAATATTCTGCCCACTTATCTACCTTTCCATCATCGCTCTCTTTCACTATTCTTCTACTATGTTCCCAAAACAAGCTCCACATAACTTCTACTGGGTGATGTCATTGCTCACAAAAGAACTGCCGCCGCCAGTTCTAAGCAAACTAAAATGGTCACCATCACTTTTTGGTTATTCTGTATTCATGCCTTTATTTTGTTCTTCCTCTACTCTTCATTATTATCTGCAAATCCTAACCATCTGCCAATAGATGAAAGCGGTTTTTAAATGACCCCCACAACCAATCTCCATGTCACTTATTAACCTATGGGTAGTTATTTATAAACCTCTTCTTATTCCTGAAGTGAGGTATACAATGTAGCATTTTATGCACAGCAGAAAGTCCACAAATACTTTTTTTTTTCATAAAAAGGTGATAAACAAAGACATTCCCTTAGATAAGATGAATTTAGGAAGGAACCACGAAATGTGCCGAACAACATAGAACTACATATTAACTTTAGCATGAAATATACTTCATGATATAAATTAACTTTAACCCTTAGGCGATCATAGCAATATATTTTAAAGGATTTTTAAAAATCTTTACTTTCTACACAAAGCATGTATACATAAATTATTTTATTTCTTTATGTAAATATATGACCTATAGCAAACTGCATTTTGCCAAGATGGCCTGTATTGCCATCTGATAACCTCTTAACCTAAACAATTGCACATTTTGAGTTTATGTCTTAGCTTATCTTCTCTTCATCTTCTGGACATGTATTATCTTTCCTCAAGTCATCTTTGTATTTTAGTCATTATTAAGTGTTTATGGAACAAGCAAATTTCACATTAGTTCTATCTACTACATTGATGGAATCTCTACACTTTCTTTAATGTTGTTGCTAGATTGTTCCTATAATTATTTTTTTGGAATCTGCAGTGTTTAAACTGTGATGTTAAATATAGGACCTGTTTCATATTTATGGATATTTAAATTGAGCAGCTGCATTTGAATTTAGAAACTGCAAAATTTTTTGTTTGTTTTTGTTAAAGAAAATAAGTTTCAGACTGTGCCGATTATTTAGGATTTGTTATTTTAGTTTTTTGAAAAGCTGCTATAAATAGCTTTCTAGGAGAAAATATTACTCAAAGCGATCTGAACCAGTGTGAAAAGAGCTACAAGTAAGAAATTAAAGTATCGCTCATTTTCAGGAAGGCAACTCCACTAAGGTGCTATAGAAAGGAAGAAGATTCTACAAAGGTTAGTGACAGCCTAAGTGCCAAGAGCATTAGTGATCGCTTTACTAGTGGCTAATAATCGGCAACAGTTTAACAATATGCTGAGAAGGAACCAGCACAGTTTAAATATAGCAGTAAGAGCAGGGACTGTCAAAATGTAGTCCAAGAGATCTGCACATAAACCTCCTAGGTTTTATTTGAATCTCTACTATAAATCTCTACTAGTGATGCCTTTCTACATTCAAGGCTCAAACCAGCTAGTAATGGTTGTAAAAGTCACTATTTCTTAAACACACACACACACACACACACACACACACACACACATCAGATCAAAAGGAATTAAAGTTCCATCTGAGGCAAGGCAGAGTACTTCTTAAGAAGAGTAGGGGTACTGTGTGCACTAAAATGCAAAGTGACCTCTCCTAGGGCAATCACATTTATCCTGCCCATTCCAGTCTAAGACACTATGATCTTTCACCAGGATATTTCATTAGGCTCCTAATATTGGTTTCAAATGTCACCTTACCAGAGCCACTTTCTAGGCCTCCACATTTAAAATACCCCATTAGACACTTTCTCTTTACCCTGTGCCCTGTGCTTTGTGTCACTTGTTTCTAGTTGATACGTTCAGCGGTACACATAGAAGAGTGCTTGGGGCCTTGAGGTGCCTGGGGCCAGAAATGGTTCAGAATTTTTTCAGATTCTGAAATGTTTATACACATGACAACATCTTGGGGATGGGATCCAAGTCCAAACATAAAATTTATCTGTGCTTCATATGCATTTATATACCCAGATTTAAGTTAATTTCATACACTAATCTTAATAACTTGGGGCATGAAGAAAGTTTCAAGGTATTGAAATTTTACTTGTGGCATCACATCAGAGTTCAAAGTTTTGGGTTTTGGAGCACTTCAAAGTTCAGATTTCAAGTTTAGGGATGTTCACCCTTACAGTCTTCATCACTCGGAATCTACCTACATTCACTCCTTAGGATGTAAAATCGAGAACAAGGACTATGCTTTCTTCATTGCTTTATCTCAGCTGCTTAGACGACTGCCTGGCATAAGCAGAGGCTCAACAAATATTGAATAAATAAATGGAGACATGTAAGAAAGACGTCTCTTCCTTCTGGATTACTAGAGGGAAATGAAGGGTTCCTAGAGAGAACAGAGGAAAAAATATCCTGAAGGACCAAAAAGGAAGATGTCTCATGGGTACAGGGAAATCCAAACCAGATTCAAGAATCTGATGTGGGAACACAAGAAGGACTCCTGCACTGAAATCAGATGTTTGTAACAGAAGGTCGAGGCTTGTGTCCAGTCTTCCTGGAGCAGCAGAGTTGAAATGATGCCAGGGAGCTCAACACGCCCTGGAGAAGGGAGGTCATGCAGGGTGGTGGGTGTCTGAGAGAGCACATAGGGAGCATAGGGAGGGTCACCCTAGTCACGTGCTATGTTTCCTACCTGACGTAAACTATCCTAAATGCAAGAGGCTGCTGATATTCCTGTTTCTTGTGGAAAATCCTGGAAGAATGATGAAGTCGTGAAAATAAAACAATTTCCTGTTCAAATTATGAAATGCTGTCATATGGAAGGATTAAGGCCTCATTTTTTCCAAGTGAGGGTTTTGATTTTGCAAAATAGAAAAGATCACGTACAAGCAAATAGCTAGACGAAAAAACAGACTAGAATTTTTTTTTTCTGGGTGGTGACGAATAATCTTGGAACACACAGCTCCTGGAAGGGACAGAGAGCCCCGTCTTAAAGAAAGGAGGAAGAAAAGCGGTGGTATCATACATTGGATGCAGTTGTTTTAAACTTAGACAAAATCAGACACAAATGAGAACAAGAGAGTGATTCAGCCAAAGTAGAGAAGAGTCCAGTGAGTTTCAAAGGAAAACTAAGGGAGGGAAATTAAGTACAGTATTTGTGTTCCTAATTACTTGTGAGTCAGAGTATAAGTTCTGCTCTAGAACACATGGGATCTCTTGGTTATTATTAAGGCTTTGTGAGATGGGGAGAGAAAGAAAGAGGAGAGACTATGTGTGAAATGTCAGTGGTTCCTTAAAGTTTGAACCTGACTTTTCTATATGACCTGCAGATTCTACTTCTAGGCAAATTTCCAAAAGAATCAAAACCAGAGACTCAAATACTTAAACATGCATGTTTATAGCAGCAGTATTCTCAATAGCTAAAAGTAGAAACAACTCACCGTGTCTCCGAATGGATGAATTCCCAATTAAAACGTGATATATGCATGCAATGAAATACCTACTCATCTATAAAAATGAAGTACTTTTACACGAACACCAATGAACTTTGAAAGCTGGAGACAAAAGTCAGATATTACCTAGTTCCTTTTATAGGAAATATGTAGAATAGGTAAATGGGTTGTTTTCTACCAGTTTGTAGGACAGGAGAATGCAGAATAATTGCTTACGACGTACAGTGTTTCTGTTAGGGGTGATGAAGATGTTTTAGAATTGGATAGAGTGATTGATTGCACAGTATTGCAACTGTATGAAATGATTCAGAATTGTCCACTTCAAAGTGCTTAATTGTGTCATATGAATTATATTAACAACAAAAAGAAATCTAGGGTCATGGACGAAAAAATAATTTTAAAAGTTGAACTTTTAAATGACAGGAAAGAGAAGGGAAGGGAGAGAAGAGAAGGAGGCAGGAGACAAAATGATCACACAGGGAGATGGGACCTGGGAGTGGCTGCATCACGCAGCATCATGAGGCCAGCCTGGGAGAGAGACAGGGCCGCGGAAGAGTGACAGGAGCATGCAGGCAACTGTGTCAGACAGACCATGAAGAACGGGAGTTTCCAATTAAGGATGCAAAATACAGAGATAAAAGCTGACGACACACACTGCAGGAACCGCAAAGGTTAATAAGGTGAGGTCTCTGGCTCTGAAAGTTCATACTCTGCACAGCTCTGACTTCCTGACAAAGGCCTGGGGCCGTGACAAAGATGTGTGAAAGTGTCAGGACCATTCAGAGAAAGAGAAACCACTTTCAAAAGTGAAAACAGCACAAGCTTCACAAACGTTTGCATGGGGTCAAACTGAACGATCAGAGGTGGGGGTGTGGAGAAAGAGCAAAGCACACTCAGCCCTGGCGCGTCATACAAGCCTCCGCACTGCTGGCAAAGGACGTGTCCAGATCCATGCTCAGCACTGGGTAAAGAGACTGGATTTTACCCATGAGCTAGTGGGCAGCCCTCAAGATGATCTCGCAGGAAAATTAACCTGGCAGATATTCCGAAGCTTGATTGGAAGAATAAAGGACTACAGGCAGGGACAGCAGCTAGAAGTAGACTCTCACAGTCCAAGCAAGAAGGAGTATGTATCTGCATTGGATAATGGCTGTATGGTCAGGGAAAACAGATGACTAGAAAGCTGATCGGCAGTAGGCAAAGACAACACTAAAATTTTGATGTGGGGAGACTGGAAGAGGGATTGTGTCATTCGCCCACAGAGAGAGCACTATAAATAATGAGGTAGAAGGTGGATATGGCACAGACATGAGACCCATTTGACATGTACTGTGTTTGAAATTCCGAAGTGTCCATGCGCAGAGGCCCAATAGATAGCAATAAAGCCAGAAGAAGGAGAGTAGAAGTCTAGGAGACAACCTTAAAGGAGTGAGGGCTGAAATTCCATTGAAGTTTGTTACACACATGGTTTGTGAGCACTTAGGGAAATGAAATCAACCAGAAGTAAGCATGCACATGCTGCCAACTAGTTATGCCAAATTAACCTCAATTCCTTTGTGACGAGGGATCCAGACTATAAATCAGGGAAGTGTTTTAGACATGGTAGATCTTGATTTCAGCTAAACATTTGACAAGCATTTCAAGATATCCTTTGCCTAAAAGGGAATCATATTGGGCATTAAAATGAATATAGATACACAGTTGACTGAATAATCATACCTGAAGCATGTTAAATAGTAACTTTACACTAAAATGTACTTTCTCTTAAACGAATGACTTCTTTACCTCCCTGAGTAGTTGAAAGGAGCTTCTCATAGAATTATAAAATACTTTGTTGGGGATAAAATGTTATTGTGTGTTTTGGAACTTTAATTAAAATTGGCCACAGAAAAAATTCTTAAGAAATTATATGAAAACAGTAGAGTTAGTATTATTATTTATAAGATATTATTTATAAGAAAGTTGCAAAATAAAGCATGCTGTCTTTGTAAAATGCAACATTTCCTTTATAGCAATTTGGGAGTTTAAAATGTTTTACTGCAAAAAATACCATAGTTATTTGTACTTGTCACTATATACTAATCTTTGTCAAAAGATTGTATTTCAGTGTTTTAAAGCATCAGCAATTTTTGTTTGAACATTTTCCCACTACAATTCTGTGGGGAAGGCGTCAGGGCCCGTGAAATAAATATAGGAGGAGATGTCAGAGAATTAGTTCTAATGCAAACTCTCTACCATAGTCACTAACTATGAATTAGCAGGGAGAACAAACATGTAACTGTATACAATATATTGAAATTAATGTGTTATAAAAATATCTAACAAAGATAATACACTTTCTTCAATAAGAAATGAATTGTGTAAAACTGTTACCAAACGGAATAAATCGGTTTTGTCATTATCCAAATATTAATGGTATCTCAATATAAACCATAATTTAATGCTACCTCTTGCTACCAATATTTACAAAATAGTTTCCTCTGAATATATGAGTCCTACTATTTCATTGCAACTCAATTTTTAGAATCCAAAACTCGAAAAGGACAAATGCATGGATGGATGAATGGATGAGAAATCCTCTCCTTAGTTTGATACAATTACAAGAGGAATGTTTGCAGTATTTGGCAGAGATGACACCTACAAAATCAACATTCTTTCTCTCCTTTTGGTCTAACTCTGATTTTCTTCCTGGTGACAAGTGGCATTTCCTAGACTCCCTGATTCCAGAGGAGATGAAAGTGGAAATTAATGGATGTTTGGGGACTCAGAATATACTCCCTTCCTTACCCATCGCCTACCTTTCTCTTTCATCTTTTCTACTATTCATAAGTGATGGCTGTACTTTAGCAGATATGGAAAACAGCACAGAAACGTTAGGTGCCCATAGTACCAAAGTCAAGTTCTAAGCATGACAGGGCCTAAGGACAGGACGGCTGCAGACAAATTCAGAAGGGAAGAAAATGGAAAATAAAGTTTCTGTTCTATACAGTTAGATTTACTCACAGTCAAAATATACTGTATATCATGTATTTCCCTTCTCATCTCTCCATTACATCACTCTGGTCATAGGATGCTGAGTCACTGAAAATTCTAAGGCTTTCCATCCATTCAAAAAATGTTCACCAACATCAAAGCCCAGAAAGAAGCGCCAGCATGTGCCTGGATCATCCACGGCCTTGTGTCCATCTGAGACACCTTGAAAAATATTTGGAATTGCTATTTTTTCAGTAAATGCTAATGACATGGTAATTGTTTTTATAGATTTCCAATGAAGAGTGAGGTGTTTTGACAGCTGTCAGCAAAGCATGAAACACACTGTGACAGTGAAGGGTGAGGTGATTTAAAAGCCCTGACTGTCAGTACCCTTCATCTGGACTGCTACTGAGCTGCTTAAAATCAGCATCCATTGAAGAAACAGTGTTCACCCTTCCCCATAATTCCCTCCCTCAGCTCTCCCAAGCTTCTCTCAGTTGTGCTCAGAGATGGCTCCAATTTGGGAAATCATCCTGCCCTGTGTTCATCTCAACCAAATATCAAAGTATCTATTCTTTTTCAAGACCCCACTTAACGGCACCCTGGATATTAACTTGCACATGAAGATGTACGCTTTTTACACCAGGAAAGAATTCTGAGAAAGCTCCAGGACCTCCACCCGTAAGGTACAGATTCTCCTCCATTGTAGAGCTGGAACCTGTGAGTTGATTCTACAGCGTGGAAATGGTGATGGGAAAGGCTCCCCTTATTACACTGCACTATATCATATTGCTACACTATATCATATTGTTTTAGCTGTCTGAGGTCTGAGGGATACTAATCCTGGCCTTTTTGTGTGTATATTTTGGAATGTTGCTTTCTTTCTTCATAATATCATTGCCTATTGCAGATATGAAGCGATTCTTATCAAATAAGCCAGCAAGTGTTTCATGGTTTCTCCTACATTTCCCACACACACATTTCCTAAGAATAATTCTTTTTATTTTAGAATTCCAAAACTTCAGTTTATAGCTCATTCATACTTTAAAATACAATAATATACAAAATCAGTTACCTTGTAGAAATAATGTTGTACGAGTACTACAAAAAGCAATGCAGAGCAATAAAATTCAAAATATATGTAAATAAGGACAGAATATTGTGTTCAGAAAATAAAACTGATATTTCAAAGAGGTCTTCTGTATGATGGAGAATATTGCTTATATAACGACTAGGTTTCAAAATAAAATATGGAATATGTTCAAAATCGTATTGAATTTTAATTATATAGAAAAAGTTTTCTAATGACTCTTAAGAGGGGATTTAAAAGCATTTAAAGTTATCATCCAAATTCTTAGTATTCTCAATAGATTTAGTACCTTCTTAACAAAATTCTCAACTATATTTAATTATATTTAGTGTGAAAAATCACCAATAATGTTAATAGCCTTCAGACTGCTGAGTAAAAAATGAATCTAAATTGCTTCTGGTTGAATAATTTTTCTTACAGATATCACTCCTTCCTAACATTTCCAATTTTTTCTTACAATATTATCACGCCTGTTAATGCAATTCTTTAATGCCATGTGTAAAGCATAAGCTACTCTCAATGATATTTATAGTTCTTTTGTCTTAACTGGTAAGAGACTATATCTTATCTATTTTGATATATGGTAAATTCAGTATCAGGGAAAAGCAGTACTGTGACAGGACCACCTCAAACTGTCCCTACCAGAAGTCATGTAACATCACAGAACATTAGACTGCATGGTAAGCTACTCATCAGACTATTAACTTTCACCCAGCTTCTCAAGATTTTGTGGTCTAAATATCAATTTCTATTCAGTTGGTGTCTTTTACTTGTTTTTCCCCCCTACACTATGAAGAAATTGCCTTTTTCAAAGAAAACAAAGACTATCAGGGAAAGCAAACTCACAAGCCTCCTGTGGAAACAAACAAGTAGTAGTGAGAATCACCTTTAAGTTAATTAACCAGTTTTGGAGATAAGTAAAACTCTTCACCTTGTTTGTCTGACACTGCCTCTTATTTACACGAGGGTACTTTTCATTGATTTTACACTCAGGTTCTTCTCACTAGTCACTGACGCCCAAAGACATCCAAAATCTGAGAAAATATACTTGTAAAGCATTTCCTTAGACCACACATATCTGATCACTTCTTTGAGGAAACAGTCAATTTATATCTCATAATTGAGTAATAAAAATGTAGCAGTCATTTTTATACATGATCAGCTCATTGCTATTTCCACCTGAAATAACCATAGAGAACTAAACGATTAAATGAGCAGCACACTTTCTGCCCTTTATTAGCAGGTGCCATAAGGGATTTAGTGATGGAGGAATTGATAGCTACTGGCTAGAAAGACAGTTGAAAATGATTTGCAATGTCTTTCATCTACACTGATCTATGACCAAAAGAAACTAAGAGTTGGCTTAACAGCTCATGGTTCAACAGTTGGTTGTACGAGGCACCATGTCCAGTCTGCAGCCTTCCTTTTTCTTTCAAAGTATCTTTTTAATACTTTTATTATAAAGTTTGAAAAATTAGGGAAAATAAAGCACAGAGAGGGGGAAGGAAGGAAGGAAGGTGGCAGCAGAGGAAAGAAACTTGTACACTGGTCCTGGTGAAATGTTTCAGTGAACAAAAAGCAAAATTACTATGTGTCAGTCTGAAAACTGAAAAAAAAAAGGCTCGATTTTAAGGTTATTTCATGGCACTTTCATTCTTTACAAGGAAGCACAATATCTATTTGTTGTAAGCTGATTTATCCAAGGGCCAAGAGACAGCTGCTCAGGTAATTATTGTTGCCAAACTGATAAAAGGTTATAAAATGTTTTCAAATAAATGCAAAAGCCATAGAAGATCCATGTATTTTCATTTCACAAATTTCTAAACTAGTGCAGTCATTTTTAAAATCCCAACATTTCTGTCAAAAGAGGACTAGCTCAACTCTGCAAACAGCAAATCATTGTTAGAATTGTGAATAAAAAGGGTATATAATTTGAAGAACATTTCTGACTCATTAAATGTGAAATGGTTTAAATGTAATTAAAAGGGGGGAATCAAAGGTAACCCCCAGATTTCCAGTATACGATGGCAGTGCTCCTGAAATTAGAAAGCTAAGGTAATGTTACAGAAGGAATCAGTAAGTGACACACAGAGGCAGCAGAACGGAAGTAAAATAACAAAAGTTTACTCCATCAACATGGGTTGATCACACCTAATGACAGTGTCCCGATCGACCAAGAACTGGGCTACAACTCCTTTCATAGGGTTTTACAGCCTTGATCTCATTCAGGTGGCTACATTTCATTTTCACATTTAACGTTGCTGATATTCAAAACACGGTGCCGAGGCAGTTGAATTGCAATATGCGCCTGTTGATTCTGAACTAAACAAAGCAAATGGCAGAAGTTATTTTACATTGTGACATTTCATAGGTTTTTTTTTTTTCTATTAAAATTTTCTCTACCAGTAAGAAGTGTTTAAAAATATGGAATTAAAGTTCAGGATAGATGCCTGGAATGAAAAAATATTTGAGAGGGAATAAAAGAGTTTGAAAATTTGGATAAGTCAATCTGTGAGACAACCTGGATTGAGAAAAGAGGTCAAAGATTTAATTCAACTGACTGGCAACATGTAAAGATTTATTTGAAATATCAGGAGACACTGAAGTAGACTATAAAGGAAGTCTAAAGCACTACAGAGGGTAAGCTTTCAAGGACAGGTACTTTAGAGCACCTTTTCAGTACTGTTTACCTCTGTACATCTCCACAGTACCTAGTATACTATCTGGAGCTTGGTAAATAAACAATTATTAAATGATAAAACAACTCACAACAGTGGCATTATGAGAATCAAATGAAAAGAGGGTTTCAAGAAGAGTTGGTCATTTATAATGACATTAAGATGTGGCTACTGCATTTGGCATTTATGAAGTCATTAAAGTATTATCAAAGAGAGCTTCTGTGTAGATTTGGTGGTAGGATTCAGAATGAAAAGAATTAAAGAGTAAATGGATATAGAAGTAGCAGAGATATTGAAAATCGGTCTCTCATTCAAACACTGTAACAGAAGAGCACGAATAGATAAAAGTAGGTGAGGAAACACTTACTGAAAAATTCTAACTTATGAGAGATGTAAGTAGGTTTCTATGTTGGAGCAGAAGTTGAAGACAGAAAGATGTAGACTGAAGGAGGACAAGAAAGATGAGAAAGATGAAGAGGAGGAGGACAAGGAGGAGCCGGAGCCAGAGCCACAGCCGGAGCCTAAAGTTTGGACCCTGGGAACTTGGAAGAGATTTCTCACACCAGGGGAGAACGATCTATTCACAGTGACTAAATAGGAACACTGAAGGAAAAACAAGGGTCAAAAATAACTCTGAGTTTTCTGATATATGATTTATACCTTCACTTCTATAAGGAGGAAATAATAAGGAAATACTGGTGTGCTTATTACTGTAGAAGTAGAAGTTTGAAGGTACTCTGATTCAAGTTTCTTACTGAAGTAGTGATCACGCTTCCTTTTTAGAAGGACTGGGTGACGTGGGAATTCTAAAGAGAGTGGTAAATGTTTGGAGACTATTCTGGCACTGGATTTGAGAGTTTAACACAGATACACAGAAAGGACAGGTGCTGCTCAAGTGAAGAGAAGATGAAGTTTGTTTTTAAATTTTGGTGGGGGGGATACCAGGGATCGAACTCGGGACCTTGAGCTTCGAGGCAGGTGGTAGAACCACTGAGCTAAATGCCCAGCCCAAGAAGATGAATTTTAATTTGTAATAATCTTCTCAATGTTTGGGCTTTCTTGCTACTTTTTTTTTTTCTAACCAGGGATTGAACTGAGGACCTGGCACTTTTAAGGCAGGCAGTGGGGACCACTGAGCTAAATCCCCAGCCCTTCAATGGTTGGGTTTTCTGCAGTGACAGTCAGGGACCTTTGTCTATAGATCAAAAGATAAAGCACAGGTTTAACTAAAGAGTGGAAATTGCCAAGGAGCAAGACAGAACAGGTAGAAACCAAGGAGGGTTTCCAGACACTTGGAAACAACTTTGTGTGGAAAAGGAAAAGAGTGACAATAGTTTAGGTTTAAGGGGCATAAGGTGACTGAAATTTGCAGGGCATGAAGGGGAAGGGAGTGAGAGGGACTAAGGGCATGTGGGAGCATCACTAAGGATAACTTGTTATGGCCATGAATAATGAAAAGCATCATTGGCTAGGTGCAGCTCCACACTGAAGTGGGCATCTCAGCTGCAGACATTAGGTCAGATCAAGTGCTTACCAGAAATGGCCAGAAGCAGCAAGTTAGAGAATGGATATAAGCCACATCCTAGAGCAAATGGGCCTGCACTAGAAATGCAAATATTTGTCTGCACACTGAAATAAACAAATGTGGAAGTTGGAATCTGTAGGTGCCTGGATCAAGGGGTATGACCGCCTGAGTGATGCTATATCCTAAGAAATTCTGTAACCAGTTCCAATCTATTGCTTTCCAGGGCACCCAAACACATTGATTTAGGAACGCTCTGCCTTAGGACACCCTGAAGGTCAAAATAAGGGAACGGAATGATTAATGATATGGCTCAGAAAGTTAAGGTGAGATCCAAAATAAAAAAGGGGATGTGAAATCAGGCAAATATTACACTGGATGTGCAGAAAAGAGCAAGGAGGATAGAAATAGTCTATGAGTTGTTACAAACTGGCCTCATGTGCCACCTGACATAGGACAGTACCTTTTGTGCCTTATGAGAATATGCATGAGTCAACACAGGAGCAAATGTAAAGGTAGAAGTTAGACTCCCATAATTTCAAAAATAATTATTCCAAGGTCATAGGAAGCAAAGTCATGTAATACACCACCAGGCATACCACGGATAACTGATTGGAGTATTTTCTAAAACATGCATTTAAAAATGTACTTTTCCCCCCACAAATGGAATAATTGTGCTCTAAAACAACTCAATGCATTATTAAAATACAAAAAAAAAAAAACTCTTAAAACAATCCTAATTGTTCACACAGAGTAAGAGAAAGCTCTTTTGACTCTGGGATGTTTATAAAATAACATTTATTTTTATTCCAGTAGAATATAAGATGTTTTATTCTGCTTGAAAATCTCTGCAGGAAAAAATCAAAGAAGAAGAAGAATGTCATTTGGATCATCAAATGACCATGGTCTGTGCTCTTCGCAGAAAAGCAACAGCTTTAAATGAGAAGAAGCTGTCGATTCCGGCGACGTCACATTAAGGAGAGTTCATCACATGCACTATCTTGTGGTTCTGAATTATAGCACTCTTTTATGTAGTTACACTGTAAATCACCTCCCACTATTTATGGCATTTCTGCGCTTCTAGCCAAAATATCAAGTAAATCAAATTGGAGATGAAATATTTTTGGCTTAAACCAATCCAATATGTTCTTGCTCCTGACAGCTGTAAAACTTGAGAGTTATTTTATATCTCAGTGTTTGAAGTCTAAAAATCACAATTTTGGATGACCTGATGCTCTACAACTAAAATCCTGGAAATCTCATGGTGGCTGGGAAATTAGTTGGGGAGGGGGATGGTTTCTAGGAGACCACTGTGACTGGATGAAACTTACAGGAGAATTTCAGTGAGACCATTCACTACAAAGCCAAAAGCAAGAGATCATGAAAGCAAACATTAAGAGATACTTAAATTGGAATTAAGCTTTGGCTGTTAAGACGATGATAAAACACAAATATATTCTGTTTTTTCCACAAAGTCAGCTAAAGGTAAATCATCAGAGTACCCCGTTGAGCTTAGTAATTATCCTAACAAAACATGTATGTCAAAAGCAATCATTCTTCTCCATACCATTGTAATAATTCATAAAACAAATAAGAGAGGACTAAAGGGATGAGCTAAAACAAGGATACAAACAGTAATGGAACTGTTCACTACCACAGGAACATACTGTCTAATTGTTTAATGTTCATAAATAAAAATGGCTACTTAGGTATTATCTCAAAATAATGAAGCTACAGGATGTACATACAACAATTAAATAAGTAATCAGGTCTTGACTCTCCAACTGTGGATAGGTAAGTTAATTAGATATCTTGTAGAGAGTTAAGACAAGGCAGTCCTTGGAGCCAACATAGTGAGGAGCCAACATGGAAAACAACTGAGGAACATTCACTGATTAGCATTCTAAAGAGAAGAGGCACTACTTCCCCTAGAGATAAGACAGCAACAGTGCATGATATTCTAAACGGGAAATTCCTTGTTTGTGACTTCTTTTCCCACTTGCTCCCCATTTAATCAATATTACCTGGGTGACTGAAAGTGTAATCTTATTGGTTGGTCATGGTTTTACACCACCTCCTGCCCACCTTGTAAATTTCTATTGGGTCTTACAGTTTTGTCCCACTCTGTACTCCCTCTCCACATGGCTTTGCTGTATAAAACATCTTTGAAAAGTTGGGTAGGCAGGCAACCCACTTTCCAGTGCCCTTTCTGTCTCTCTTAGACAGAAGCTATCTTTCTCTCAAGAAATTTTTCCTATTCCTAACCTCCGTTGTTCCTAGAATTTATTCTGTGATTTTAGAGAACACGAACTGGTGTTTCAGATACCTAGAAGGTTTGGGAGTTACATATCTTCCCTCTATATTAACTGTACTTGCTGAGGAAAGTGATACTGGCTGTGGTCCTTCTGTCCTTATGTTGGCTGTCTCATAGGTATACAATCCTGGAAGACTCAGGAGTTAGGCTAAATGTTTCTGAAGTCTCAAGGGAATTTCCCTTAGTGGTTATTAATATATCTTCAAAACACAAATAAAATGTTTTGGATTCTTGCCAACCTGTTTCTCCAGAATAGGTGTAATTCTAAAGCGAATTTTCATCCTTGGCACCAGGGAGCACTTAATTTTCCTTCTTGATTCTGGAATAATAGCACTATAGTCCCAAATGTGTTTGGAATAGCTTAGCCTTCACTTCTTTTTCCTTGAGCTAGGATCTCACTATGTAGTTCAGGCTGGCCTTGAACTCATGGTGATATTCCTGCCTCAGCTGCCCAAGTCCTGGGATGACAGGTGTGCTCCTCCATGCCCAGCAGCCCTCTGTCTTTCTCTCATCTTCTCATGACCATTCCTGTCACCACTGAGATTAAAATACAGTATGTAAAAATAATGTGCTTAACTGTACAAAATCAGCTTCAGGAGGAGTTCTCATGCTTGCCCTCCAGTGGAACTGCCATCCTTTACAGTCCTGTATGGGGTGTCATCACTCTGAGGCAGGTTAATGTACAGATCAAGTACACAGACTTGGGCACAGATAGACATGGACAGAGGCCATCTAATTCTCTGTATCTGGCCTTGGAAACTCTTATCTCCCTAAATTTCATACTTCTCAAGGATTTTCAAGGTCTACATTTAATAGTAAAATGAGAGATGTTTGGGCAATACCTGTGAAGTTGAAAGTATTTGATTATGGTTAGCCATTTTTAATATCACCACATTATTACTACTACAGCTCACTGCATTGTCTCATAAAGTTTTATCCACAAAAACTCTAAACTTAGAACCATAGAAATTAATAGTAAATAAAGATTTACTAATGAGTAAATTCTCCAGGCATTTTGTATTCTAATACAAGCTTTGACTATTTCACTGGAAGAGTCATAGAATCCTAAAACTACACTAGTTTGCAAGGTGTTAATTGTCAGAAAATGAGCTTCCAGTAAATCAAAATGTACTGAATGGGACTTGGTTCTGAGAGCATCTCATTCTCTTCTATTGCTGAAGAGTTATCAGTGTAAACATCAATTTTCATTTTATTAGCAAAGAATGGAAATCCTTGCTATTAAAGCATTTTTGACAGCAATTTACTTTAACTCAACAATAATTTATTGGATTGTAACCACATGAAAAAGCTTTGTGCTTAATGGTGGGAACTGTATGTATAAGGAAGAGGATAAAGATAAGTAAGAAAGTATTTTCTTACAACCCACCAAGACAGGGAGGAGAAAGAAAACATTGTAAACCACTGTAAGATAAAAGAAAAATTAAAGTGCTGTAATAAAGGTGAAAATCAGATTGAGAGCACAGTGATGTGAAGCACCAATTTTAACTGTGTAGCCTGATGAAGCTTTAGAGTGAGAAGACTCACTTGAACTGGCACTTAAGAGACGAACAGAATTTCAATAGGTCCAAAAGACACCAGGCTGAATGACAGATAAAGGTAGTTTGGAATATTTGGAAACCATTGGTAAGGATAATAGCCGAAGAAGTAGAAGAGGGTGGGAATAGAACAAAGGGGTGCCTGAAGGGTTTTGAGTGGTGGGGAGAGTTGGAATAATAACAGTAATGGCAGGGGCAGCAGCAAGAATTCTCCTAATAGTAGTAGAGCTAGGTAAATGCCTAACACTGATAAAACTGGGCTAAGTACCAAGCACTGAATAAGTGCTTCATGCTAATGTCTGATTTCATCCTCAACAATAACAATCACACTATGATCTGAGCCATCTCTGCCTCAAAAATTGGAAATCAGGTACATGGAAGCAGAGGAAATTGCCACAGCACACACAGGTAAATAAGTAACAAAGACAGGACTCCAACAGATCTGATTCCAAGGCTCCCTTACTTAATTTGCATGAATATTTCCTCTTTCATATGAAAACTAAGAAATCACACAGGCCAATTTCTCTGAGTCTGATCTTCTCTAGTTTTTGATGCATTTCTTTTTCTTTCTGGTAATTTAGATGCTGTGCATTACAGGCCATATAAAGGTATATTCCAGGTTTTGTTTCTGTGGTACATGTTGTTAAGAGTTTCACAAAAGCTCTGGAAGCTTGATGCAGGAGGATCAAAAGTTCAAGTCCAGCCTACATGAACAACTTAGTGAGACCCTGCGTCAAATAAACAATTAAAAGGAGTGTGTATGTCGGGGGAGGGTACTGGGGACAGAGCTTAGCGGCAAGGCTCTGTGCCTAGTCTCTAGTACTTCAAGAAAAAAAAGTTTAAAAGGCATATTCAAAACAGAATATATACTATTGTTTCTAGTGAGGAAGTCAAGGCCTATTTTTTGGACCTTTTGCATGCAGGGAAATACATAAGAACTTAGCCCCATTTTCCTGGAACCACCAGTAGGAATGATTTCAGGGTGTTAATGCTAGGAGGGTGATGAACACAGAGCAGAGGACTGACTGCATGGGCAAAATAATTCTAACAACACCAGTTCTCTATTCTTTTCTATCATCCTTCTCAAGCCAGAAGGATCTGTAATTTGGTCCAAACTGGACAGGAAAAAAAAGTCAAACTTGGAGGCAGCTTCCTAAAACTGTGCTTAACGGCGTGCCTCAATGGCCACATTTTTTCTTAGCTGGAAAAGTTTCTGGTACCTAATATTCTGTAGTGCATTTTCTCTTACCCAAACATACCAAGTATAAGTTAAAAGTACTTTTTTATAAGAAATAAATACGGAAATGCCCACTACACTCTCTCTGAAACTTTGGTCACTGGACCATGGCTAGGGATGCCAAATTATATTATGATGGGGATTTTGAAGTATTTTCCCTTGGGACAGAAGTTATGCGTGTGTGTAAACGTTTCCCTCCAAGCCAGGAAGAGGGCTGGATGTCACTGTCATACCAGCTAATGGAATAGACTGCCACCAGTCTGATGCAAAATCCTAGCCCAGGCTTCTTGCTTCCAAAAGGCAATGTTGCTCAAAGCAAACTTGACCCATGTGCATGTGAAGGTTAAATTTTATTTTTTGACAATAGGATTTTCATTGACAAAGGTAACACAAGGTGATTAACTCAGAGTGACTAATGCCCTGGGATTAATATACCTTGTTATTAGTATACGCTGGCAGTACGTATTACATACATCTGGAGGTGTTTGGACATCCTCTTACTAAATCTACACTGATTAGCAGTTGCAGTTTTAAAAATTATACAGGAAAAAGTACAGTCTGTATATCGGGAAGTATGCCCGAATACAGTGTTTTCTGTAAAAAAGCAAAAGCATGCAGAGTTTTAAGAGACATTTACTATTTTATGTCTTCTGGTTATGGCCATGAATGAATTAGAAAACAGGAGTAATTACCCAGATATGCTCTGTAGCTCTCAGTTACAATCTCAAATGATTCCCACACTTAAGAATAGAAACTTAAGGCTGGGGATTTAGCTCAGTGGCACTGCGCCCGCCTTGAAAACTCAAGGTCCTGAGTTCAGTTCCTGGTACAAAAAAAAAAAAAGAATAGACACTTAAATGTGAAATTTGGGTGGAACATATACTGCCCAGGAATTAAGTAGCAGAAACACTAGCAAGTGCTTAGCAGAAACATCCCATACATAATTTATATAAAATATAAGAGTTACTAAAATATTTATGGTAAATTTTGGTATCTTGTTTTGACTGTCATTTCTAGTTATTTTCTGTTCCTTACATAATTCAGCTTATCAACAATCTCTCAAACTGTAGAAGATTTATATAATAAATGTAGAATACTTTATATAATATAATTAATATATAATAATCTTAAAATAAATGTAGAATATTTAAATATAATATAACCAAGTTGTATCTTCAAGTCAAAATATCATTTCATATTTTAAGGTTTATGTATAAATATAACACAGATTTCAAATGATCTTTATTTATCTGGTTTCCAATATGGTTAGTGTGCTTCAGGTTTTCTACCTGAAATGAACTTATGCTTCAAGTTAAAAAGAATTATTACCAGATCTTGGTTCATGTATAACTCTCGTAAAATAAGATTAAATAGAGAAAAACTATGTTAAAATCATTGCGTTCACTGAGTTAGTTAGGTACTTAGTTAGAGTCCCAGATGGCTGGGATTACAGGCCTGGTCCACCACACTGGCCACTGGCTTCCTTTGTAAAGCCATGTGACACTGTATAACTCCAGAGACATTCTGGAACTCAAGTACCTGCATGGGACATTGCAGGAAAACTTGTAACTTCCTTTAGAGTAAGGTTGCTGGCTTGAAGAGGAATGTTGGAAGTGGACCCTCAGGTTGCTAAGGATAAAGAGAGATGGCAGAATCTTTTGTGTAGGTCAGGACAGAGAAATCACCTTCAGAAAAGAAAAAATGCAATTCAATCATTCTAGTCACTGTCGTTTTGTACCTGTTTCCATAAATATGGTTTGCAAGTTGTTTTATAAATATACTATCATGAACGTGGTTGGTTGCATTCAGTTCTCTTTTTAATGGGACTTAAGTTTACAAGAATTAAACTAAACATCCTTTCATCATTGAGCACTGATCCCTTCCTCTTGACCTGAGAAACATTGTTACTAAGAGAATCACACACATGCAAGTGGCTTATCAAGATGGGTGATGCTGAATCCTGTATGACCTTGACTAAGGTAGAAAAGCATTCCCAAGGTCAATTCATTTAACTACATCATTATACTGCACGACAGGGCTGAGACCAACGGAGTATGAGAATAGTAAAGCTCCATGTCCCTCAGGGCAGACAGATAAAATGAGGCAGAACCTGTCTAAACAACACATTTGTTATAACTAGTCGTGGTGTTTTGAAAGTCTTTGCTCTGAAAACTGCACTGATTGTGCTGGCATTCACCTTATCTCTGCTGCCACAGAAGCATTTCACACAAATCATACCTGCCCATCTCAGACATAACAGCAAAAATAAAAAATGACAACATGTACAAAAAGCTGAACCCAGGCTCAATTTTTTCATTAATGTACAGTCAGTCAGTAAAGAAATTCTTGTGCTAAATATCTTGCTTTTCTACTTTGAGAAGTCAGTATTTTGGTAAAATTTGACTTTTATACAAGGTGTACAAAATGGAACTTATTTTCTTGGTCTCACATCCATTGAAAATATAAGGTAGACATTATTAATAATTATAAAAATCTTTTTCCCCTAATTCTATGCTATTTACTTGCTACATCTAAAAATTTTAAAGGATATTCTTGTTTCATAATATTCTTTAAATATCATAAATTCTTTTTTTTTTTTTTAGGTTTGAAGAGTTAAGATTCAACCATAGAATGAAAATAAGAAGAGAGAGAAATTAACATCTGCTGACCATGTCTACTTTAAGTACTGTGACCAGTAAGAAACACAGTGACACCAAAACAATGCCAGTTAGTGGGCAAGGCAGATATATACTCACCTTAACCACGGTGGTTAAGCGTGTTGATAGAGCAGTTGTGTGCTCGTGAGCTCTGAGACCATGTTGTCTCCTTCCAAATAGGGTGACCCCAACAAGCTTTATAACGTGATGATAAACAACTTTGAAGAATGAGAGGTAGTAGCTGTAGCAACAACTGTAGCATTTGCTATGTACTAGGCCCTGTTCTAATGGACTTACATATATTAATTCATTTAACTCAACTCTGGGAGGCAAAGGGGATTACTCCACTCTACAGATAAGGAAAATGAGGTTCATAAATATTTAATAACTTGCCCAGTGATATCTCTCTGGTAAGTTGTGGAACTGTGTTTTAATCCCGTCGGGTTACCTCCGGACTCTAGGCTCCTAACCAGTGCATCAGACTGCTGCTAACACAGAATGTTGCCAATGTGCGTCAGCAAGCCAGTCCAGAGAGCGGGAATAGCGAAGACATACTGGAAGGTACGGGATGAAAGACTGATTTCCTCAGTCCCTTGGCTCCTTGCATATCACGCTCACCACCTGGATGGGTATTCGGAGTCCACAGCACTCCTTTATTATTCCCATCCCATGCTTCTGATTCAGTTGTCCAGATAAGGAAAGGAGGAAAATGAATGAAAACAAGAAGTATACAAAGGCATGAGCATCTATTTCACTCAGAAGTAATTATTATATACAGAATGGAATATTAATATGGAAGCTTTGGCTAAAGCATCAAGACAATAATTAACACATTCTAAAGGAGGTGTTGGACCATATGTTGAATTTCTGTAGAATTCTGAGAACCAGTTACACAATTCTACAATTCCACACTCATATCATAGTCCCAGAGTTAGAAATTAAAAAGGAGAACTTACTTGAGAGGAGTTATTTATAAGTTGTGAATTCTACTCTCAAGGGTAAGAGATATATCTCACCTCAACCCTCAAACTTGGAGATGGAATTTTTTTTTTTTTTTTGTACCAGGGATTGAACTCAGGATCCTTGAGCTAGTGAGGCAGGTGGCAGAACCACTGAGCTAAATTCTGGGCCCTACCTCAAACTAGGAAAGGGACTTTAATAGGACCTCCTAGATACTTTAATACACATGTCCCCTGCAGTTTTATGTGCATGTGGACTGGTATCCAACTCATGTATAAGACAACTAAATTAAAGACTTAGTGATTGAAGAGCACCACTTATGGGAGGATAATAAAAGATAGCTGAGATGGAAACCACCCAATTCATAGAGTACATGGAGTTCATAATGATCAGGAGTTTTCTATAAACCAAACATGAGCATTTCACATAAAGGAAACAGAATGGGGGACTGGGGATTTAGCTCAGTGGTTCCGGTGCCTGCCTTGCAAGCTCAAGGGCCCGAGTTTGATTCCCAGTACTCCCTCCCAAAAAAAGAGAAGAAAAAAATCAGAATGGGGTCACCTATGCTCATGTCCAAGAAGACCATCCTGAAATAGTATGTAGATGTCGAGAAAACACTGGAGGAACCACGGGCTTTCTTAGCCTGAATACAGATGGTTCACCCGGCTATAACAACTGCAGATTGGAGAAAGTCTATGAAGAACCATTGAAAACATTCACAAGACAGTGAGCTTTTCATTTTGTAACACTGAAGATGGAACCCAGAGCTTTTGTATTGAGCTACATCCCCAATCCCTTTTAGAAATTTTATTTTAAGTCAAGGTCTTGCTAAGTTTCCCAGTCTAGACTCAATCTTGTGATCTTCTTGCCGCAGCCTCCCAGAATGCTGGGATTACAGGCATCTGCTACCACACCCGTGGATAGCTCTAACATTCCCCAAGTCCAGAACTCATCAATGCTAGACCAGTGCCATTGTATTTATTAATGAAGAACTTTCCTATCCCTCCTTTTTACCTTCCTTTTCAGTCCCTCAAAAGCAGAGGAGTCAGAAACTGATGTTAGCAAATTAAAATTGGGAAGTAGAAGGCTGGGTGGGAAGAGAGATCAACTAATGCTTTCCCTACTGCACATTTCCTGCCTCCAGAAAGCTTGAGTTTGAAAACTAGAAGGGAGAAGCTTCAAGTTTAAATAAAGTTTAGACATAGGCTAGACATTTAAATTATTAAACTCAATCCATGTTCTCACCCAAAATGTACTACAGAACATATTACATGTTGGCCATCTGTATTAGTTTTCCCAAGGCTGAGATACAAATCCAACACCCAGCACTTAAAGGATAAGAGGTTTAATTTGCCTCAGGGTTTCAGGGAATTCAGTCCATGGTTGGCTGGCTCCAGGGCAGGAACATCGTGTCATGGTGGAGAGCTCTGGCCGTGCAAAATTGCCTAGTTCACAGCAATTGGAAAGCAGAGCAACGGAACAGTGCCAAAGAGAGGGGTGAGGGTCCAGAGATACAGTACAAAGGTCATACTTCCATGATCCACCCAAAGTTTGCCTCACTAGTCCCTAAGCTTCTCCCGAGCAAAGCAAGTTGACACAATCAGGCTTAATGATCGCAACCACCCTAATCTGAAAAGTCCAAATTCTGAAATGCTCCCAAATCCAATCCTCTTTGGGCATTAAATGACACCACAAGTAGAAAACCCTGTACCTGGTATCCGTCAAATTGAAGGCATACTAGAAATACTGTGTAAAACTATTGTCAGGCTATGTGTTTAAGGTATATACGAAGCAAATTATTTTCATGTTTAGCTTTGGATACAATTCCCAAGATATCTCAGTACTCCAAAATTAGGGGGAAAAAAAACCCAAATCTGAGACACTTCTGCATCTAAGCATGTCATATAATAATCAACCAGCACCATCGGAATGTCCACAAGTCATAGGACTTTTCTGAGCTTTCAAGAGACGAGAAAAGGACCTGCTTCACAGAGTGGGTTTAAAGAGACTGAAACTAACCTTTCCTTATAATTACATCTAGCAAGTTGTGCTTGAGTAATATAATGGCTACGTACTGCCGTTGTAACACTCGGGTTGGCTACTTGCACAAATGCAACTCTGCTGATTTCTGCTCACACCGTGAGCCTGGGCTCTAAAGCCAATTTGTCTGAGCGGGCCTCAGTTTCTTCATCTGTCAACAGGGGTACTATAGTGTAGACTTCATAGTATTGTCGGGAAGATTAATGAAACAATATTTGAAAGCATTTAGTTGAATGCTTAGCCTCTAGTGACAGCTGTGTGCTGAATGTTATGACTAATAATATTAAAAGGTCCACTTAATTACCTGCAGAACATCCAGGGTAAGAAGTTCATCACTGTTATGTTTGATCCAATCACCTTTGATTACTTTCAAATAACAAACCCAAATACTGAGTCCAACCACAGTCCAATGGACAGTAATAAGGACACTTTTGGAACATCACTACTGCCATCACAACAAAAAACCTGCTTACTGAGTGCCTGTGGCAAGGTTGGGTATATCATCTGATTTTTTCTTCCCAGTAATGAATGAGGTGTCTAATATTGTTATTCCCATTTTGCTGGTAAGAAATTAGTACTTAAAAAAGGACCTTGCCACAGTCCTTAGTATTGGTAATAAAACTTTTATGATGTGGAGCCAGTAAAACAGTCACCATCAACATTTTTGTCATCTTATAATAATTAAAATTATTGTTCATGTGGGAGCCAAATATTTACTATGCTGCATGTTAAAGGTCCCAGACATTACTAAAATGCATTAGTAACTCAAAGCAATGCATGTTTTATGATGAAGCCATCTTTTTTAGTCACATCTTGATGGTGTTTTTGGAATATGTTGAAAATAATTAAGTGGGCCAGGGATTTATCTCAGTGGTTCCACCACCTGCCTTGCAAGCAAAAGGTCCTGAGATTGATCCCCGGTACAAAAAAAAAAAAAAAA
>NW_022900916.1:14323652-14344620 GCF_012274545.1 Fukomys damarensis
GATCCCCGGGAAAAAAAAAAAAAAAAAAAGTAAAATTCAAACAGATTGGTTATTAATTTCAAGGAAAAGATGTTCATGTTAGAGCACATATCAAATGAAACAGTAATTAAACACATAGTATAGCTGTTAGATTCACTGTTTAATGGGTGTAAACAGAAAGAGGTAGCAATTTAAATAAATTTAGAGTACCATATAGAATCAGGTGAACTTCTCTGAAGAGTTTTCTTTTATTGTACATCATTGTTAAACTTTTCTTATAGTATCAGATTCCTAATATCTTACATGGGAATTTACTGTCAGAACTAAAATAAATCATATATACATAAATAAAAAATACTTTTTAATCTACAAAAAGGCTATAAAATGTGAATGCTTTTAATGCTTTTGATAGTCTTTACTGTATTTTAATACACAGAATATTACTATTTAACCTATAGAAGATGCACAAATAATGCTAAATAAAGACAGAGCTCTGAGATCCTTACTAACAGTAGGAATGTACCTCACATGTAGAAATGAAGTGAATGGTGACCTCCTATAACCACAAACTCTAGAAGCAGCCTCTGTAGTTTGGGGGACTCCCCTGAGAAGAGCTGCAAACAAACATAATATACAATGGCCCAAGTCTACAGTTCAAACTCATGTCATTATTACTATAGTTTTTCCACTAAGCACATAAGCAAATATACAAATACGACCATGAAAGATGACATTTAAAAAATAATGCCTTACAATAATTTGGTAAAGCATTGTTGACATGCTCAAATTTCATATTTAAATCATGAATATTAGCGCATGAAATCTTTCTCTACTGACTTCTGAATGAAATAGATAAATCAACATATATATGATGAAAAAATTTTTAACTAAAAGAATATATAAATTACTTTTTAATCTATAAAAGAATACATAAAAACATACATATATATGCATAATTCCTATTCCATTTCATTCCATAGTTATTAAGTACTTACTAGGTTCTTCACATCAAAGGAAACAACCAACAGAGTAAAGAAGCAACTTACAGAATGGGAAAAAAATTTCACCAGCTATTCCTTGAACAAATGACTAACATCTAGAATATAGAACAAACTAACAAAAAAACCCACAATACAAGAACCAAACAAAAAATAGGCACTTTAATGAATAGGCTCTTCTCAGGAGTACAGATGGCCAATAAATACATGAAAAAAAATGTTCAACATCTCTGGCCGTTAGAGATATGTAAATTAAAACTTCTCTGAGATTCCGTCTTGCACCAGTAAGAATCACCAAGAAATCAAATAATCTAGCTGGGTGTGGCGGCGCATGCCGGTAATCCCAGCACTCAGGAGTCTGAGGCAAGAGGATTGCTGTGAGTTTGAGGCCACCCTGGGCTACACAGTGAGTTCCAGGTCAGTGTCAACTACATAGTGAGAGCCTGTCTCAAAAAAATATCAAATAATTACAAGTATTACTGATCCCACAGGAGCAAAAGGAAGCTTTCGTCATTGTTGGTGGGAATGATAAACCACTATGGAAATAAGTATGGAGATTCCTCAAAAAACTGAAACTAAAAATTCCATCCCAGCTATTCCCAAGATATTCCCCTTCTAGGAATTTTCCCAAAAGACTTAAAGACTTAATGTTACAGTGACGTACGAATACACATCCTGACAGCAGCACAATTTATAACAGGTAAATCTTGGAAACAGCCTATAAGCCATCATCAGATGAATGGATAAAGAAAGCATGGTGTTTATATAAACTGTGGAACTACTCTGCCATAAAGAAAGATAAACTTGAGACATTCGTAGGTGAATGGATACAACTTGAGACAAAATATTTAGTAAAATAAATCAGACACAGAAGTATAAATATCACATGGTTTCTTTTCCTAGACCACAGGGAGAGGGAAATCTTTTTCAAATGAGAAAGGGAACAAGAAACAAGGGAGGCAGGAGGGGAAAGAAGGGGAGTAAAAAAGAATTGAAAGAAAAAAATGGAAATAGAGCTTGAGCAAATGGGGTGGGGATTGAGACATGTGAGGAGTAGGGAGGGATGGAGGGCCAGGGAACAATCATCACCAAAGAATCAAGATGTGTGCTGCACATGGACCAACCCTGTGATAAATGTAATCGTTATGTAGTGCAAACATGTACATGTACTGGACAGTCACCGCTCTGCTCTCCAGCACTAGTACAACAGCTTCAAGGGGCTACCAGGGACAAACCCACTCTGTCCTCTGTGTTAGCTCTTTACTATGATGGCTGCTTGTGTACCAGTCACCACATCTGGCATTTACACAGTGGGATGGAGGAGGAAGTGAGAGAAAGGCAGAAGTCAAAGTGCCCTCTGGAAGTAGTGTACGGTTATCTTCTAATTTTATTAGCCCAAATTTGGCTTCAGGGCTCCACCTAACTGAAACAGAGGACCAAAGACTTATTATGGTCTACACTTGGCAAAATATCCAGGTTCAAAAAAAAGTATATTTTTCTAAGGGAGAAGGACAGAAGAAAGTGTTTCAGAAGGCAATCCTCAATCTCTACCATCGGCACGTTTTAAAATGTACTTAAACACATAAGCATGTATTATCATTTGATATCTATATCTCCAAAATCCACGCTGAAATGTTACTCCTAGAGGGACAGTGTTAGGAGGTGATCTGGTGAGGAAGACTCTTCCTTCAGGAGAGGGACTAGTGCTCATACAGAAGAAGGGCATAAGGGAGCCTGTTTGGCCCAGTCTGCCCCCCCCGGCTCTGTATGGGGACTTCCTTCTAAAAATGTAATCATAGCAATGTTTCCAGAAAGTATGTAGCTAGAAGTCTTAAAATTACCTGTCTGCATTCTATGTGTAAACTAAGAATTCTAGGGAAAGAAGAAGGGCATAAGGGAGCCTGTTTGGCCCAGTCTGCCCCCCCCGGCTCTGTATGGGGACTTCTTTCTAAAAATGTAATCATAGCAATGTTTCCAGAAAGTATGTAGCCAGAAGTCTTAAAATTACCTGTCTGCATTCTATGTGTAAACTAAGAATTCTAGGGAAAGTCTGAGATGTAAAAAACTAATAATACTAATTATCAATGTTACAGCAATACAGTTTAATAATTAGAAATAACTCATATACATATATATGTAGAAGTACATTATAATTGAACAGTGAAATATTATGTAACTATTAAAAAAACTATACTTTCAAAGCCCATTTGATGACATGAAAAAATTTCCATGATATATTATGAATGTGGGGGGACCAGTACAATGAATTACACACAATCTTTGTTTGCCCTCTTGCACACATGGACATTTCTACATGTACTACACAGATAAATGACTAAAAAAGAAGCATGATCAAACTTTAACTGTTAATTTTACAGTTTTCTATATTTCCCAAATTTCCTAATTATGTCTCACATTCATACAATCAGAATTCAACTTTATTGAAAATCCATCTTGTTGAAAGTTAGAAGTTACAAAATGGACAGAAAATATAACTATGCAGGTTTTCAAGATTAATAATTTTTTAAAAAACCAGAAATGCTAGTTTTGGAGAGTGACATGATCCCTAGGTCTGATAAAGAGTAGTCTAAAGCACAATCAGATAATCAAGTAGACTTCAGGCAACAGGAAATGTCTAGATCACAATTAAGTAGTTATTAGTCACATTATACTAACAAAGAATGCATTTTAATGTGAATATGTATAATTCATATCTGTATCACTTAGAGATAACTTTCAAGATGTTAAATAGTTTCATCAAAATAAAGTATACTATTTATTTAAACTATTGAACAACTGCCATTATGTTAAACTTTAGGTTAGGGCAAACTTTTTGCAGCTAGCATTCAGCTTCCAGAGAGTAATAATTTCATTTAGAAAAGCTGCCAGTATTCAACTCTAAAAATACAAACATGTCACTGAAATAAAAAGTTTCCAATAGATAAATACTACAAGGATTACCTGGTCTAAGTGTCCAAGTGCAAATTCAATCTGAAATGATATTTTCAAAATATCTCTGGTCTAAAGGATTTTTTTAAGCATCTACAAAGCAAGTGAAGAGTTATAGCTTTTCTTCACTGATCTGGGCCTTCAGAAACACATCAATACCATGCAGTACATAAGAACCAGCTGGAAGAGGGTTTTTTTTTGGTTTTTTTTTTTGTTTTTTTTTTTTGGTGAATACAAAGCAAGGTCATTGCATTATAGGAAGACATAGCATAGCACTCTGCTTATTTCACTTTCAAAAAAAAGAATGTTCAAGGGCAAATTCTAAAAGAATTAGTTTGGGAATTTTTGAAACTCTTGGAAAAATAGACAATGGTGGGAAATTTCTGACTGTCTAATACAATGTTCTTCCACTGTGTTGTAAACTGAAAAAGGAGAATATTTTTAGACACTGTATTTTAGTTTATGTATTTTTGACTAAATGTTTTTCCTCCTTTTTTAAAGCAATGGAAAGAAAATACATGCCAAGAAAACAACAGATTGATAATAATTATGGAGATTAAGTCTGGAAAACTCAAGATAACAAAAATAAGGAATGCCTACACAAAATAAGTGTTGACATATTTTAATACAGTTCAGTAAAGCCTTCCCTATTCCGGACATTGTGTTGCTTGGTAAGACTCACTATTAACGGTTCTTAAATAGTGTACTTTCTTCCATATAGCTCTTTGATAATAGGGAACAGTCTTGCTAGGGTAAGACTCCTGAGATATTCACTTGGAGCACCAAATTTAAGCAGATACACATGCAAAAAAAGCCCCAAGAAATCAAGTTAAACAATATTTTAAATGAGTATGTCTTAAATAAAATTTAATTCAGACAATACATGATGAACAGAATATCAAAATTTTTAAGGATGGATCTGAAAGCACATACCAAACCTGCTTGGTTTGGGTGGAAATAGATGATTTTTTAAAAATTTCACGCTGCAGTTTCTTTTGGAGTAAACAAAAGGTAAACCCCTGAGTAAAATATCTTACTTATTTTTAATACTTTAAGGAATCTTTTTAAACAATTCTTTCTGGAGACTATCTTGAGAACATATCGTCCAGAATATTTTCACTTTTGTCCCTTCCTAAGAGACTAAAAGGAAATCGTGTACAAGGCACAGACATCTTCAGGAGAATGTCATTATGGAAGCAATCCTTTGGTATTTACAAGGCAAATCTCCTTATGTATGATGGATGGTTAGAACAGGGTGAAATTCAAAAGAGAAAAATATCATTATCCTATTCCTTTAGAAACATACTTAATATTTGGCTAACCTCCTGCTATTCATTGTCTAGACATTTCAACCGATTTCCCCAAGCTTTTTACAAACAATTTTTTAGAAAGCCAACATTCAACAAACTCTAAGAGGCCTTGAAGAAATAAGATGAAACATTCATAGGAAACAAAAACAACAGCACTGAAGAGAGAGAGGAAAAAAAAAAAAAAAAAAAGCCCTGATAGCCAGTCACTGCTCCAGGAAATTTTCTTTGGAACACCAAGATAAGGTCTAGCAGTAACATAATAAACTGTCACAGGGTGAAGAGGACAGCTGCCTTGTAGCTGGTACATGGCAAATTAATACCCAGAATCTCTGATAGTTAATGAACTAAAGACTAGTTTAAGCCAAGATTATATTCTGTGAATGAAAATAGTTATTTCCAAATTAATAATCCAGTGATGATATATAATATCCAGACATCTCATATTCATTCATATGAAATGTTTTGAGATTTATAAATCAATGCTATTTTTTAATAAAATGAAAGGATATATGGATGATGACTACAGATGGTTATATGCATTCAAATTCCTTCATTAACTGGATGGTTGTTTTCTATGTTACCTTTTCATCTTAAAAATTCTTATCCTCCTTTGTAGTAAATATTGAAACAGTGATTCCTAAATCCCATATTCAGTTTTCTAAGTCAGTATCTCTAAGCTTAAAATGCCAGAAATAGCACTTTTAAGAAGCATTCCCAACGATATTTAGATACCCAACTCTGAGGATCACTACTGAGAGTAGACTATTAATTTAGGTTTTAAAATATAGGCATGGTGGAAATAGCTCATGGAATGGATTTTGAGGTATAGAAAAAGGGTCGGCTACAAAACAATTTATAGGATATGCAATCTTTCTGATGCTTTCATCTTTTCAGTCAAAGTGTTGGTTTCGATTTTGCTAAACAATGCAAAGTGACTAAGGATGCTCACAGTATTACTTTCAAACCTAGTATTCAGAATCTCTGCTACTCCTTTCTCCACCCCTTAAGGGGGAATTGGAGGACCCTAGAAAGCCCGCTCCCTGCCACACAAAGAGAGATCCACACTGTGAAGGGCTGTGGGGAAGAGAAGAGGAAACAGCCTGCCTGACAGAAGAAGATAGGTTGAGACTATATGTTGATCCATTGGGGGAAACAGAAGAAAATCTGCAGCCAATTGAATTTCTTAGATTACCACGTTTTAAAAGCAGGAAAGCATTTGAAGGAACAGATAAACCAGACCCTTCATTTTGACACTAAGGAGGTAAGAGCAGGCAGAGATTAGGTAAATTTCTTTAAAGAAATCCATCTCATGATTCGATGGAAGTGGTCATTAACAAGAGTGTTACTTTCGTGATCATGATATATAAACTTTCCTCTATAGCAGTCACTCTGAACATTGGAGGAGCAAAAAGTGAAGGGGTGCGAGAAAAGATTTCCACCTTCCTTAACGCCACTGCTTTTTCAGAAACAAACCGACAGTTACTGCCAAAATCTCTTCAAATCTATCTACTTCAAATTCATAGGAAAATGGATGCTTATTGAGGCCATGCTCTTAAGTGAAATAAATAAGGCACACACGTGTAAATACCAAATAGTTTCTCTGGTGTGAAAAACTATAATTGTACATAAGATCCTAATGGTATAATTGACAATGTGAAATAGGAAGAAAAGGACTAAAGGTGTAGGAAAAGCGGGAAGGGTAGGGGAAAGGTAATAAGGGAAAAGAAAAAAAATGGAAATAAAGGTTTTGTAAATAGGGAAGGGAGGAGGGGGTGAAAGAGGACAGGAAAAAATGAGAATCAAGACCTGTCATGTAAAGGTACAAGATCCCAATGATGAATGTAACTGTACTGTATACCTAAAATGTACCAATAAACTCAATGAGGAAAAAAAATAGCAGTTAAGGAGTCCAGTTAGTTTTCAAACTAAGAATTCTAACAGAATACTACTCAAGCTTAGCTATGAGAAAAGGAAATACAAAGAAATCTCAGTGACCCACAGGGCCCTTTTGTGAGCAGAACATGTCTCTTCCCTTGTTCATAAATCACCCAGAAGTTGAGATCCAGGTGGTTCATTGTTGACCTGTACCCATGGACACATGCATCCTCTTAACTCCTATGACAAGATTCCACACAGTGTTATATGGACTTGTATATAAAACAGACCATGGCACAAAAACATTAAATTCTAAACTGCCCCAGCAACACCAAGATACCTCAACTTTCTAACACTCACACATGGGAATCACACGTTTATTCATGACTCATGGCCCTAAGTTAGGCATTCATTCCAGCAGGTACCATGGGAATGTGAGAACACATCATACATGAATTCTCAAAGGGAAAAACAGAGGGAAATGGCCAAAAAGCTTGAAGTGTTTCATTTGAAACTGTGTGTGCATGCGAGCTTGTGTGAAATGTGTACATGTGTGCATGTATACATGCAGTGGAGGAGGGAGGATGAAATAAGAAGAGAACAGAAGCAACGGAGAGAAATTGTGACTAGACATCACCACAATCCACAGATGCCCTGTTCCAGAAATCCTACGTGATTTTACACTGGATAAGAAGGAAAAACAGCAACCTAGCTGTCTTCCCCTCTTAGCATAAGGACTTAGGGGGCCATCTGAGTTTTCCAATAAATTATCTTGAGTTTCTTTCGACAAAAATCTAATGCACAGTAGAAACCATCATAAACATTCATCTTGGTATCTGAGAAATTCTTCCCATGAAATCTTTTTCCAGTCCTTTCAGTTAATACATTTCGATCAAATAATCTATTCCTTTTTGAAGACTGCCCTTCAAGATGAGGTCAAAGGGTAAAAAATTCGCATTCAAGTCATAAAGTGAGAGGAAGAAAAGGTAATGGCATGGTTAACCCGTTACTTCTCTGAATGTTGCTGCTATTAAATAAATGATAATATTCCAATGAATGTAATCAGTGAATACTGATACCACTAGAAGATCAGTATTACCTTATTACAGAGCTAACCAGGGTTAGCTAGATGATCTTTTCTCTGAAAGTCCACATTTAATAGCCTGTGGATGGAGAATACAGTTTTTCTATCTATGAATTGTACTTTTTGTAGAAATCTGTCAGCTTTACTTAGCAGCTACCTCTACCCAAAGGCATATCTGTTCTGGATTAAATGTCAGTCCTCTCTTCTTTTCTTCCTGCTTTTCCATGGGTACAGAAATAGTTTATGGGGAAGGAAAAGTTATTTTAAGGTCTAGTGATATTAACTTAAATTTTGAAGTTTTATTCAGGGTTTTTTTTTAAGTGAACAGATACACATCTGCTTATTGCATAGCATAAAGCTAATTATAATCAAGCTCATAAAACAGCTTGGTAGAAAAACAAGTATACAAAAGAAAATCATCATGGTGCTGTAACATGTTTGCTGTAAGAGGTTTTCACTGATAATTGGGAGATTCAGCCTCACTTCACTGTTTAATCACCTACAAAATTGTTTATTACCCAATATATCCTTCCAACAAGGACATTTTCCACTTAATGTACCCCTCAAAAGCCAGGGAACATGGCCCAGTGAAAGCAATTTAGTCTTTTTAGATATTACTGCCAAATTTTAAATCACCATCAGGTTCCAATAATACATACCACAATTAGTATATATTAAACTGAAAGCGGTTATTATTTGAAGTACAATGACACAGGTCAGGGATTAAAACATAAATATTATCTGTAATATAAGCTTTGTGTTTAAAATAATGCCTTTTAATCACATCTAGTTGATCAACAATATAACTATATTATTAATAAAATCATAAAATGTTCATAAGTATTCTTTCAGAGATAGTTTTCTTTTTAAATATTTTTAAATATAAATTACAAACTAATTTTCTATCCTAAAAGTAACCCTTTCCACAATCACTAGAACAAAACTAGTTTTTAGTACTTTTTAGACAAAAGTAAAGTTCCTAGATTAGAGTACTGCATTAAAAAACTTTTAAAGGCCAGGGATCTAGCTCAGTGGTGCGGCCACCTGCCTTACAAGTGAAAGGTTCTGAGTTCAATCCCCAGTACCAAAAAAAAGAAAAAAAAAAAAGAAAAAAAACTTTTAAAAAATGTAAGTACTTATAATTTTGATTGTGAAGTTCCAGATGTATCATTTACATTTATACAGAGATACTGATATTGTGTGATAGTGAAAGCTAAATGTAGCATTTGCTCTTCATGTATTTATTGAGCACCTACCAGGTACTGGACACTGTGCAAAGTATACTGAAACAAAAATAAAAAGATGTCTCTTTTCCAAAGAAGCTTAGAGTTTAGAAGCAAGCTGATCACTGCCATGCTCCATATAAAAAGCCACACGGTAGACCCTTATCTGTCACCATGCACTAAATTAAAATCCAAGTGGATTAAAGACCTAAATATAAAAAAGAAACACTAAACTTGCTGGAAGATAAGTTAGGCAGAACTCTGGAAGATATTGGCATAGGAAAAGACTTTATGAACAAATCCTCAGTAGCATGGGAACTAGCAGAAAGAATCAACAACTGGGATCTCATCTTATTAAAAAGCTTCTGCACGGCAAAAGAAACCATCAACAGAACTAAGAGACAACCTACAATGTGGGAAAAACTTTTTACCAGCTGCTCCTCAGACAAAGGACTATTATCTAAAATATATAAAGAACTCAAAACAACCAGCCACATCAAATATAAAGACCCACTTCTAAAGTGGGCATCTGAAATGAACAGACATTTCTCAGACAAAGAAATAAAAGCAGCAAGTAAATATATGAAAAAATGTTCCACATTACTGGTAATTCAAGAGATGCAGAAAAACAACTCTGAGATTTCACCTCACCCCACAAAGAATGGCTGCTATCAAGAAATCACACAACAACAAATTTTGGCGGGGTTGTGGGGAGAAAAGAACCCTTCTCCATTGTTGGTGGGAGTGCAGACTGGTGCAACCACTATGGAAGTTAATATGGAGACACCTCAAAGAACTAGGATTAGAGGTTCCATTTGACCCAGCCATCCCTCTGCTGGGTATCTTTCCAAAACAATTGAAAGAATCATATCAGAGTGATATATGCACGCCCATGTTCATAGCAGCACAGTTTTTCATAGCTAAAACTTGGAAACAGCCCATCTGCCCATCAATTGGAAACTGAATAAGCAAGATGTGGTTTTTCTACAAAATGGAATACTACTCAGCCATAAAGAATTAGAAACTATATTCATTCATAGGTAAATGGGTTCATTTTGAGGATATACTTCTAAGTGAAATAAATAAGTCACACATATACAAATACCGAATAGTTTCTCTGGTGTGAATAACTAAAATAGTACTCAAGATCCTAACGGTGCAATTAGCAATGTGAAATAGGAAGAAAAGGACCAAAGGTGTAGGGACAGTGAGAAGGATAGGGAAAGGGGAATAAGGGAAAAGGAAAAAAGTATGAGAAAATGTAAAAATGGAATTAAAGTGTTTGCAGGTGGGAAGGGGAGGAGGGGGTGAAGGGAGGGCAGGGACAAGGGGAAAAATGAGAACCAAGACCTATCATGTAAAGGTACAAGATCCCAGTAATGAATGTAACTGTACTGTCTACCTAAGATGTACCAATAAATTCAATTAAAAAAAAAGCCACACCGGAGTTGTTGCAAGGTGTACTGGGAACAAAGGGGATGAAGGCCAGTCTAAGAAGAGAAGCTTGTAGGGCTGTTAAATCTGGGGAAAACATTCCCTTTAAGAGATACTACACTAAGTTCTGAGCATGGACTTCTTAGAGGCCATGAAAAAAAAAATGGTTGAATAAATACAAGCAGTTTGGTATTTCTGGAACATAAACTAAAAAGACCTAGAAGGAGCAACACTTTGGAGACCTTTGTATGGCATTTCAGGGAGCTCAGGTTTGATGTCCCAGGTGAGGAAAAGCCACTGAGGAAATTGCACGTAAGAGAAACATGGTGAGAGCTGCACTCTAGCTTCCATGTGGACGACATAAAGGCAGGAAGACCACCCAGAGCACCTCGGTCTGAATACAGACTAGAAATGGCAATTATGTGAATTAGGGAAACAAATGTGCAGATGAGAAGGGAAATTCAGATGCAGAAGACATGTAGGAGGCAAAAACAAACAAGCCGCTGTGTTTCATTAGACAGTGGATGAGGAAGGCGGAGAAAGTGCAGAGGCTGACAAGCTTCTGTAGTTGATCACAGGCCATGAAGACACTGTCTCCAAAGACACAGCAGGGCTAGACCACTGGCTGGATTTGGAGAAGGGCGGCACGGTTAATGGGTGCTCTGGGTGCACTCTCGATGTAGCAAATACATTTCGAAGGCAAGATGGAAGACAGTCTGGAGATGTTGCTGCGTTTCTTTTGAACCTGAGGTGGTAGTGTATACAACAGGGCCTGCGCAGTGGAAAAGAAAAGTAGACCAAGAGCTGCACTCTGAAAAAGACTGATTCTGGGACGGGTAGACCCATCTTTGCTAAGTTCACATCAGGGAAATAAACCTCATGAAACTTTAAAATTATACTCACTCACATTTCTACTCTACATGCCAGCCATTAATTTAAATTAAAGGTCTTGTTTTGATTACTGCCTTTTAGAGAAGAAATTGTTAAGACAGATCATTTTAAATACTGAGCGTTTTTAAAATTATCCTTTCCGGAGGAGGAAAAAAATGAATAGTACTTAGCTTTGAGGTACAGCTAGCGAAAAGAAGGGTCAAGAATGTGGAAAGGGAATCAAGCTCAATCAATAAGCATTTGATCCCTTCTTGTAGTCTTTTTTCCTCTTTTCTCCCAGGATTACTCATTTAATTTTTATATATTTGAGCATATTTATTGTATTTACGGTGTGTCCGGGAGTATCGGAGGCAATACATAAAGCAAGTAAAAGAGTTACTAAAATCCCTGCCCTGGAGAGCTTAAATTTGAGCAGGGGCACAGAGATAAGAGAGTAAAGAAGTTAGATGACAGAAGGTGCTACTTAGAGTGGGACAGATGTGCTGCAGGAAAATAAGGTGGGGAAGACAACGACGACTTCATCGCTAGCGGCAGAGACTGAAATCGGGGCTGGTTTTACAGACCCTGGAGTCACCCAGGGCCCCTATTCAGAAGGGCTCTACATTCAGTTTAATGCTGTCTTTGTCCCCATCTAAATCATTTTTTAACAGTCACCCAACGTTTTCATCATGTTCCTCAGAAGATGTAATTGATCCTGCTTGTGATTTTACGAGATGGTGGGCAAAGGAGGCCTGTGTGTGTGACTGTCTCATTTTTGGTTCCCCAGATACCCTCTACTCTTCTCTGAATTCTTTGGCTCGGGAGGCTGGCCTGTGCGGACTGCAGCAAGTGAACCCCCTTGCCCTCTAGCTTCTGCTTTGGTGCAAATAATAAAGCTCAAAAGGATTCTGCTTCTTCCAAGGTCACCCTGTCTCCAGGATAGGATTCTGCAGCTGCCCCTATTCTTGTCCACTGAAGCCCAGCTATGGTAAGAGCTCTGCCATATCGGGCCTGGGATACGCACAGCCCTCCTTGGTTCACCATGCTTTGCCCATGCCATTCTTAAACCGCTGTTTAATTTTTCTAATTCAAGTAAGCCATCTACCAGCCAGCTTTATGGCTGACAACGCCTCATTAAGAAGGCAACACTCGAGGAGATTCCGGAAGAAGGTTATGGAGAAGCAGTAGGAAGGAGGCCAGAGAGCAAGAGGAGACAATGTCACAGACATCGTAGGAGCCCAGATGGCTTGGGCCTTCTGAGCCACGGTGATGGGTAAATTAGTGTTCAGGAGAGGACCTGAACTTTACCAGGATAACTGTGACAGTGGCATTAAGAACGGAACAAGGACAGAGCACAGAGATCATTTAAAGGGACTACTGGAATCAGATAAGAATGCAGTGACCGTGGCCTGGACCAGACTGCTGGTGAGAACTGGTCAGAGTCTGGATGTGTCACTGCCAGAATGAGCAGTGCCTAGATTATATGTGGGGTGTGAGAGAAAGGCAGGATGAGCCCAGGTTTTCTGACACAAGCACTTCAAGTGTGGAGCTGCCACTGACCGAGGTGGGGAGGATGTGGTGGGCGTCCCACCGAGGACGCAGGAATGTAGGGCCCGTCTAGTTCATTAGCAGCTGCAGAAGCCCTTTGCTTTAAATTCCTGTCTAAATCCGAGTCCATGAGAGCTAGGAAGAAAATGAAGAGAACGTGTTGCTATGGGAATTGGAGGAAAAAGCAAATGTCTCAAGGAGGAAGGAAGAAAGGATCCGCTGTGTCATCGTAGCTGAAAGTCAAATACCAGGAAAACGAAGACTGGAGCGGAGGTGATAACAACCTGGAGCTCCCGGGCGACCTTGACAGGAGCGGTGTCTGTGGAGTGGCGCGGGTGAGGCGTGACTGAAGTGGTGTCAGAAAACAGGAGGGGCCAAAGCGCAGACCGGAGAAGAGCCAAGGTTCCGAAGGAGCGTGGCAGCGAGGAAAGGGAGAGAAATGGGCAGTTGCTACAGGCAGAAACAGAGTAGAGGGCGGCCCACAGATACCTGTTAGAGAAGATCTTGTACGCAGGAAGCGTGGATGATGCGGGAGACAGCTCAGCAATGACGAGGCCCCTGTCCTTGTAGGTGAAAGAGGTGGGCTCCGGAAAGCAGATGGAGCTCCAGCCGGAATTACAAGCAGACAGAGTGCTCGGGGCATGTGACACTGAGCTGTTCAGTAAATAATAATCCATCAATATTGACTTCCAGTCTTCCTACAATACAACCTCCTGATACTCCGAACAGTCAGCACATTAGTATCTAATCAAGATCTTAAAGTTCAATTCACTGTTTTGTCACTGATGAGTTCCAAGACCCCAGACAAATATCCAACCTTTCTCTGACTTAGTTGATCTTTGATTATGAAATCGAGTGTTTACTGGTCATTACAGTGCCTTGGAAAATTAATGAGTATAAACCAACCTTCCCAAGCACCAAATATCTTTGATGCTCACTGCTGCAGAACTTCATAGAAAGAAATAAAAGGTGCCCTGCAGTTACAAATGTCTACCTAGCAATAGTCATGTGGAGATCTTTTCACTATTATTTCTATATTAGAGACATTCTTAAACTTCCTCCAAATGAAAGATCTTTATTCTCTATGCTTTCATATTCTCTATAATTACATTTCATTTCTGAGAAGACATAATTTTATGTAAACACCACAAGGTTGGTATCCCAATTTCCAAACTTTTCAAGAGAATCATGCACAGGAAGCTTGAAGGTAGATTCATCACCCCTAAAAACATAGCTCCAATAGCACTGCCACAGGCTGGTATTCCTGGGTCCTCTTAGGGAGATCATTGTCCTCCTGGTTTGTATTCCACTCTATTTATCCCTTTTTTCATATTTCTGTCTCTCCCACAGAAGATGAGCATCTTATCCTCCTGAGTCCTCAGTGCCATGTACAGAGTAGATAGGAGATAAATATTAGCTTAATATAGATTTGTGAGTAGAGGCTGGTGAAACAGAGTCTTACATTATACAAGGAAAGAAAAGGATAAACATGGGCCAAGATAGGATTGTGTAAGTGCTCACAAAAAAAAAAGGGAGGCTCGTGGTACATGTACTGACTATTTTGTGAAGACTCTACTTGTAAGATTTGCTTCAGCAAATAGAGTCAGGAACATTTTCTTGAGCACACTTTTATATGAAAGATTGATTATAGAATTTTTCTTTCTCTCTCAGATACACACATCTCATATTCAGACCAAGGCGTTTATTTCCTTAGGAAAGTATACAAATGCCTTTGTTCAACTTTTACTTCAGGGAGAATCCTGACAGCGATGAACTAATAAAATCATAGCTTCAATGCTCTCAAGTAACAAAGGATACACACACACACACACACACACACACACACACACACAAAGCGAATTTACATCAAGGGAATTTTCAAGATTGAACTTCCTGGCAGAGGTAAAGTTGCTTGTTACTATCATATTCACTCTTTCCCAACCCAGATAGTTTTTCCTCCTGCAGTGAGGTTTCTGTCTTTGAATTTTCTATTAAGCTTTTTAATAGACAATCTGCTTCAGTGCTTTCTGAGGGGAAAAAAAAAGAAAGAAAGAAAAAAGTGCTTGCTTTCCCTTCACAGTGGCAATTAAGTGTTCCACTGAATATGAAATCTAGTGGAGACATCTGTCCTTTGTCATCAAAAAAAGAAAACGCTTTATTTTTCTAATTATTACCTACTTTCATCTTTGGGTTGAGAATTCACTTGTCTTTGTGCCATCTTGAGAATTCAGCCTTAATTCCCTGTACCTAGGCCTAAGATAGAATAATTCCCTTTCTATTAGTGTATATCTGCTTTGGATTGTTTACTTCCAACGTTGGACCCACCCTTCACATTAAGTTTAAATTGGAAAGTTTTTTTTCTAAAAAAGATAATCTGTATCCCATTTGTCTTCAGGAAACTACCATAATTCAGCAACAGATGAAAATGTTTCAGAGCTATAAAGGGCTTGTAGCTGATGTTCTCCATTATCAGTTGCTTGTGTAAGTAAATAAATTACAGGTCTGGAATGAAATGTCCATATCGACAACTAAGAAACCAGAGCCTCTCATCTATTACACTGCTTTCAACTTACAAAAAAGGGTTTTACTGTGCCCAACTCCCAGAGGTCAACTACTGGAAAGGCACGAAGTATCCAAATGACACCAATTCGTATTGCAAGGGAGGAAAAAAACCCTGCTGGTTTTGTTTTCCCTCGAACATTCTATGGAATTGCTTTCCTTTTCGTTTTTGTCTAAAATATGTTTATTTGAAAATTTCTCATAGCACTCCAATATCTGGAAAATCTCAAAAAGACTGGTTGCCTATGGCAACAGATCTAAGTCTCCTTTTGTAAGCTGGAAGTGCAGCACTCTAGATCTGATAACTGAGATAGGCACCTCACGAGAATCATGCACACCCCAAGGAAATCAGACCCCAAAAAGCCACAAGAGCAAGACCATCAGTCCAAGCAGCTTCCTAAGTCATATGAGTAGGGTCACTGGGGAGTGGGAAGAGGAAGGAAATGCTGCAATGTGACTATGCCACAGAAAATTGGTGAATTAAGAACATTTATTGCCAAATACAGAATTTACTGCAAAGTATGGGAGAATAATTATATCATCTGAGTTGCTCTCTCCATGGATGGATGAGATTACAAATTAGTCCAGCTTTTTGCCCAACCAAGTTTGAAAAGTTTAGTGTCTGCAATTGTCTCTAATGTATGGGTATCCAGATGGGATAGTTAAGCGGTTTCTCAGTTAATGGAATATGAGCACTCTACCACAGAAGTTATGACTGCTTAAGAGAAATGACATCTTAAGGACGAGGATGATAGGGGAAAAAAGTGTAACGAACCTTCTTTACCCACCTGCCACCAAGCCCTCTCACAAGCAAGGGGATGATGTTTTAAAGTGATCGATTCTGTCATTCCTGTGACAGAAGAATCTTGATCTCTTTGCCTAGATTGAGAGGTAAAATATTAGGGCAGAATTACACCATCTGCATTTATACTGTAAGACCCCAAAATAATGCCAAAATACTTCCTAGTGCTCTCCCAACTCTAACATGCTCTAACGACGTGTCCACAGTGCAATAAAAAATGAAGTACATATGTACCTATTAAGTACCTCTTAGGAGATTTTAAAGTTTTACAAAGATAACCTTTCACACCTACGGGTGCTTATTATAGGATGAGAACTTACAATGTGTAAATGGGGTGGCCTAATTTACATATACAGTCTAATTTAATCCTTACAGCTATCTTATGAGGTAAATATGATTATAAATTCAATTTCACAGATGAGGAACCTGAGGCATAAAGAGCTTAAACAAATACTCAGCTATTAATGGGAAGTCTGAGTTCCTAACCTCTACGCCATTGCTGACTGCAAATCACAACTTTTCATTTCTCTAACTTCTGACTGCTGGTGTTACCAACACAGGTGTCAGGTAATGTACGTCAAATATTGTTTGTGCCAAAGCTAAATAATGCTAATATAGCTGCCCTCCTGACGCCAGGCTTGTACCTCAGCTCCTGACCTACCACGGAGTTTCTTTTCAGTCTGGGTTCCTGCAATCAGAGAATGCTTTCTTTCTCTAACAGCCATGGTCCTTTACCTTGAAAGAATCATGGAACTTGACAAACAGCTATTTTATGTCATTAGAAAGGCTAAAGTGCAACTCATTCTATTTGTGTGCTAACGTATTTCTAAATTTTATTTCTCCTATGAGTTGCAAGAAATAACTTCTCAAAGTTTTTAATCTGGAAAAGAGATTTGCAATAAACGTATCACTTTTTTCATCATGAATGTGCTTCAGAGTACTCTCAAATGCGCAAAGTACTTAAGCTATGTCACAATTGAAATTTCTACATTTTGAAATCATGGGTCCTCACAAACTATAAATCTTGATCACTCGATCGAGGTAAGGAAATGAGGTGACACACTTCTTCATGGTGGGATCATTACTGGCATCCTGCATCTGAGGAATTTATCACACTGCCTCAACCCCAGCTCCATCCACACCTGCCTCGGTGCCAGGGTTACCTGCCTTCCCCAAGTGATCTTTGCTTCCACATCCTGTGTTCATCCTTTATTTCTGGTACCCTTTATGACCTACACACACACACACACACACACAAACATACATATGCAACACACACAATTACACACTCCAAATGCTCTTATTTTTTCTTTAAGTAGGTTTGTCTGAGATGACAAAGGTCAGACACAACATGGTAGGAATGGACTAGCGAAGTCCTCCACAGGTCTCTAAGGAAACCTCATCTGCTGAATTGAGTTAATGTCCACTCATATTTTGGACATATGCCCAGAAGCTAGTGGACAGCAGGGTCCTTTTTATGCAATGCAATTTCCCAAAACAGAAAGCCGAAAAATATAAACATATAGAAGAAAATGTTTGGAGAGCAAGGGCAACTATTAACAATGTATTGTACTCAATCCTGTTTTTAATTTTGAAAACATTTTTTCCATTTTCTATTAATAATCAAGGGTTTTTAGTTTAATTTTAACCATTCTCTTTTCCTGTAACACTATATGCAGTAAAACCATCCTTTGAGCTGGGGAACAGCTCCATGGTAACAGATTCTCAAACATCAGCACAGGATGGAGCTTTCAGCGTGTGATCACAGCTCTGAAAGGGAGGAGGAGGAAATGGATGAAACCCACATTGGGTTTCTTTCCTTCCTTGGGATAACATCCTGAGAAAAAGAGATCAGCAATCTCGTGAGGTTATTAAGGCGGCTGGGGGGAGTCGAGTGACAGAATGTTAATAGAATGCTAGTTACAGAATTTCAAAGTTTGAAATGAATCCTTTATTTTAGATCCCTAAAGAGATGAAACATGCATTTTCTATTCAACAAAACATAGAGAACTCTGTACCCTGATGCCACAATTTTGCAGAATATAACGAAACCGATCCATTCATTCAAGTATTAGCCATTCGCTGGGGGCCTGGCTTGTGCAAGCAAAGAGCTCTGGGCGGGCACCGTGCTGGGGCCCAGGTTCATGAGTTTTCATACGATAAGGTTCAGTGATCATGCACCATAGGCAGAGTGAATTAAATGTTCCCATCTCGCATAATGGGCTGTCCTGGAAGCTGGCCACCCTGCTTCACCTGACGACTCCTAGTCCATATGGGTCCTCTGAGGCAGCTTTCTAATCATCATCATCAAAAAAAAAATCTAGTCTTTACAGCAACTTCTTATTTGCCCACCAAAATCAACCCAACCTCATGGAGTTGGAGAAATTCCGTTTAAAGTGAGGTAATGGTAAATGGGAACTATGTTTTAAAAAGTTTTTTAAAGCGCACATCAGTGTTGCAGGATGGAGATCCTGCTTAAAGAAAACTTTGAGAATGGTTTGCATTTTAAGTTTAGATCGTTTGCAGGCATATGGGTGCCGCTCAAGTGCTTAAGGGTGTTTAATACCATTTGTTCTTCCAATCTTGTTTGCACTATTAATTTGGTTAATGGGTTAGTAATCCTTTCTTTATAGATAGCAGCAAAGTAAACTTCAGCCCAGCACTTTTCTAAATTATTACATCCTTTAAACAAATGGTGTGCAGATTAATGAGGTTTCACTCAAAGCTCTGGATTCACAGAGCCTTAAATGAAGTGTAGTAACCGTCTTTCCATTTAATGAAAGCAACAATCAAGAAATGTAAATCTGACCTGAATGCAGGGTAACGACTGGACAACTACCTGCCAACATTGAAATCACCTTCAAAGTGTACCTCTGGGCAAGGAAGAGGGCTCTGACCATGGCTGAGAACACCAACTATACAGCCACTTAAAGAAAAAAAAATCACTTAGAGTCCTTTCTTAGTTGCAGTGACTATCATAATATATTTCAAATACATTCAGTCTTACCACACATTAAGACTAAACTAAAAGAGGTTTCTGACTGTCAAGGTTTTCTTTTGTTTTGGTTATAAAGAATATATGAGACCCCCAGATCTGTACTATTTTACCTAAAGTAAAAAGATAAAACATAATTACATATACTATTTTCTACAATATCGGCATGTCCTGGTCAGGCCTTTAAATAAAGTCTATGGCATTGGGAATTCTCTGTATAAGGCACAATTAATTTCATTTCAATGAAACTAGTGAACTTATCAAATCAGTAAACATCTATTTTAAAATGATTGCTCATAAAGTGGCACTTAATTACAATAATAAAAAATCCAAATGCAGGAGAAATGTGTAGGTCAACTAAAGAGAGTTATGACCCCAAAGAGGGAAAGAACTATCTAGCTTCTTTTTTGTGTTACTGAATTAATTAGGGAGAAAATGTTAGTTTTTAAATCCAACATCATTACTCCTCAAAGCACCACTCCTAAGTCCATCAGTTTGAAAATAAACACTGCTCTCTTTTTACCTCTCATTTTCTAGCCAGACAAAATATTATTGAAAATATTAAGAACTTCTTAATGTTTTTGTGGTTTCTTGTATTGCAAAGGGAAGAGTTACTGAAAAAGGTACCGCTCCAACAACAGCTTGAACATCAATCCTAAAACTCATTTCTTTCAACCTGTGAAATGAAGAAATGCTTCTTGACTTAGACATTTGGCTGTTATATGTTTACACAGCATTTTGAAGGGAAAAGCATCACACCTAGAAAATAGTGCCGAATTCAGGTCTGAGATACTTTCAGTAGTTGAAGAGTACATAGCTACTAAGTAAAAGCAAGAAGAATAAAGTGGAATGGTTTTCACTTCCCTACATAAAATATATGCCTGTAATAAATTAGATTACTAAGGTTAACGATAAAAAGAAGTATCTAACCATAACTATTACCATAAAGATTAAATACTTAGAAAGGAAAGGTATAGATATATTTATAATCTAAAAGAGAAGACAAGATTACTAACGCAACTCCAAATTTGCAAAACTTGCAGGTGGGCTGAAGTAGTTATGACTCTAAATATTTCAACTAAAAATTATATTGGTGGCGGAAGAGGAAAGCACGGACCACACACAGTGGTCAATATATTTTTTTTAATTTTATTGAGTTTATTGGTACATTTTAGGGATACAGTACAGTTACATTCATTGTTGGGATCATGTACCTCTACATGAGAAGTCTTGATTCTCATTTTTTCCCCTTACCTCTGCCCTCCCTTCACCCCCTCCTCCCCTCCCCATCTACAAACACTTTATTTTCATCTTTTCATTCTCTCACATTTTTTTCTTTTCC
>NW_022900916.1:14349932-14361114 GCF_012274545.1 Fukomys damarensis
TTCTTCTCTAAATGTCTTGTAAAATTCAGCAGTGAATCCATCAGGGCCTGGGCTTTTCTTTGTTGGTAAGTTTTTAATTACATTTTCAATTTCACTGATTGTGATTGGGGTGTTTAAAATGTTTTTATCTTCTTCGTTCAACTTTGGTAATTCATAAGTATCTAGAAATCTGTTCATTTCTTCTGTGTTTTCCATTTTATTAGAGTACAGGTTCTCAAAGTGGGTGTTCATGATCCTCTGGATTTCTTTCGGATCTGTTGTGACTTTGCCTTTTTCATTCCTAATTGCATGGATCTGAGCCTTTTCTTTCCTTTTTTTGATAAGATTAGCTAAGGGTTTGTCAATTTTATTTATTCTTTCAAAAAAAGTGGTCAATATTTTTTAAATGACCTTTGCCTCAATATGACATTACAATTACTTTGTATATCCGATTATGAATTCATTACCTACTCGGTACTTCGCTGGTAGTTAGGATATGCTATCACTAGATGGTAGAAATGGCTAAACTGTAAACAGTTTAAACTTCATTTGCAAAATCTTAAAACTGCCTACTAAAAGTCGCAGTTACTTTATATACAACTCACTTTTAAATAAATCTTTATATGTTAGATAAGCTTTATTAAGACAATGAATTATAAAACCACCAGGAATCACTTTTACAATTTTTAAAAATCAACCTCCAGGGCTGGGGATTTATCTCAGTGGTTCCACCACCTGACTTGCAAGCACAAGGGCTGGAGTTCAATCCCCAGTACCAAAAACAAACAAACAAAAAAGTAAGATATACTAAACAAAATATCAACCTTACTTTCACTGTTACTGGTAATTCAGCCTCTAAATTTTTGCAGATATTGGTCAGAATCTATCATAATCCCTTTTTTTTTTTTTTTTTTTTAATTTTAGCCCTTTCCAGAGTTGACTTTGACATCAGGGGACAAACCTGGAACTCCTATGTGTCTGTCATCAAAACCACTTCTGGGAATAATATTCACTTTCTTTGAAATATTTTCTGTGTTACCTACAAGATTCTTTTTTTTTTTTTTTTTTTGGTACCTTGGATTGAACTCAGGTCCTTGGGCTTGCAAGGCAGACCACCAAACCGCTGAGCTAAATCCCCAGCCCTAAGATTCTTACACTGTTCAAATTATTAGATTTATTTAAAAACATGACATTAGTTTATATTTTGAGACTTCTTAGAATACTGAAAATAACTTCATATTTTGTAATATTTTATATGTATATCTGATATAAAGCATACATCCTTTAACAATTTCCTTAGAAGGAAGCATATCTTAACATTTCTTCCTTGACTTGTTATTTCATTTTATTTTTCTTGCCCAAGCCATCTCTAATATTAGGTGAACAGAAGTACAAAAGTGATGACAAGAGATATCCTTGTCTCGATCCTGATTTTAAAAGAAATGTTCCTAACTGCTAAACTGTAGAATAATATTTTTTGCAAGCTTTTGGTAGACAAATTTTATTAGGACGATAGAATTGCCTTCTATTCTAGGTTCACTTGGAAATTTTAAATTAGAAATGGAGGTCAAATATTCTCAAACACATTTTCTTCCCGTATGAGATGAGCACACCCTTTTCTCCTTCAATCTACAGATACAGAAGTGAACTGCACTTTATATTTTCTGCTTTATTCTTGTAAAAATTTCACTTGATTACAATAGATTATATATAATTTAGTTATAGGTAGTCATATAAAATCTATATAGTTGGATTTAGTTTATTAACAAGCATTTACTAATGTAAATGTTTGCTATTAAGAAACTTTGGGCCTAGAGGTACGGTTCTGTGGTACAGTGCTTGCCCAGCATGCACAAGGGCTAGATTTCATCCATAGTATCACAGAAACATAGAGAGAGAAAGAGAGAAAAAGAGGGAAGGGGGGAGAGGGAGACAGAGAGAAGAAAAAGACAGACATTAAGAACACATACCACATTTATGAATTTCTTACTTGTAGAAATTTCCCTTATTTTGTTAAAATTTCTGCTGCACTGTTTTCACATTTAGTGGTACTACACTTGAACGCTCTTCAAAGCATGCACTCCCATACAACTCCAGGGCAAAAGGCAAGGGGCAAATTTTTATTTCTGGCACTTCTGCTCTTCCAACAAAAGTCCACGATAGGGTGAGTACAGTCAAGACGAAATAATAAGATGGAACTGCATGATTATCATTTGGCAAAAGGAGGTACCTGACTCAGGAAACCATCATTTCAGAAGTGAAGAGGAAAAGAATCCCAGCCACTATTTTTCAAATGTGCTTTTCAGAGTTGTAAGAAAAGAGATCTGTTACACATAATGACCTCAAAACAAATTTACTACAAGTTGAAATGTTTATCACTTAAATCTCTAGTTTCTTTTCTAATTGCTCTAATTTATTGTGAGGAAATGCTCCAAGGGATCCATCATTCTGGGTTAGAAATGGGACCCATCTGCACATCTTCAGAGATCTAATCTGCTCCAGGGGGAAAACCTGCTTGACACAGGTTGGCCTGGGTGATATCTTCTGGCTGAAAAGGGGAATTTTTCTAAGAACAGGCCTTTTGTAGGGCAACAAATGAAAGCCAATTGGAGAGCTGATTTTCAAAGGGGGTTTCCTTTAGCCCTAACAATGTTACAGTGTCCTACAAGGACAGGCAGCCCTCCAAAGTCACCATTTCTAACCTCTACCACAGCTGATGCCCTTAGCTTTGCTTTATGGGTGAGCAACAGAGGCTTACAGAGACTACATAACTTGTGCCAAACAATTCCGATTAGAAGTGGGAGAGCCTACACCAGAAGTAAGGCATTCTGTCTCTGAAGGGAAGGCTGTTCAATTCCCAGAAGTCAGAAATAATAGACGAGAGAACATGGGGGTAATGACCATTGTAAGTTTTAGCCTTTTATGTTTCAAGTAAGTAGGAGGAACCCCAATTAAAGAATGAAGAGGGGTGCTACCACAGGAGAAATATATTTGGGCTAGGATAGCTAGGCTGCCAGGAGCAAGAAAGAACCAGTAGAAGGATGAATATAGGAAGTTCTCTGGAATTCACAAAAAACATCTAAGCACAACTTAATCAAATGATAAGCGTTACACCATTTGCCTAGATGTGGGATAATCACTTCTACTACATGTTTTTATGACATGGATTGACTCATGCACAATTGCTAAAGCGAGGAACAAAGCTAGAAAAACATGCACAATACATGGTTTTATACACTTTTTAGTTTTCCCCAGTAGTAACCAGCAGCTGCACATAGGGTTGGACACACCTGACCCCATCTGGTCCCAGTACTGTACACGATGCCCGGTCATCGCACTCATTTTCCCGGCTCTGGGTATCCGTACTACCAGGCACGAAAGGAGCTAACACCACTTGCTCAATGGGCTCGTTCGTTCTGTTTCTATCTCGCTTCCATGACTGAACAGCTTGAACCCTTCCTCCCGTCTGCTTCCATCACACTGCCTGCAGCTCTTCTTCAACGCGCTGTGACTCATCTATTTACTAAATGATGTATCTTTTTACTCGGGTTACTATTTTTATCAACAAGGTTTTCAGATTGCTTTTGCTAGTTCCTTGGTGGCAGTGTCAGAGGAGCACTGAGTGGTCTGCCTCAGTCTTGTCTTCACCCCCACAAACTCATCTTAGTTTGTGGTTTAAAGATTTGGGGTGTCTTCAGGACCACATCTATTATGTTACGATAATGAGTCTGTATAATAGGGCCATAATTTATTTCTCATATAATTCTTGGTTTTAATGATTTTATTAAATAGAATTTGTTGTGACTGAATTGGTTATTGAGTTATCTACAGACAGAATAAATTACACCTTCCAAACAACATAGGAGAGATCATTTAAATAACTTAATTGACGAAATACACTCTACATATGGGCTGCTTCCAATTATTTTCTGGATCTTAATAAACTTGCATTTAGCTCCAATACTAAAGGGCTTTCACTTGTCAAAATTTACTAAAACAATATAAATGGATGTGACCTAGAAAAAAATGGGATTTCATTTCTTTTTGGGACTAGGAGCCACAAATGGAATCACATTAATTTATCATTTTTAATCCCTTTTGAAGCATGAAAACTGAGAATTTATTCTTTACCTAACTTTTTATTTCCTTAAAAGATGATGCTTAGGTCAGGCATGGTGGCATGTGTTGACAAAACCCCAGCCACTCTGGAGGCTGAGACAGGATAACAAGACTAACACCAGCCTAGGCAACTTAATGAAACCCTGTCGGAAAATTTTAAAGAAAAAATTGTAGCTTAGTGTACCCTGGGCTCCATCCACAGTACTGTGCAGGGGCAGAGGGTTGCAGATACCTTGCTTTGTGGAGCCTATGTAAAGATGCTAGACTCATAACTAGCTTGAGATTCTGACATCTCTAGAACAGTTCTAAGCAGAAACTTCAGACAACAAGTACTCACAGGGTAGGACCTGGTGTTTGAGTTCCCAGATAGGTTCTCATGCCTAATTGGGCCAATTGATTCTTTCTGTGAGTGAACAGAAAAATAAGGTCCAGTTCTTCCACATTTAAAATAATTTCATTGATGATTGTGTGGAAGCACTGGTAGTTTCAGCTTTTCATGTTCTAATATTTATTTTTCAAGGTACAAAACAGTTTTCAATATGCCATGCACTGATTCACCCTATTAAGTCATATTATTGTTTTTTATGAGTAGGGCAGTTTTGCTTAAGTATAACCTTCCTTACCACAGAACTAGTTGTGTCTAATATATGAAAAGGGAACCAAAAAGAAACTTCACACATAGAAGATATGCTCCTAAACCCATATTTTTTAAATTCCTGTAACTTACTTTCAATATGGCTTTAAACTGGCTCATTTGTTTAGGAATGATTTTGAGTATATCTGGTAACCCAGGATTTTAGCATCATCCTCTCCTGGGTTCACCTTGTCCACTCAGACAAGGTCATTTACCATCTACCTGTTGATGCTTTTTAGATCCAGGCCACTCCTCCTCACTTAGCTATTCAAGAAAATTAGCTTGGTATCACCTTGACCCCTCCTTTTCCACGAATGGATCGTTCAACTAACCAGCGAGGACAATGCTCAGCATCTCTGTCCCAACCTATTTCCCCCACCATTCTCTTGATTCAAGACAGCACCAGGGCTGGGGGGGGGGGCTGGAGCAACCTTTTTCATCTCCTAGCTAGGAGTATCCTGCTTCCACCAAGCTTCAGGCTACAGATAGGATGGCTTTTCTAAAGCACAGAATCTTGCATAAAAGTTCAGTTCTTGTACAACTCAGTTTGTGACCAGACTTATGTAAAGAATCAAGTTCGAGAACTAAGGTACCACTGTATCTATCTGGGTTAAATGTGTGTTTGTTTGTTTTCTATCTTTCTTCACTAACAGCAAGACCTTGAGTGCAGGGACTCTAGATTCTTTCCATAAGTCTGGTCACAAACTGAGTTGTACAAGAACTGAATCAAATCCAACGATTGGGTTCGATGTTGACATTATGGGGAAATTTGATCCAGTTCTCATCTCGTTTGGTTTGTGACCAGAATCATGTAGAGAAGTGAGATGATGAACTGAGGTATCACTGTATTTCTCAAAGGAAGACACAAATCGTCAATAGGGCTATAAAAATGTGGTATCACGAGTCATTAGAAAAATACAAATCAAGATCATGATGAGATATTGCCTCATTCCACTAATTATATTATCAAAAGACAGAAGATAGCAAGTACTACGAGAGATGTGGAGAGAGAGAACTTTTGTGTACTGCTGGTGGGAATGTGATTTAGTGCAGCCATTATGGAAAAGAGTATGGAGAAGATTCCTTAAAAATATTAAACATGCATCTACCATATGATCCAGTAATTCCACCACTAACTATGAAGCCAAAAGAAAGGAAATCAGCGTGCCAAACAGGCATTCTTTGTAGTATTATCCTTAGAAGCCAATAAGTGAAAACACCTTAAATGCTTATCAGCTGATTAGATTTTCTTTATCAAATATGTGGTACATATGTAAAATGGAATATCATTCAGCCATTAAAAATAATGAAATTCTGTCATTTGTAACAACATGGAAGAAACTGGAGATCACTCTGTTAAGTGAAATAAGCTACATGTGATAGCACTCATACATGCAATTTAAGAAAGTTGGCATCACAGAAGTTGACAGCAGAATGGTAGTTACAAGAGGGGAGGGAGAGGAGAGAGAGAGAGGAATGGAAAAATGCTGATCATTGGTTATAGTTAGAGAGGAATAAGAAGTTCTGCAAGTATCCATAACGATGATGGACCATATATATTTAAGGGCTAAAAGAAGGCATGTGAATGTTTTCACTGTAAAGAAATGATATTTCATGGGCTATGTTTATTCTGATCTAAATATTACATAATATATACATGTATAGAAACCTCACATGGTACATACTAAACTTGTACAATCTTCGTATTCTTGTGCATCCATTAAAAATAAATTTAAGAAGAATTTCAGTACTGCAAGGTGCTATGAATAAAACGGTTAAGATAGTGTCAGAGAGTGACGTGGAAGGCTGCTTTAATTACAGTGGCTGGGGAAGGCCCCAAGGAGGGATGGCAGATGAGCGAGTCTTGAATAATAAGCAGAAACCTGTGCAAACCAGAAGGAGGACTGAGTTGAAAGACCCTGCGCTGGAATGAGCTAGGCGTGTTTAAGGGACAGACAGAAAGAAAAAGGCCAAAGCGGAGGCTCTGAGGTCAGTGGACACAGGGCTCTGTAGGGGGAGTGCTCTGAATTCTAGGAGGCTGGCAGGCAGGGAGAAGACTCTTCAGGGCTTTAAGTAGAGACAGGAGTGACCTGATTCACACCTGAAAAGCTTCCTTCAGTTTTCTCCGCCTCCCACTCCTTCCTCAAGACACTTTAGTCAATGCAGCACGTTTGTCAGCTTCCATCCATCCTGTGGGCCCCTTGAGGGCCCATGTCATTGCCAAGAGGACACCTTCCCGGTCGGCAGGCACAGCTGTCTGTCCCCTGCTTTCTTGCTGTAGCATCTCTTACTGAAGCCTCACAATCGCCGACCTTCCTATCTGCCTCACTGGATTGTCAGCTTCCTGAGAGCACGCACTGCCCAGAGGATTCCTTTTCACCTAGCATTAGCACACAGCCTTCATGCAAAACAAAGTATGCTTATTTTCTGAATGAATGAAAGAGTTTTTCTAAGTAATAGTGACTTTTGAGCACTTACAGGATAGAAATGGATTTATGGAAATAAGCGCAAAGGTAGATGTGTTTAATATTTTAAAAAGAAACTAAACATTGTATATTTCTACACTCCTTGTCTGACAGCTCAATTTCCTTAAAATCCCTGGGCCTCTCGTCCAAGCTTTTGAATGCATTTCCTTTTTGCAAACACACATTTCTAGGATACAGTTGTATTCTCCTTTTCTGTTATTTTCCTAAGTTATCATCTTGGTGGCCGGTGCTCTTTGCCTGTTATTTTATTTATTTGCCTAAACGAGTACCTGCTCTTTCCTGGTTGCACCTAACATTTCATGTCTAGTTTTTGCATTCTGTGAATGTCCACATTCACCTCTGGGCTGGTTTATATTCATCCGGCATTAGAGGAACGACTTCCTGCACAGAGAACACACATGCTGCTCCCACCCACTGCACTTACACTGGTAATATAGCAGCCAGCTAATTCCTCATCAACCAGGAACCGATTGTCCAACTGATAGGTCACCTAGGTCTTACTTCATTCGCTAGATGTCCATCTTTGTTAACCCCACCATTTTTGTATTTTTGCTAGATGATACGCAGAGGTGAAGAGAGCAAGTGAAATATAAATTAATCAATTTTGGTCATTTTTGAAGCACCCTTATAAAATGATTCAATGGAAGACAAGACTGAAATTATTGGCTCGACGGAGAATTACAAACTTTCCATAGATGTCACTTATCCATGGTATTTCTGATTATAATTTAACTTAGATTAATTGGAAAAAATGGGCAGAAAGGGGAAAAACTGAAGTTAGAGATAAATTAAGAATAAGAAAAGAGATCTAAAAGTAAGATAGAAACTAACACTATCACACAGTTCAACCAATGAGTAAAGAGTGTGTCCTGAACTCAAAGTACATTTTTTTGTTTCCTGATGAGGAAATTGACCAATTTTGGCAAGATAAACATCCTTCTCTCATTGCTTATTTAGCACACTATAGGCTATAAAGCCAACAGGACCACTATCTCAACTATTTAGTTCTAGAATGGTCTTTTTCAAGTAGGTACCAGGCACTGGAGTCCCCAATCGCTGCACACTCATATAAACAGACTGTGTGTGTGTGTCTCTCTCTCTCCCTCTGCCTCTCTCTCTCTCTCTCTCTCTCTCTCTCTCTCTCACACACACACACACACACACACATGCACATAACTCTGACACACAGCTAGTGCTTTCTTGATCCCAAAGAGACCCAGAGAATTGAATTAATTCTTAAGAGAATCTATAGGATAAACTTAACAGTGCTATAAAATCACAGGTACTTAAGTAAAGGAATAGCTAACTATTTCCTGTGAAGAACTAAGAGGATGGAGGTCTTCATTCCTAATTCCCTTATAGCTCATGAGCAGTCATCTGTATTTATGCAAGGTCATTCCTACGAAGACGTGATCCGTCATGGGCAATGTGCTTCTCAATATAATGGCACTCATTAGCAAATGTACAAACATTCCTGTGAATATATTAAAAGGTTTAAGAGAAATTAGCCTTTGTTTATAATTAGAAAAATCAGCAAAAATGTATTTCATGGATTTTTCTGAATACATTAAAATTAAGAATGAAGTACCCCCCCCGTCAAACTTCTTCAAAGTTAATAGATTTTTACATTTCATGTACTATTTTGTCTTGTCAAAATCCTTTTGCTGTATTTTGTGGCAGTAGATGTTTCTAGAATTATTTTTATATACAATATGGCAAATGTTCTTTTTGAAAGACTCTAGCACAGGAAGGCACTGAAGGCTCATTTGGGCAATCATTAAATTCGGGACCTACAGATAAAAACGACTGTTTCATGAAGGGAGCTCCCTGAAAGCCTCACGTTATGGGGGACTCCAGCACTCCTGGATGACTGACCCTCTGAAAGACCTACTAAAGAAATTTGGGAAAGGAGTATCTGGAGAAATCACTGCATAATCCGTATTAACACAGGACCCGAAGAGCTGATGTATCCCTACTGGGACTGGTAGGGTTCTGGCTCTCACAGGCCTGTGCTTTACTTCCAGGGTTCATCCCTGACAACCAGAATTCTCGTCAAGCCCTACGCAAGAGCCCGAAATACTGACAGGAAGGAGACAGAGAAAATTATGACAATGGCAAAGGGAAATTGGTCTTTGGTAAATAACCAGTTTTTCCAAAGAAGGGAATGCTGTTCTTGTAATTTTTGTGGAAAACTTATTTGAAGTTTGTAGGTAAGATTATATCAAGGAATCCAGCCTGGAAGAGTTTCACAGAGCCGGACCAGGCCAAGCAACAGAGCTAACGCTGTTAGGAAGGAGGGACAGAGTGCGCCCTGGGGCCTACTTGCAGTGGGACAAAGCCTCCAGCTAGTGTGCTGAACCTTGGAGAGGTGTTAAGGAAAGCAAGGCTCAGCTTAAAGAGACAACACAAGGCTGCTGAGTACATGGAAAGGAATTAAAGGAAGATTTAACCCAGCAGATAGGACAAGCAGGGCCACCAGGCTGCTTGAGTCCCAGTTTCGTCACTTTTAGCCATGTGCTCTTGGACAAGTTTTGCAATTTAGCTGGTTAAGAATAATAAAAGCACCTATCTCTTTACTCTTGTCATGAAGTTTAAATGTGTCCACCCTTAGAATAGTGCCTAATGCACACAAAATATTATATGAATGTGAGTGTCTAGGTAATTTGAAGGATTCATTAAAGCAAGAACAGGTTTCTCTGGTGTGATAGATTAAAAGTGTAAATAAGGGTCAAAATGTATAATTAATATTTTGTAAAACAGAGAAAAGGTCTAAAGGAGATGGGCAAATGGAAGGGGTAGGGGAAGAGAAAAAATAAGAGAAAAGGAAAAAAATGGAACAAAGTCTTTGTAAATAGGGAAGGGAGGCTAGGGGAATGAGGAAAAATAAGAACCAAGATAAGTCATGTAAAGATACAAGATCCCAATGAGGAATCTAACTGTATTGTGCATCTAAAATGTACCAATAAAGATTCAGTTCATAATTAAAAAAACAAAACAAAACAGGGCTAGGGATTTAGCTCAATGGTGCCGTCACCTGCCTCACAAGCACAAGGTCCCAAGTTCAATCCCCAATACCAAAAAAAGCAAGAACCCAAAACCCAACAATTACAAATCCTACAGTACACATTATATGCCAAGTACTATTTTAAAGGTTTTACATGCATATGCATATTACCAAATATAACTCTCAGGATAGCCCTAGAAGTTAGGTACTCTGGTCACCTCTACTTTCTATGTGAGGAAGTTGAGACACATAAAGACTAAGCAACCTTGGGAACCAGGATCCGGTCCCAGCAAGTGGTTCTACAGTCTATGCTCTCCAACACTGTGCTAGATTTGCTCCACGCAAATGGGTTAAATCTGCAGCCTGTGGGTCACGTGCAGTCCTGAACAGAGAGGAATTGGGCCCACAAGGTTGTAAACTTTTAACAATATGGTGTGAATTTAGTGATAGTTCTCGTGACTGTTGAGTGGTGCTCCAGTGCGGACTACAAGGTTAGGTGACCAGGGGACACTGTAGGGGAGGGCACACTGCAGGGCCAATCCCACTTCTAGCACCAGTCAGTCCCATGGACACCTGCCTGCATCAGTAGACATGCAAGTTTTCTTAGTTATTAAACTTGGGCTTGTGTTATTTTTTAAATTACTTCCTATAGTAAAAATATATAAAAGAGAAGTTTTGTAACTTTATACATTAACTGTGTTACACACTTCATGGGGAACTCAAGACAATTCCTCTTCACTTGGTGTGGCCCAGGCAAACCAAGAGGTTGGACACTCACGTTCTGTGGTATTAAGGAGAGTCCTTACTCATAATCTTTTAGTAAATAAGGATATCTATAGAATCTAGCATTTAAAGAGGTGAGGACACTTGGTAGTATGTATAACCCTCCCAAAGCTATCTAGTGTCTACTGGGTAATTATGTGTCAATTAGGGAGAGGGAAAGGGGAGGGGAGAGGGGAA
>NW_022900916.1:14361164-14430876 GCF_012274545.1 Fukomys damarensis
GAGGGGAAGGGAGGATCTATCTCTAGTGGACCACTGAGATAGTAGAACATGAGACAGAACAGAGGTATCCTTCTGTTGTGAGACTTTGTTTTGTCTATAAATTGAGAATGGTGTATAGCAGTTTGTGCACTGCCTGTAGTCCCCTATATGCATGGGTGATGCCACAGTATGGAGCCTTTGGCCTTGTCCCTCAAGGTCTCTGGTCAGAAGCCTCAGCTGCTGGGGCCCAAGAACATCTTCACCAATACAGGCAGCCACCCCACAGCTTCATGTATAGCTGCTCCAAGAATAGCACCGTGCTGCCCAGGCAGACCCTGCCCCAGTAGAGCTTAATGGTCATCTCAACATTGGCCATGAGCGGCTTCCCTTGTAGGTCCCTTCAATGCAGGTGATGCTCGGGAATGGACAAACCCCATCTTGAAAAGCATGCGGCTGCTCTAACACTTGGCAGTATCATTAGAGAGGCATCTTCTTCATCATCGTGGCTTTGAAGAAAGATCACCAGGGCCAATTTATCTTCAACAGCCAGGGTTCCAAGACTGCAGTGCAACAGGACCAAGTGAAGCTTGCCTCCCTTCCTTTTGCTCTAACACTTGGCAGTATCATTAGAGAGGCATCTTCTTCATCATCGTGGCTTTGAAGAAAGATCACCAGGGCCAATTCATCTTCAACAGCCAGGGCTCCAAGACTGCAGTGCAACAGGACCAAGTGAAGCTTGCCTCCCTTCCTCGGCCATCTGTAAGCAACTCAAGCCTTGGTGTACAGCAGTGCAGGGAAAACTCAGACTCAGCCTGCTCAGTGTTACTGGAAGGAGCCTGAGGCATTGCATCCTAGGGACCAAGCACAGAGTTACCCACACCAGGAACTGTAACAGAGAACACTACAGTTAAGGCTAGAAGCACCATGTGCCACAGTCACTTCTTTTTCACCCGTCCTTTCAAATTACAAACATGGCATTTAAAAAACTTATTCAAGTTCAACTTCAAAAAAGATGGGGAGAGATGGACAACAGATATGTACTTTTTATATATTCCCAAGGCAACATAATATATTTATATTTTCCTTGTAACAAGACTTAAGGTTCCTGGTCACCTTAAATAAGGTTTTATAAGAGATAATCAAACAGAAAATCACGATTATTAGTTTCATCAATGTGTGCTGCAGAACCAAGGATTCTCTATAAACACACCACATTGAATCTTTCAAAGTCTAGGTCTCTATACCGACAAAGTGTTCACAACCTGCCTGGGGCTATAATCTCGCAACCGCCTTAAGAAAAGAGTACTAAATCTACCTCCTAATTGGCTGAGACACGGCCACAGAAATTCAGGTGCTTCAAAAAATAGTAGAATTGGTTCATTCTCCTAATTGGCTGAGACACGGCCACAGAAATTCAGGTGCTTCAAAAAATAGTAGAATTGGTTCTACTAGATGGTAGATGATTCTTATGTGAAACCATCCTGAACCAGCAACTCAATCTAATATTTAGGACATTTCACACAGAGCATCTTCTCTACAACATGAAAAAGTCTGTCATTAAATATCAGGTGCAGAGATAGATTAAATTTAGAACACTGACCAAAGGCTGCCCTGTGACAAATAGCCATGAGGACCTTCTTCCTCTATTTCCCAAGGAGATATAAATAAAAATACACACACAAGAAAGCAACTATGCCAACATTACTATCCACCTGTCTCCCTGTCAGAAACAGGTCTAGTGCCAGGAATGGTGGTGCATGTCTGTAAACCGAGCATTTAGTGGGCTGAGACAGGAGGATTACAAATTACAGGGCACCTTGGGCTATGTGGTGAGTCCAAGGCTAGCCTGCAACATACAAGATCCTTGATTTTTGTGACTGAGGGGATAGGCAGAATTAAACCATTGAGGTTAGCCTCTCCAGGTGCCAGTCAAGCAGTCAGCCTATTATTTTTTTTAATTTTCTGCAGTAGTATTCTTTAAACTATTTTCTGCTAGCTGGCATTCCAAATAATAACACTGGGGGAAGCGGCCTCCAGAATAAATTTAAGTGGCCATTTAACATAAGGGTAGTGTTGAAAAAAGGTACCTTTTCCCCTTGTATCTTTAGAAATTAAATTCATTCATTTTATCTTTGATAACTGTTACTGTTTGAGGCTTTTCATCTGACAACACTTTGGGAAGGAACCAGGGTGAAAAATGTTATATGTGGCATATAAAAATATCATAGGGTAATTTATAGTTTGTCCAGGCTGAAAAGCACTGGTTCACACAATGGGAAGAAAACATTTTACAAGGAAAAGACTGCAACCAGTGATCGTTTTCTTCCTCTTTTCTGCATTTTCTAAGTTTTGTGTAATGACTTTTACACTTGTCAGCTGTACAGATGTGTGAGGAGTGGGGGGCTCGATACAGCATTAGCTTGTATTTATAGCTTAAAGTTTATACAGTTTCAAAAACAGAATTAACAGTAGGTTGAATTCATTACTGAAGATAAATGTCATCTGAAATAGAAATATTCTGTTTAAATTCCAAGTAAATACTGAGCACTGATGGAACCCTAAAAGAGCGATTGTATGAAGTCTGTTCTAGACTCTTACCGGGAGAGAAATCATAATTGGAGAAAAGGCCTCACAGATTTCATTCTGATATCACAACACATAAAAACATATGGTGAATGTTTTAAACTTTCAAACACACACATTTGTCTTTCAAGACTATTCTTAAAGGACTCTAAATAAAATAATTTTCATTTTGTTCAAGAGCTGTTCTTTCAACATTGAAAGCTCCGAAGAATAATGTTTTACTTTGTTGTATCCATTACTCTATTTTACTCAGAAAATAGTATTAAAAGTAGAGTAAAATAAATGTAGAATAAAAGTAATGCAGCCGCCAGAGACAAAAAGTCTCTCACTTCTTCAGAAAAAAAATATGGGAGCCCCTTGTGAATAGGAACGCTATTTCTCCTTGTTAGCTTACCATGCTCACGCATTACCCCGGGATAATAAATTCAACTTGCAATTCAAGACAACAAAAAGCAAAAAACAATATGCATGGAAATAAAAGCACTCATGAAAAAATAACTTTAGAAGAACTCATAAAGTTCAAAACAGAGTGAAATTGTCATCTCAGGTCAATACACTGTAATTCGCACAAAATATGTAATAATGAACAGTGACTTGTATACATTATCTTTAATCCCCCTGTGTGTTCAGTGAATGCCATGGTCATGAGTAAGACACATTACAGAGTAGTTACATCTGAAGATCATGATCCAAAGTCCATACTTGGGAGATGGCCATGTCATATGGTTCACATATCACCACTATACATTAAACTATCAGATGAGTGAATTAGCTTATGTGATGGTAAGAATAATTTTTCTTTGGTAAAATCACTGATGTTTAAGAAAAATGGATTCCCATAGAGATTGAAAAGGCCTCCCTCTCTCCCAATGCCCAGTGGCATTCTAGCTCTAGAATTCCCTTCAGTTAGTTCTCTGTCCCCTCCCAACATAGGACACTATCATCTGAGAAAACCAGAAGATTTGTGGATTCTGTCTCAGTAATACTGTTGTATCTTCTCTGGAATAAAGCATTCGTTAAAGTTAATTACTGAAACTCTCTCATGGGCAAAGATGGAGACTAGTTTTGCCCTCGGGTGCTAATAAATATATGGCAGAATTCAAATTATGACTTGCTTTCATTTTAATATAGGGAAAGATACTTTTATTGTCCACCTATCCTCAATTTCTAGAAGCTTCTAATATTTAACAGGCCTGACAATTATAACATCCAGCCTAAGGGTTACCTTTCTGGTCAAGCCTTCTTTTTTCCTCAAGTTGAAAAGAACCTTTGTTCCTTTATAATTCTTAGTGTAGTTGGTGGTAAGGCTTGAGTTGTGTGTGGGGAGGTGCTGTTTGTCTTCCCCACTGATTCTGTGTTTCTTTATACTCGAAAGTTGAGAGATGAAATCATCTAAACTTTATCTCTGATACAGGATGGTACTGGTTAGAATCTGTGGCTAAGAATTTGATGTTTGTTCTATGTTAATCATAGGCCTGAAAAAGATAAGAGCAGGAGGACTCAGCATCGCTAGAAATTCCTAGACTGGTCTGGAATCCTTCCCATGGGCCTCATCAGCACACCACTCAGTGCCGTGGACCTCTTAGGTAGGATCCTGCCTTCCTGTGCATCTCTCATAAGAGCCCATCTCGGCAGGCCTGCCTGATAATTCCTTGATCAGGACACATTTGGGAGATAACACTCAGTAACTAAGTAAATATCTGAATGCAACTCTGCTGTGCTATAACAGCCCCAAAAAGCCATTTTTCCCTTTTGGGAAAATAGGTTAGTAGCAATATTAATAATAAGACACAGTTATTTGGGACAATTTGGGAGCAATGGAACCTGGTACTCATACAGATTTCCCATATTATACTCTACCCTGGAACCTAGTTTTAAACTCACTGCTCTAGTAGGACCCCACAAATTGAACAGTTTCTTGAGTCCATTAGTTTAATATGAACATTCTATACCAAAAATAATATTGAGGAATATTGCTGAGAAAGCTGCAGAGCTAGAGAATGATCACTACATCTAGAATAGGATGTCTCATGTTATATAAGCTGCCTTCTATAAATACATTTGGCAGAAGTGTCATTCTGCATTATTTTTGCTATAATATGTGCTGTTCTGAGGGTCTGTTTTAGTGGTGGCTTGCAGGTCCACAATATTAAAACTATATATTGGTAGCTATAAAAGAGAAAATAACCCTAATACCAAGTAAACTGTTGGAAATCATAGTGTGATAGTTACATATGGAGTCTAATTTTAAAACTAATAAATTATTTTAAGATGTTGAAAATAAATCTTGCCTGTTGAAAGACTTTGACTTGTTTTTCATTTATTGTTCTGCTAGTCTAAAAAAGGAAACCTGACATTTTCTAACTGATGGACAGCAGTGAATTCCTTTTTACTGAAACACCCACACTCAAAACTTCTTGGCAGTTTTTAAGGCAATGCTGGGTTAGGAAGAAGATGAGAATATGTCAACTTTACTAAGATGAACATCTGGCTTCTAGAGCCACCAAATGAAGGCAAAAAATGTAGGTGATGAAAAATGTTTTGTCATACAAAAGTTTGGTAGTGGAGAAATCTAATAGAAAATCTAGAAGCTTTAAAATACTTATATAATCCTATTAAATATTTCCATTTAATAAGAAAAATATTTGTACATTGCAGGCATAGTTGTATATCATGTTAACTTAGAAAAATTCAAGTGTAATTATTGATGATTTTATGAGACTCCCAGATCACTGAAAGACTTTTAGTTATATACACATTAACACGGGCCAATGCTAAATGTATAATTTCATAGCAATTCATTTGATCTTGTCTTACAAAAATCTTCCATTTATTGAATTGACAGTTGAAGAAATGTATTTCTACTTTCCCACCAATAATGTAGAATAGCTACACTCTACACTCAGTAAAACTTCTCAGCATAGGCATAATGTGTTTAATTCTACAAATAGGAAATATAAATTTTGCATATTTGGATTTTTCAAGCAGTTTAAGGCAAATGAAATTCACCACTTTTCCCTTAAGTATAAAAATATAATTTTAAATTTCAAAATATCAAAGAATAAATTACTAAACATTAATTTGCTATTATAGTATTGTTATTTGATTGTGAATATCAAATATCTACTCAACATTGGCTTAGTTTATAACTAAAATTAAGACATTTTATATTTCATTCCAAAAAAAAACTATGCACAGAATCTATTCCCAAAGTGGGCTGAAATATTCATTTTCCTACATTAAAATATAATTTAGTCAAGATATAAATGGAAGTTATCTGACAACATGTTAGGAATTGTCAAAAATCTTCATCCAAAATAAAACAGATTCATATAAAATATTAACAATAGCCTGTGCCTGAAATAAAACTTTAAAGAGATAATTGTAAGGAAAGTCAGCCTACCTAATTATACCTATTTTAATAACAAAAAGTACATATAAAGTTTCATTATAATTATGTACCTAAGGTGATATGCTATATAGCCTTTAGACTTCTTTGAAAAATTAAATAGGCAATAGAAGTCGAATTCTCTTTTCCAACAAAGGAAAATGATCACTCTATTCAAGTCTTCTCTTTTTGACTATGAAGCAAGAGTTTAGCTTGCTATCTTAGCTTTTTAAAAACCCAGTTCTGGGTGCAAGAGATGAGACCTTTCTGAAGATCAACTCAGCCTCTTGCAGAGTCAGCCCAGCAAGCACCTGGCATGGCGTGTTCCGGCCCAGTGAAGGGAGATATAGATAAGCACCTCTAAGGATGTTCTGTCTAAGGCCATGTAGAATGGAAGTCTAAGATAACACTTAACAGGAATTCACTTTGTGCTGGGCGCACAACTAGATATTTGCAGAGGGACTGTCTTAGAGCACCAGATCCTTCAGAAATTTATTTGCTTAAAGTTCAATGAAGTCTTCAGCTATTTCTAAAACTATCAGTTCACTTTGATAGAGAAAATAGGAAAAATTTCAAGAGCAAAATTTCAAGGGAGTTATGACTTCATTTGATTAACAATAAAGGGGTTCGAGGGACAGGAGTTTTGGAAAGATAAGAAAAAATTCTGAAAATGAAGCTTAAGAAAGGACCCCCATCCTGAGGCCATGGATGATGTTACTTAAACTTCAGTGTGTGGGCTGAAATAACAAAAAAGTACTAAATAAGGAGCAATTGTGACTTTCTCCAATTGGAGGATAGGGGCTGGAGATGAGAGTCCTGGAGTTCACTGAGGCTGGAGCAGAAACAGAGAAGCTGGGAGGTATGCATGGTGACCATGTTCTTTGTTTGCTGTCTGGGTACAATTAGTTTAGATTCAACTATTGGAGAACATGAAGACCAGGACAGCCCGAGTGACTTCAGCCTTCTATAAACTACTGTTGAAGATTAAAGCCTGCTAATAATAATATCTCTTGTTAAATTCTGTGATAGCTTGGTCAGGTAGCTACCATCATCTTCAACTACAATGAGGAAATAGGATAGAAAAAATAATTTCCTTGTGTAATGTCACCCAGATGGTACGTAAGTCACAATTTAAGTAATCTGTTCCTCTAGTTCGATCAGATGCTCTATTACAACATGACTAGATCACGTTGCTACCTGACTGAATGTTCACATGTTGAAATATGAAGATTTAAAAAACTGAAGGAAATCCAAGGGTGTGAGAAACAGAAAAAGTACACAGAAAGCTACTACTGTTTTATACATTCTTAGTCAGTGGGATACATAACATTTGAGTAAAGGGTTTTCACAGCATATTGGAGAACCGCGAAAAATCCAAAATCAAATAATTTAAAAAGCTGTATAAGCCTGCTTCAAATTATATTTTCAACTCAAAATGAGGATAAATATATAGACTTTTAAAAAGGCAGAATTGTGTGTAAACACAGAGAAGCAAGCTCTCTGAACAGCCAGATGTATACAGAGGACAAATCAAGTCAGCACATAATCCCACAAGTTCACTGTTGTGTACCAAAATGAGAACACATTTGTGTGGCCTTGAGCACAGTCCTTAGCCCCCTTGAGTCTCAGTGCCTCCATAAAAAAGTGACACTGGACTAGCATATCACTAAATTCACCACAACTATTTAAAATTCAAAGTCAGCTACTAATTCTGTAAGTCTTTCCACCAGAAGTAAGTATTTTCTTTAGAAGGACTTTAGCGAGTCACTCATCAAACAATAAAAGAATTATTCTCCAAATTGCCTTTCCCTTGAATGACTTGCCTTCTAGGTAACAAGAAATAAATAATGTTTTCCTTCTTCGGTGGTACAATTCCTAAATTCCTTCACAGTTACAGGTGATGAATTAAGGACTTGACAGCAAAACTGATGGGGGCCTCTTCAGTAACGGAAAATTTTTATTTTACCTTTTTATGTACAGTGGACACTTGATGTAGGAACTTGACCAATTCCCAGCTATTTCTAGGGCTGGTTGTACCCAAGTCAATACAACTGTGATCTAGATGTTTCCTTGGGTACAAGCTATAGATAACAAGAGGCAGATGACTCTTCCATTAACTTAATTAACCCAAGTTGTACGTATGTCAGGCTGGTCATAACTTGAGGGTCCATTGTATCTGGAAACTGGGTGCACAGATACAAAATTCCTGACCAGAAAAAACATTCTGTCTGTGTTTAACCTTTTAAAAATCATGTATATTTTACATTCTACTACAGTACCCTCCAGTACACCTAACAGCAACTCCTTCTCATCTTCCCTCAAAATGCAATCTGTAATGAATAATTTTCCTCTTCTAAACAACTTTTAAAAATCCAAACAGCTTTATTAAATGAAAAATCTGCATACCACATCGTTGGCAGATTTAAAATATAGTTCCATAGGCAGAGTTACTCTAAATAACTCTTGACTGCCTCACCTTCTACACTGAGGCCATCATCTCTGAACTGGGCTACAGCCCAAGCTACTTGAAGGATCTGCCAACATTTACATCTATTTTATTTCCCTCTAATCTGTTTTCTGTGCTTTCACCAGAGTGATCTTGTAAAAATGTAAATCTGATTATATCTTATCTGTTTAAAACTCCTTATAAAACATATTCATTGTTCTGTAAGAGATAACCCTTCCACTAGGCATCCCAACCACTCAACAGTCCGTATACATGGCTGCACAGTAAAATCACTTGGAAAACTTTCTTAAAAGCCCTAGTGCCAGGCCATACCCAGAGGGACACTGAAGTAACTGATCTAGGGTGAATCTGGACAGCAAGGTTCTTTAAGCCTCTGCTTAGAGATCGCCAACATCACTGGTATGAGAACCAGTGCTCTAAAGTGATACTGTCCAAAATGGAATCTGCATTATAGAGGGACCTTATCTGACCTTCTTCTTGGGTGGAGTTTATTGGTGTGGTTGAACTTTCTCTTGGGGAAGTTGGCAGAACTGGGCACAAGCAAGGATGACACTTGTGAAAGATCATCTTGCTGAGCTGTATTCAGGGTGAGTTGGGGGAGGATAGGCTTAATGATGTCACTTTGCAGGTAAAGCGTGAAGTGCAAGGTGGACTCCCTGTACACTGTAGTCTGAGAGAGAGTGACCACCTCCCAACTGTCTTGCTCCAACTGTCTACCTCCAAAATTTCCTAAAACATGCTATTAGAAATTTTGCTTACCTAGAAATAAGACAAATTTTAATCTGTCATTAATTTCCTGAGATTCTTTTTGAAGGAAGAGACTCAGATATGACAAGTAATTTTGGTGTTAAAAATCACAGAACATGATGGCAGAAGTCAGAATGCTCAATTATGTCTGTGGTCCATTTTACAAAAGCCATTGATTAAAAAAAAAAAAGTTAAATGAGTGTGTCTCAGCCAGAAAAATATTCTCGAAACAAGGACTCCCAAATTTAAAAAAATTTAGCATAAATATAATCTTCCACTATTCATGACATCTAAGTAGGTGTTAAACCTTAAATGATGTATTTTCTTACAAAATATTTCTAATTCTGTCAGAGGGGGCTTAACATCACTAGGGGTGGAGCCAGACATGGCAGCAGTGAACTTGGAATCAGGTGTTTTCACTGTCTGTGGCAGTAGAGCCCTGGGTGTCTTTTCCAGCATTAGGACTATATTATCACTTGGACAGTGAAAATGGCCCCTACAATACTTAATTTTTCAAGTGGCTTCCCATTAACATTGATTATATAGACAGAAAATAAGTGACTCCTTTAAGCCCACACATCAAGGAAGAAGTGAAGAAAAGATCAATGTTTTCATCCTCTTATAGCATGGCATTTATCAATATAAAATACTGCGAGCCAACTAGACTTTAGTATGCACACTTTATATACTAACTGGACTATATGATTGTATTATGTTAAAATTCTAAAATGGAAAATATTACAACAAAATTTGAGATATCTTATAGCACTTCTTTTTCATTCCACATAATTCATCAATTGTATAGTGATATTTGTTTCTCTGTTTCTTTCTCTCTCTCTCTCTCTCTCTCTCTGGTACAAGCATTGAACTCTAGACCTTGCGCTTGTGAGGTAGGTGGCAGAAACACTGAGTTAAATCCGTGGCCCTTTCTCCATCTTCTTTTTATATAGTCTGAATCTAATTTTGTTTTGTTGTTTGTTTTTCCTCATTGAGTTTATTGGTGCATTTTAGGTATACAGTACAGTTACATCCATCATTGGGATCTTGTGCATTTACATGACAGGTCTTGATTCTCTAAACCTTGCCTTTGCTTCACCCATTGTTTTTTGTTTATTTGTTTGTTTGTTTTTGGTGGTACCAGTGATTGAACTCAGGGCCTTGCATTCTGAATCTAGTTTTTTAAAGAGACTTCAAGCTTCCTTGAGAGAAGCTAATTAAAGTGTCTTCTGTGGTTTAGATATGGTTTATGTACCCCTCAAGGCATACACGCTGAAACTTAACCCCTAATGTGGGCAAATATTTATTTTATTTCATTTTTTGGTACTGGGGTTCGAAGTCAGAACCTTGCACTTGTGAGACAGGCGGCGGAACCACTGAGCTAAATCCCTAGACCTTAACCCCTAATGTGAGGTATTAAGAGGGCAGAAACTTAATAGTTTGAGATGGGCCCTTTGGAAGGTGATTAGGAGATAGTACAGTCGTTAGGATGAAGCCCCCGCCTGAATCCTGGTGGCTTGGTAAGAAGAGCATGAGGGAACAGAAGAGACACCCTAGATGTGTGCACCCTGTCTCCTGCCATGTTATGCTCACCACCACCCTGAGAGAGCCAACAGGAAGATATCACCAGATATGGCCTTGCCACCTTGAATTTCCAAAAATATGAGCCCCCTTATAAAATCGTTCAGTCAGTGGTATTCAGTTTGTGACCCCAGAAAGTGGACTAATGTTGTATTTTTCTAAGTTTCCATGAGCCAGCCTAGAGCTTAGCATATAGCACATATAGCAGAAATGAAAATGATAAGCTCAGAAAAAGAACCCCGACTGAACCACCATGTTTTCTTCACATCAGGTTCAAGTAAGTCTTTTTCAAATTAATAACAGTATCTCATGTTTTCTCAAATATTCCATGGAGCATCTTCATAAAAGGGAAATAATTATTTTAGTCTAATGTTCCTAGAATTATTTGTAATAAAAGGTATCAAACATAATGCATGATCACTTGAAAAAGCATTAGATGGATTTTTTCAATTGCTCTTTGACATTTAAAGACATTTAAATGCTAGAAAAACATTATAATTTGTGGGAGTATTAAGCCTCTGAAAACACATGAAGTTCAAATAGGATCTGTTCTATCTTTTCAGACAGAAAAAATACTAAAAATAGTGTGGGCTTAAGCTAGGCCATGGTTTTGTGAAATTGCTACCATTTTACCGGAAAATGGAAGAAATTAAACAAGACTATTGGGTGGGCCTGCTGAAAAAGCTGGATTGACATACACCAGCCCTTCAGAATGTTCTCCCGCAGGCCCTTCACTGTGTACAGCTAAATTTAACAGTGTACAATCTAGATATATGATGCCTCATTGTACCTGTATTATAGTATGCAAATATAAATAAAGTTCCCACAAATCGGTGAACAATTAATTAGATTCACTGCAGGGATAGTTCATCACTGAATGCTGCTTTCCTGCCAACAGAGACAGGATGTATTTAATCCTAAATGACACCACCTGCTTCCACCTCTAACTGAAATGAAAAAGCTGCCAAAGGGCATGTTGGGAATGCACTTGCAGGCTTCCTTGTAATCAGGCATTTCTTCATAATGCTGAAAGCCAAAAACACAACACAATGGAAAACAACACAGCTCTGTAAGTCAATAGTTGAATGTGGAGTACAGGTCAAATAAAAGAAACTTAGGATATATATGGTATGCTAGTCCACCCACAACAGTATTGTTTTTCTGCTGTACAATTACTTTTTGACTTTAAAGCAGGAAAAAAGAGAATGACATGTGAGAAAAGACAATATTATCTGATGTGAGGAATCAATAACTGGAAAGTAGAATGAATGTTTTCGTTGTCGTGGTTACCATGATAATGATACTGTAAACTGAGAATTCAGCATGCCTTCCTAAACCCTAACAAATAATGCTTCATGATATCATGGTGTCACACATAACCCAACACGATGCCATGCATATCCTAACGTATGATGAGTTACTACATAGATGGGTGCTTTACCAAGAATCTTTCAACTCTCTTCTTGTAGCTTGTTCTTCTTGATTTTCACTCCTCTTTTCTGAGTAACCAAACTGCTATCAAGTGCAAGCAGTAGAATTGGTTTGTATCAAGGTTTTTACCTTGAGAATCAGTTATATGAGTATCCATTTTCAGAAGCAATTAAATTGCTAAGGATGAACTCAGTACTACTAGCTGAAAATCCCACAAATTATTTTCACATTAAATGCTCCTCTAATCTCCAGAATTCTTAAAATCATGTCCTGATTCAAATTCACACTGAAAATACTTACACTCATAAAATAATTTTGAAGGGTGCTGTGTTAGTCAGCTTTCTATTGCAGGACAAAACAGTTAAGATAGACACTGAAATGGAAGAAATGTGTACTATGGCTCATGGTTTCAGAAGTTTCTGTTCATGATCACTTGTCCTGCCCCTGTAAGCTTGTGAAAAAAAAAAATCACGATTCCATGGTGTGGAGCATGCAGTAGAGCAAAGTTGCTCATTTCGTGGAGGCCAGGAAGCAAAGGAAGAGAAGAAGGGGCCAGAGTCCAGATATCTATCCCTCCAGGGATGCCTCCAGGCACCAGAATGTCTCCACTAGGCCCTGCCTCCTAAAAGCTTCACTACCACCCAACAGCACTAGTGGCTGGTTACCAAGTTTTTAATAGCTTGCCTCTGGGGCACTTTTAAGATCCAAACCATAACAGGTGCTCAGCCTGTTTCCTATGGAAAGACACATTTGGAAGTGAGTCATTCAATTGAACCACTCCTGTAAATATACTTTTCTGTGTCAGCTCTAGGTGATAGGCATAAGCAATAAACAAGACAGGCATGAAGGTCACATTCTGATGGGTGATAAATAGGAAATAAGTAAGTATGCAATAATGACAAAGTGCCATGGAGAATAATAAAACAGATTAGGAGAAAAGGGTAGGAGCCTTGCCCTGAATAGTCATAAAGGTTCCTGTGAGTAGAAGGGTGTTTGAACACAAATCTGGATGAGGTAAGGAAGAGAGCCAGGCCAGTGACTTTTACATTGTATTGTTATCCTTCTGCCTGCTGAGGGCTTTGCCTTGAAAACTTTTCTCTATCATTATTCTACAATTACCTTTTTCTCCACTGGCATAAAAATATGTCCTAAAATCTTCCAGCCCCCAAAAACAGATAAAACATTCCTTTAACTTTCATCTAAACCATCTCATTCAAACAATTTCTTTTACAACCAAATTCTTCACTATAAATGTTCACATGGAAAATCTTTTTCCTCCCATTTGTTCTTAAACTCACACCCCACTGTTTCTGAGCTCCAGGGATCAAGGAACTATGTTGTCAGGATCATCAGTGATCCAGTCATGCCAGAGTTAATTCTCAGTTCACACCTTTCACCAGCACTCGACCCAAAGATTCTTCTTGAATTCTTCCCTGCCTTGGTTTCTAGAACATCACTGCCTGCTACCATGACTCACTTCCATTATCTTGGTCAGTTCCTTTTCATCTCTCTGGCACTGAACATCAAAATGCTCTAGGGCTCCTTCCTTGGGCCTTCTAGGTCTAAACTCACTCTCCCTTATTCAGGACCGTGGGTTTAAGTGAACTGATAACTCCCAAATGTATTGGAAGCACAGACTCCTTTCCAAATTCATAGATCCAGCTGTAAACCTGACATCTGCATTTAGTTGTATAATAAATATCACAAATAAAACACTTCCAAAATCAAATTCTTAAATTTGCTCTCCTACACACACCTGCTACTCCCACAGCCTTCCCAGTTATGGCAGACTGCATATCCCAAAAAGGCTGCCACAATATTTACATGCTCTTCTTACAATGTGACCTTGGCATGTCTCCCATTAAGTGGTACTATATCTGTTCCTTCTCCTCTGAATCTGAGTGTGGTTTTGGGATTGCTTCACTCAACCTTGTGATTGAACTGCTGTTATATCATATTTAAGTCTGGGCCATGAAAGTGCAATTCTAGATGACTGTCTTGGGTCACTCACTCCTGGAACCTACCTGCTGTGCAGTGTAGAAACCCATAATGGCTCATGTAGAAAGACTACTAGAAAGACCACATTGAGGTGGTCTGGCTGACAGCCTAGCTGAAATCCCACCTGAAAGCTACCATCAACTGCCAGGCGTGTAATGAAGACACCGCTGGATAACTCCACTGAATCAAACCTAGGCTTGGGATATTTTGCAACAGAGCCAAGATGTCCCTACTGGACCTTATCTGAATTTGTAATCCATTAAATCCATGAGAAAAATAATATATGTGCTTTGTACCCCTAAGTTTGCTACAGTTGTAGTAAATGGAGTAGTCTGTTCTGTTGCTTAGGGAAAAACATCTGAGAATCATCACCACCTCCTTTCTTCTCTCTCACATACACTGATCTCTCAGCCCTGTGAAGTCCAGCTCTTCTTCTGAAACGCAGTGAGGATCCTAGGACTCCACACCCCCATACCTCTCCTCTGCACTACTGCAGTACTCTCATTAGTCTTCCTGCTCCTATCTTCACTCCAATACAGCCTACCTCAACACAACAGGAAGAGAACTTTTCTGAAAGTGTTCAGATGGCGTCGCTTCAATACTCAAAACCCTCCAATGGCTTTCTTTATGACACAGCAGAAAAGCTAAAATGTTTAATGGCCAAGGCCTTTAAAATTTGGGCCTTCAGTACCTCTTTCCACTTTCCTTCCTTCTTTGTTACAGTCTTGGGATGCAAGCTTCTTTGCTCTTCCTTAAATCACCCAGTACACTCATGCCTTGAGACCTTTGTACTTGTTCCCTTTCCCTGGAATAGTCTTCCATTCAAAAGCCATGATAAACCTCCTTCCCTTTGCCGAGCCTCCTAAGAGTCATTTTGTCAGATCTTCTCCAAATACGTGCCATAAAAGAGCACACCTTATATCAGCGATGGCATCTTTTTAGAGCTTTCAATGGTAACATACAGCCCACTGGGGCACATGTGGCCTAGGTTCACCACAGCATTATTATACAATGGTCTGTTTGTTTCACTCCTGTAGATGAGTTTCCTAGGTATACAAACTTCGCTCTGTTGAAAGCTCCAGTCCCTAGTGTGTAGCAGGAACTCAATAAACATTTCTTGTTAAAGATGCTCCAAACGGAGTGCAGAGTAAGTTCAAAGGCCCTGAAATAGGAATTTCCTTGGCCTGTTCGAGAAATAGTGCAACCAGGACAGAATGAGAACTGGGGAGAGGGAATGATACAAGGTCATGGGGGTAATCAAAGGCCAGATCGTGCAGGTCCTTACAGGGGTCCTTACAGGCTATCACAAAGTTGGATGGGTGGGCTGGGGACGGTCCTGACTTTGATCCCTGGTACAAAAAAATAAAAAATGAATAAAAATAAAAAGCTGGATGGAGGTATTTTAAAGGCAGTGATGTGGTCTGATAGGCATTCAAAAAAGATAATTCTGGATGCTGTGGAAAACAGACTGAATGGAGACAAGAGGGGAAGAGGAGTCAGGGGATCAACCCAGAGGCTTGTGTAGTAATTCAGACTCTCAAGAGACCACGGTGGCCTGATCTCTGATGGAATGCCAGAAGCGTCTAAAGTATTCAGTACAGGATGCACTTTGAAAGCAGAGCTGAACAGATTAGATAATTTGGATATAAGATAATACAAACAGTCAAGGATGACTTCTAACATTTTCAGCCTTAGCAAATGATTAAGCAGTTCACTGCAGCGGCATCACTTTGATAGTTGTTATTTGACTTTAAACAAAGGTCCTATTTTTAACAAATTCAAAGTAGGTAAGCAAATCTCAAAGCAATGTTCAAGTGTACCACGGTTTAGTTGAACTGAAGTTCTAAAACAGAATGAAGACATGCTTTGATCCTCAGGATTCCCAGGAACGGGACATAATACCTGAACTTGAATAAAAATATTTACAGAGAGTAGCCGAACACCTCATACAATGGAGCCCTGTTTGCGCCACTGTCTAGGCAAAGCACCCTGTCATGACACCTGCAAACATAAGAGGCCTAGCCGCCACTCTAAGCATGACAGATTTACTATCAGGCAAAGGAGCCATCAGGAAAATCCGACAGATTCAGATTTCTGCCTAGGAAGATGTGGATCCTTCAGTACATTCACAGACCAGAGAGGGAGCGACCACACTAAAATCCAGCAAAAGATTAACCATCACCAGTCATGTAAAGAATTTGTACTTACATGCTTTTCTCCCAACTTGCACATAACAGAAAAACAAATTTGTCAGACAGCTGCTGACTGGGACTAAAAAGAAATGTAAAATAATGAAATATCACAAATGCAGCTCTGTAGGGAACAGCCATTAAGATGGGCTCTATGGGCTTGGTGCTACCCAAGCAGAGAAAACAAGTTACCTGAACACCTCCTTCCTTTTATAAGCTAACAACCTTCTAAACATATTTTCCTTTCTGCTTCCTCAAAATAGTTTGCCAGTGATTTTTCTCACCTTTGCCTTGAGAAATGAAAATGATTATTATTCTATAATTAATGGATAATTATCCTGATATACATACATTTTATTGCATTGATCATTTGGACTTCAACCTACCTATGTCTGCAATTTTTTCAGGGCCCAGTAAATGAAATGGCATTCATATTATACTTTGAAATGAAGTGAAATATGAATAAACAGAGAATCAGAATGTCAGCCTGATTACTTCTGAAGCTGATCAAAGAATGAGGCTTAGAGGCGTGAGCAGAGTGGACCCCTAACACCTTCTAATGCCCCTGAATCAGATAGCTGCCGGCCGTCTCAGAGGAAGCGCCGGCTTGACAGCTCACTGAGGGAATTAGACTTGCAGGTGTGAGCCAGAAGGATGCTCTGGGCACAATCATTTCTTTCTCCGACACCTGATGATCAGAGCAGCCCTCCCACATCCCCACGCTGGAAGGAGCCAATGATGACGTCGAGAAAAGCAGATGTCTTCCTCACACACTTTCCTTCCTGGAGGGCGGTTAGCTCTTCCTAGGAAAACCTGAGTCAAGGATACAGTTTCTCCCATTGTTGCCCTCCAAAGTTGGACACAGAAACTGAATTTAATCTCTAATCACAGAACTGGATTTCTACCAACCCTCTGTGCATGTTTCCATCCTGTCATTACTTCTCAGACACATAAGTGAGGCATAAAGAGAGGAAGGCAGCTTTGAAACCTTCTCCTGCTATCTCTATCTTGTGGAATTAGCAAATCTAACTTCTCAGAATCTAATATTCTTACCCGAAACAGGATTAGCCTTACCTACCAGGGTTTTGTTAGAATTAAATGGAAACAAATGAGGAGGAACTGGTATTCAGGTGCCAAACTAATGCTATTTTCAACCCTTCCCTAAATCTAATTCAGGGGTATTAGAGATTAAAATTTGTATTAAATCAAACGCTGTGACATTATTCTAGTCCTTGCCTCTTGAGAGTCACTGAGACTGTACATCACACTTATCTATGGTCACTAAAATACTTTAAAAGGAGTTTTGGATTTATAGAAAAATTGGGCAGAAAGTAGAAAGAAACCCCACATATGGCTTATATGTAGTCTCTCCCACTATCAGCATCCCACAGTGGAGTGGGATATTTGTTACAACCCATTACCTTACACTGACATGTCACCATTTTCCAAAGTCCATAGTTTACATGAGGATTCATTCTTGGTGCTGCACATTCTATGAATTTGAACAAAAGTCTTACTGACATAAGTCCACCCTCATAGAATTTTGCAGAATAGCTTAGTTGCCTGAAGGATCGATCCTCTGTGCTCTCCCTACTTACATTTCCTTTTTCCTGAACCTCTGGAAACCGTGCAACAGGATATCATTCAGCCTTGAAAAAGAAGTTGTTTCCACTTGAAATGATATAGATTAATCTAGAGGACATGATGCCAAATGAAGTAAACCAGATATGGAAAAAAGAAACATTAGAGAATTTTATTTATGGAACTCAAAAGCATGGATACATAGAAGCAGAGAAAAGTGGTCGTATTAGGGATGGGCAGGTAGGGGAATTGGGGAAAGGATGGCCAAAGGGTTTAAACTTACACTTACAGCATGGCTACAGTTTGTAACCCGTTATGAGATCCCAGAAATTTCCTAAGGGAGTACATATCAAATTTTATCCCCAAATATACAAAAATAATGACTGTGTGAGGAGATGGATATGCTAATCAACTTGATAGATTTTACTATGGACATGCACATGAAAACATTGTGTATACTATGTTAAATTCATGCAAATTTTATTTTTTAAATATGCTATGACATACATATACAAAATAAGCATATGAAAAGATGCTCAACATGATACTTCATCAAAGAATTGCAAATTGAAGCACCTATGAGATACTACTGCACATCTGTGAGAATGGTAAAAGTCCAAAATATTGACAACTCCAAGTTCTGACAAGCATAGGGCCATTGAAAGTGTTATTCACTATCAGCTGGTAATCAGAATGGTACTTTTGCTCTGGGAGACTGTTCGGCAGTATCTTACAAAGCTAAACACACTCTTCCTATATTATCCAGCAAACTGCTCTCCTTAGTAAATATCCAAATGAGGTGAAAAGTTATGTACACACCAAAGTTACACGAGATATTTATAGCGACTTCATTCATAATTGACCAAACATGGAAGAAATCAAAATGTCTTTTATTAGATGAATGGATTAATAAACTGCAACATCCATATAACAAAATACTAGCAATAAAAAGAAATGGGATATTAAGCTCAGGGGAAAAAAAGGAAACTTAAGTGCATATTACTAAATGAAAGATATCTGTATCAAAAGGCAAGATAGTCATAATTTTTACTATATAATCTTCAAAAAATGAAAAGCTATCTAGAGAATAAATATAATTTATGGTCATGTTTTTAGTCTTGATGAAAGATCCCTTAAAATATATATACATATGCCTTCCATTGTTTTCACAGCAAATGAATTCCACTGAATTCAACAGGAACCAACCAAATTGTTCTACATTTTGTTTTAAATTCCTATTTTTGACCTAAGACATTTAGGACATTAAGATTTAAAAGAAAAACCACCAGGTCGGGGATATAGCCCAGAGGCACTGTGCCTGCCCGGCAACTACAAGGTCCTGAGTTTGATTCCCCAGTACAAGGAAAAAAAAAAGAAAAGAAAAGAAAAAAAAAAAAAAAAAAAAAAAAAAAAAAAAAAAAAAAAAAAAAAAAAAAAAAAAAGGAAAGGAAAGAAAAAGCCACCTCCACTACCAAAACAAAAGAATTCCAACTTTCCAAGTTACTCTACTGCAGCACACCGTGAAAGTCACTGTCACCTTAGGGGAAAGTTGTTTCCAGGTTTACTTAGAAGGGGCTATGGAAAGAATGAGGACGTTCTGACCAGAAGATAAGATGATTCTAAAGAACCACACATATCAAAGGAACTTTAATGAAGTTCTAACTCCACACTAAAACAACAAACATTCAGAGAAAAACTAAGACAAAGGAAAGTAAACTGACAGCCTACAGCAGCCCAGTTCCGACTTCTGGCTCAGGATTTTTTCCTCTGAGTGAGACACACAGAAGGAAACACAAGTGGAGGCATGTGGTGGGGACCCTTAGCAGTTGGAAAATTTAAGACACCAAGCACTTCCCAAGCAGACAAAATGCGAAAGAGATGAAAGCAGAAAGTGACTAGAACGTTCTGCTGCCAACTTGGTGGTGGGCCTTCCAGTGAATTATACTTTATGATTATGGTTGAGCTCCTGAGTTTGACATGTGCAGCCCAACCTGGCTTTTTATTTTCTGATGACAGAAGCAAACCAGTACAGTGTCTCTGGCTCTGCAACAAATCATGCAGCATTTGCTACATGATTCCAGATTCTCCTACTTAGTAACAATTAAAAATCTAAAGCAAGCATACTAGTTTTTAAAAGATCAGCCTCCTAACATGGTTTAAATATAAGATATTGAGCAAGTGGGCCAGAAACAAGCAAGAGACCTTCTTTCCTATATCATAATGATGAACACTGTCATAAAATTCAAATTATATTCTCTCTGGAGGGCAAGAGAGTGTGCTGATAGTGCTTTTTACTTAACAGCCTTGACAGCCAACTCAAGCATAAGCACAGCAGCCATACACAAACATCTGCTGAACCAGAAAGATGGAGACGCACAAAATCTGGGACCAACAGAGAATATGGTACTGGGTATGAGGCTACTTTGGAATTCAAGTCTGAAATCCTGATTTTTAATGTAAGAGTTGATGCCTTGTGGATTCAGTCAGGGAATCAAGAATGTGGGTATCTATCTGGCAATCAACCAACAATTAGGAGTAGCTCTAGGATAAAGGAAAAGAAGTCACTTTTCTTACTTTCGAGGAGCACTGGACAAAGCAATGCTTAACACTGGAGCAAGACAGAGGTAGATGGACTTAGAACTTGCCCAGCACTTCCCCAGCACGCCGAGGTGCAGAGGCTGAGGCAGATTTAGAATTCTGCTGTTCTTTCCAACATGACAGTTCAAAATGAAGATACACTATTTCACCACCTCTCCTTCTCTTCATTTTTCAAAATCTTTACTTATGATGTTTAGCAGAAGGTTTTCCAGCCAAAAGTTTTATTTGAATATCACTGGATCAACTTCTCACTTTACCATTGCTTAAAACTCACTCTATGATAGCTTAAAACACAATCTCAATTTCCTTCGTGTATGAAAAACGCAATACAAAGGCTGATCAAAAAATATTCTGTTTAAATTTTTTTAAATGATTACAGTGAAAGACACATTTGCTGTCAATCCCCACCAAAATACTCCCCCCTTGACTTAAGCGCTCTTTTCTCATCGTTCCCGTCACTTCCTGAAGCAGTTCTGGAAGTCCTCTTTCATGTCTTTAGGAGGTGTGATAAAAAATAGAATGAATGCTGCTGCCAAGTACCATCGAACAGAAAGGCAGGCTAGTGAAAACACTGCAGTGTGTCCTCATCCGCCTTATTTAGTGGATCTGGCACTGTGTGACTTTTGGCTCTCCTCCAAAGTCAAAATGACCACGAAAGGTAAAGAGCTACAATCTATTCAGGACATCGAAGTACAGCTACAGCCACGACAATGCAATTAAAGATACTCACAAAAGAGGCCTTTCAGAATTGCATCAAGAATGCTGGGTTAAGTGTAGAAGCAAGAGGGATTATTTGGAAGAGGATTCATTAATTGCATTTTTACTGTAATAAACATTTTAGATTTAAACATTCCCTGTATTTGCTAATCACACTCATCTTATACCAAAGACTGTACTAAAAAGGAAGAACAATTTAAGCTATGCAACAAAGAACTTTAACAGATTCTGTATAACAACAGGATTCATGGTGTGTAACCTACAGGTCCAGCTACCTAGAAAGCAAACCCTGTGAGATCAGAGGAAAAAAATGGTTTTTCCTCCCTCAGTATTTGCTTAATGAACCAAAAAGATATATAGGGCAATACCAAAAAATTCCAGAAAATACCACCTTCTCTGTGCATACACAGTATAACTAAATGCTTTAACCCATGCTAACCAGACTTTTATTACATACTGGGAGCCCAGCAAGTAATGAGTTAATTCATTCTAAACCTTGGGTTTGCACAGGGAAAATAAAGACAGCGAAAGAGTGAATCAGGATTCCCCAAAGGAATCGATGCCAATTTCATATTCCTCATTCCCCATAGTAAATTCAGTGGACCCCAAGTTATGACCAGCCTGATGTATGAGCAACTTGACTTAATTAGGTTAATGGAGGATTCATCAGTCTCTTCTTATCTACAGCGTGTACCCAAACAAACATCTAGATCTCAGCGGCACTGACTTGCAACCTACTTGAGTTACAACCAGTCCTTGGGAACTGATTGAGTTTGTAAGTCCAGGGTCCACTGTAATTCCTGCATAAGCACTAAAATATAGGGACCTAGAGATCCTCAATTTAAAAGGAAAGAGCAACATTATCTTTCATGATCCTTTTGCTCAGGAAATAACAGTTCTATCTTTGCTTCTGTCTTAGAATATACAAAAAACATTTCGTGGAATTTAAAACATCATTACCTTATTTCAACAAACTGAAAAATCTGAAGAAAAAAAATCTTAAAACATGTCGCCAAATATGAATTTTCACCACATTCAAATCACATGGTAAAGCCTATGTGAAATACTAGAGGCAGCTAGAGAAGCTAATAATGTGAGCCTTTAAAAACTGTCTTTATTCAATGATAAAACATTGATAACAGTTTTCATTTTTATGGTGAATTAAAAAATGCTTGTAGTGTCATCTTCCCGTCTCCTTGCTGTGATTAACCAATTCAGACAGATAAAATTCTCCTAATTTTGAAACACTCAAATAAATGAAGCCTGAAAAATAAGGAATAGAAGAGGCAATCAGTTAGACAACACATTTATGTGGTGCCAGAGGAAGCTCACACTCGTAGGTGTGAGCATTCTGCGTGTGGTGGGCAATGCCTGTAATCCCAGCACTCTGGGAGCCTGAGGTACAAGTCTGGGGAATTTAGCAAGACCTTCCTTTGTTTTGTTTTTAAAGGCTATCTGCCATTCTGCATACTTACCCCGCATGCTGGGAACTAATTACTTTATTCCTATGGCATTTATTGATTCCTACTATGGAGAACACACTGCTAGGCCCCCACAAAAAGTTGTACAATAGTCCCTGAGACTGCAGAAGTTGAAATCTCTAACAAAAGTAAACATGCGATTGACTTCAAGACGGTATAGATTGTCTAAGTGCCAAATCACTTAAAACTGGTTGTTTTGAAATTCTTTTGTCTATGAAAAATTAAAGGACGATGAAGAAGGATTTAAAGAATCACTATCATACTTCTGCACTTGATCTTAGCCAAAAGGCCGAGAAGCGATGCTATCATACTTCTGACTGACAGAAGAACGAACAATGGCTGTGAACACAAATGAACCATCGAAGTGAAGGAAATGATGCATAATAGGATCACAGGAGCCCCTTCGAAGTCAGAGTTCAGGCCTAATTTTTGTTAAACAAAGTATAAAATATTGGGGACTTTGTGAGTCTAATCACAGCAGGATATGAGTTCAAAAATACACAGACATGTTATACTTTAAAATTAACGAGTTCGGACAGGTAGAATTCATTTGATTTTGAAACATTCAAATAAACGATGCCTAAATAACTAAGGGCAAGAAGAAAGCAGTCAAAAAAACTACAGATTTGTGCTGAACATTCACTGCATTCTTGGCGATATGGAGGATACAGAGTGCCAGAGGAGACTGTGAAGGTGAAAAATAGACCTCACTCAATTTCGAGCACAGTGTTTCAGCTCATACCCTAGCCCGTGGGAGGGGTTACCTGATACTTTTAAGAAATAACTTTAGAGAAATGAATGACTAAAAAGTGAATGAATGATAAAATCTCTAACTTTTGGCAGTTATATTAGTAATTTAGGTTCATTCTGTTTCCAGGAAAAAAAAATGTTTGTTTGTAATAGAGCTAAGATAAATGCTGCAAACAGAAATTAGAATTCAAATATAAGGGAAAGGGAAGGAAAATCTAAGAGCTGAAGAAAGATGGGAACTTCAACTGAACATTATGTTCCCAGCAGGCAGGAAGAAAAGGGAAGCCAATCATTTTTCAGCCATTTTTGTCTGATTAAAGGAAAATACATCTTCAGAGAAAGAGGTGGTTCCTTCAGAGTATATCATAAGATAAAAATTTCATGAAGAAGCTTACACACGAGGAATCGACACCTGAGGAACTCTGGGTAAATTAATAGGTGATGATGTTAACAGCCTCTGGAAAATGTAGAAAAGGATCTTCATAGGGTCCTTATTTTAGAAAAACTTAAAGAATGGTAAAACCTGTAACTCCAATAAGGTGTTTTTATTGGCAGTTAAGCTTGTTGCTGTCTGGTAGTTCATTGAATTATAAATAAAATTTGGAAAAATGCAAAGATATAAGTGGTGAATTCTATCAATTTCAAATACCAGTTATCTCCCTTTGATATTGTCAGCTCAAGGTAGACAGTGCTTAGCTCATGAGTGAAGTCTTTCAAAAGAACATTCAGCGTACGAACCTTTGTATTTGTTATTGGATACTTGCCATGCATACATCCAGAAGCATAGAAAATAAAAGTCTGAATTTGAGGCTATTAAAACCACTTTTAAAGGGGGAACGCTCTTACTGAAATTAAGTAAAAGGATTTTTAAGGACAATTCCCAAAAAATCCATGAATAGTTTGCTTTCTTCCTGAAATATGAGCCAAGATATATTTTTAAGATTAACTTATTAAGCATATCATGAAATTGATTTAGATTAGGAAGTTATTTCAAAAGAAAAAATGATGATATGTTCCATTTTTATATCACTTAATTTTTTTGGAAGGATGGTATATAAAGTATGGATTATCACCTCTTTGGCACTAAATACACACCATGTATTGCCAAAACACATTACTAAAGAAAAAATGTGCTGGAGTCAAATATACTCAAGGAACTAGACTATAATATTTGGGAGATAAGATCAAAGAAAATTTAGCATTTATATTTACCACCAATCATTTTATTTCTTTACCTACAGACAGAATCCCCAGTATGAAAAAAATAAACACACACACACACACACACACACACACACACACACAAACTACAGACAGAAAATGGTTAGTAGAAAGCATCTGAGCAAAGGGAAGATACTATAGGTCAAGGAAGTAGGTGATTAACTGGCAACTTGACAGTTTTGTCTGACTTACTAACTCTACTCGCTGGAAATTTGCTTCATTTCAAGCAAGAGACTGGAACACAGCCAGTGGAGTGGTGAAATAGGCCAGTCCCACTCTACCACAAATCATCCCATAAAAATGAGGGTGGATTTTGAAATTCATTTCCATAAACGTTCCCTGAAGTTGTGCTATAAATTTTAAAATTGACCTTAAAGATTTGTTAAAATATTAAACGCATGTTTAAAATATTTATTAATCTTTTCATTATTTCAAAGTCATATCTGTTCAGAGAAGTTAAGCACTTGGAATAGGAAATTGATTGCATTTTGAAATCATTCTTATTTCCTTGTCGTTTGTCAGTTCCTCATTTGCTGTGGCTGGACATTCCATACACAAAGCATGTAACTAATGGAGATGATCACCAGACAAATGGGAGCAAAGAGCTGGCAGGAAGTGTAAGAAAGTAGATACAACTGGAGCATTACAAGCAGCTTATGAATGAATACATTTTCTAGAGCAAATCATCAAATTCCCTTCCCTCCTACAGCTGAATGGCATGATCCAATGCCATCAATGATGGGATATATCATTAATGCATTTTTCTGTGTAAGCTAAATTTGAATTTTCCATGTATCATAGGAAAATTTTGAAGTTGAGAAATGAAAAAAAAATCAGAAAATACACAATAAAAATAAAACCAACAGGGCTAAGGATTTGATTCACTTGTTCCTCTGCCTGCCTTGCAAGCCCAAGGGCCAGAGTTCGAGCTCCGGTAATAAATATATAAATAAATGCAACAAAAATGTATAAAGTGCCTGTTGTGTGTACATACTTGCCAACTCTCTGAGAAGTTACACAAAGATGAAACCTTCTTCCCAGAAAGTTTATATGCTGGTTCGTTTGTAAATACATTTAGTGTAGGTGAACCATTATTCATATAAATCTTACCTATGATAATGCTTATAAAAACATATAGTATTGTTTATTCATTTCAGCAAAATACACTTGCACATTTTCTTGGAAACAATGACAGGTTAGAATTATAAAACTCTAGCAATTTTACCATTTAAAGACTCATTCCTGGATATATAATCACCAGTCCTATTTCTTTACATTGTACAGTTGGTAAGAGCATAACACCAATGATATTGGAGGAAGTGGCTTCCCAGACGAGCTTGTTCTGTATATAGTTTCAAGTGGCTACCTCATAAATGAAGGTCACTGACTGTACAAGTACCTTCTTCAGGAAGGTAGATAGAGCATTTTTTAAAACCCACAAAAAATTAACTCAAGCCCGTGGCTAACAGTCTGTGGTTTAGATTTGTTTTTATATATGGTGGAAACACATTATCATCTGACTCTTTTCAGCTCATGGCTCTGCTGTACAGAGATGAAAATAATGCTAGTTTTAGGTTTGTGCCAGTTTTCTACATCTGGTTAAAGTCCAAACAGCTCATATTCCCTACACTAAGCTTGCACATGTTATCTGCTATTTATTTAGCTGCTGTAGTTGCCCCGTTAGGGGCACATTCTGTTTGAATCTAATATATTGCTCAAATTGAGCCTTCTCATGTATGGCTTATCTGAACTTTATTTGAATTGCCCAGATTAGAAATGAATGCATGCTCTGTTGATCTTGGTCTGAAACGAATTTTCCAAATGTATGCTTCAGTTATATATATTCTCAACATTGCCATTATATGGACTAACTTGGCTCACTGAGATGCTGAACAATAAGGACAACCAAAACCTACACACAGTGATACCCTTCAGAAAGAATCTAGAGGACATTTAAGAGAAGGATTGGCATTCTTATTGGTTCACGCTACAATTCTAGCTAGAAGTTAGAACTGAAACTGAATCAGTGCATAAGATATGAAAACAAGTTCACTCTTAGATATCTATTTCAGTTGTAAGCCCTGTGATACTTGAAAAGAAGATAGATCATGCCTAGATATGCCCAAAGGAAGTCCCAGTGCACGCATAAGTGGAAAATACTGAGGTGCTATACAGAGGAACAAATAAGGGACAAATTTCTCAAACCAGCACAAAAGATTCTCAAGGCCTCAACACTGGGTAACAGATATTGGCATTAGGGACATGTTTTGCTGAATAGCAGTGTCATCTCTATGGCTGTCTCTGACACACTGATAGAGTAAAACAATTAAAAAAAAAAAAAAACAGCAGACCGACTGTCTGAGGCAGAGATATCTTATTCCACATGACGGGCATGGTCAGCAAGACTGAGGTGTGTCCCCACTAACTAGACAGAGCCCTGGCCACAAATGTGCAGTCTTATGATATCTCATCATCCACTCTTCACCCCACTCCAGTGCTGAGGTACAATGCAGGGCCTCGCGCATTCTAGGAAAGCACTCTGCTGCTCAGCTATACCACGAGCTCCACAGTATACATCTTTGCTGCCAGAAGGGTAAAGCACAATAGAAGGAAACCTGAACTAAATTTACATTAGTGCTTTTGCCCACTTTGAAACTAGATTAGTCTCTCTAGCCTAGCCAATATAGAAATTGTAAAAGAATTAAAAGTTTATATTAGTAAGTATTATCTTTTGGATTTTCATGAAATTATAAGTCCTGAGGTTACGTATGATTGATGGCATGGATGATATATTTAAAACATATTATCTTTAGGACAATTTGTGTGTATGTGTGTGAATATGTGTGTATGCATGTGCATGTGCTTGTAAGCATAACCATAGTCTTAATATATTTTTTTCAAACATTGATATTTTGTGGTTTTTAAGTTAATATCCTATAACATTATTAGTAGTTTTATTCAAAAATGTACAAAAATACTTAAATTATAGGGAACTCATTTTCTTGGAACAGTATATTCAAATATTGAAAAATATATAAGATTATAAAATATGACCTTCTATTCAGAATAGATAAAAGAAAATAGCATTTTCTTTTCAGGGCCATACAAACCACTACTATCATTGGTTCCTTTATTCAGATGAAACATCCGGTCTCTTCAAAGCATAGCATCAAGAACCATGAGAAAACTATGATGCCAAAAAATAAAATCCTGTCCCTGAGGAACTTGGAAAGAGAAAAAGGCAAGGAGACACGTAGGGAAGGAAGGCTGGTGGAGAAATGACAGGGCAATACAGGGCAATGGTTTAGTGCTCACTGTTCAGGGATAACTAAAGGTACAGTCACTATCCTCAGGCAGTACAGTGTAGAAGAACAGACACAGACAAACAACTATCTTTTGTACTACATGATGTTATAATGCACACATGCACAAGAAGTATAGATTATAGGGCCAGGGATTTACCTCAGTGGTTCCGGCGCCTGCCTCACAAGTACAAGGAACTGAGTTCGATCCCTGGCAAAAAAAAAAAAAAAAAAAGCATAGATTGTAAATGCAGTTATGAGAATGTTAAGATCAACTCTGGAATGGTTTTATAGGAAAGGTTTCATAAAATAAGTTTGCATCTGAGCCTTTGAAGACAGGATTAATACAAAGAAAAGGCAGTGCTGAAGGGTATTATAAGGGTGGGGGACACAATGGATGAAATTCCAGAGACAGGAGTCAATAGTTAGGAAGCAGCTCACACAGTGAGCTACGGAGCGTAGGGAAGACCAGGAGACTGAGTGTCAGACTGCACAACATGGACTCTTATGGTGGACAGCAGAGAAGCAGTGGTGTGGAATCACTGTTGAATCTCTGGACAGGTGGACTTTGAAACAGAATTTAGTATTTAGGAGGTCAGAGCACCTTGGGGCCAACTCCAGTGCAGGGAGGGTCACAAAGGAGAACCAGACAGAGCAAAGAGTCAGCCTACTCCACAGGGAGCCCGGGAGCTGAGAGGACCCAAGAGGTGTCTGGTGTTGGGTATCCTAACTCTGATGTGCTCACTCACTGGATGTAGACAGCCCTGGACTTGGCCAGGTCAAGCGTGTAGCCAGAGCAGTCCTGCACCTGCCCCAGGGCTCATGGCCATGCTGTAAGACTGCTCCCAGCTGGGGGAGGAAGTCACTCCTTGAAGACACAGCTGGAGGAGTGACAATTACTAGTCTCATTTCAGAGGAAAACGCAGTGGGATTCAAAGTATGTCTCTGGGACAACAGCAGCGCATCGTCTTCGGACTTTTAGATATGCACATTCTCTGGCCCCACCCAAGACTCTGGACCTATGCAGGACTCTGTTCGCCAGCCTACTGGGTGATGACGAGGCAAGCTGAAGTCTACAAGCGACCGGTAAAACGACTGAAAGAGGGGATTGAATTCATGAACAGCAAATAGACTCAGGAAGCATTTCCTTAAAGTCTTACAACTGATTCTCTTAAATTTAATAAACTAGGAGATGCCCTCTCTGTTTTGTTATCCACATTAGTAGATTTAGGATCTCCAATCACCCTGGATTTGGGTGGATTCTTTTATGATCATGCTTTTGGAGATTTAGTATGGAATGCTAGTTCCCTCTTTCACCCCATGCTATTTTTAAATGAAAATAAATTCTATGTGGCATTCTTTAAAAAACACCTCCTACCGAATAGTTTCCCTGCTGTGAATAATCTGCAACAATGCATAAGATTCTAATAAGATTACCAACATTTAGAAATGGGAAGAAAGGAGCTAAAGGTGTAGGGAAGGTAGGATGGGTAGGGGAAGAATAAAAAGGGAAAAGAAAAAAAATGTGAGAGAATGAAAAGATGAAAATAAAGTGTTGGTAGATGGGGAGGGGAAGAGGGGGTGAAGGGAGGGCAGAGGCAAGGGGAAAAAATGAGAATCAAGACTTGTCATGTAGAGGTACAAGATCCCAACAATGAATGTAACTGTACTGTATCCCTAAAATGTACCAATAAACTCAAAGATGAAAAAAAAAAAAAAACACCTCCTAAACACCAATATGCTATGGCAAAAGTTCATACCATAATGAATTGTCTTGCTCATAGTCTGTTCTGTGGCCCTGAAACACAGCCTTACTACATATAGTCATCGGTGCCTAAAAGACTAATGGTTTCATGGGATTAACAAAACTCATTCTGAAGGGTGAGTATTCTGGAACTCGGGTTTCTAATAAACAGCCTTGTGACATCCTACTTGTTGTCTATCAGTGATTGCTCCTGTTTATGTGGCAGCTCAGGGAGGGACCACATTGCCCAGCCTTCTTTGGGGTTGGTCATATAAGTTTGAGACAAAAGGATGTGAGAAAGTGAAATGTGCACTTTCTGGTTATCTTCAATTTTAGGACAGTTAACCTAAAGTGCCACCCTTACCCAATCTTACCAGGGCCTGCAATGTCACATATGCTGGCATCAACCCAGCTTCAGCCATGAAGATGAGGACCACTTAGAAAACAGAAAGACAATGGGTAAGAAACAGCGTCTCTAAATAACCTAATGGTTTACAGCTAGCCTGCCAGGCTAGGCCAGATCTTAATGTAGGAGTGGACAAAATTAGTATATTTGCAAGCTTTATATTTTAAGCAGTGTTACAAGAAAGTAGCTGACATTAAATACGGAAATGTAATCACTGGTATCCTATATGTTCCTGGACTGCCTGGAAAGAAAATGACTTTCAGTCTAAATATTATCACAGGTTCCACACTGCAGGATTCCCTAACCTTGATCGAAGCACAAAAAGTCATAATAGTGGTAAGAGTTAAATGTATGATCCAAACGTCATATGAACAAGTAAATGGCAAAAGCACCCTGAAATGTTTCATTCACTGTTACTATAATATGCAAAATAATTAGCTTAGTGTTCATATAAATTTAAATAAATAAGCCTAAAGACCAAGCCTTATCAGGTTGATACTGTAAATGGTAACTTTGGGTCTGTAGTACAAATCACTACTGGAAGGTAAGGCTCCATGAAGGTGCTGACTTGTCTAGATCCAGACAGACTGGAAAAACGTTCCTGAAACGTAAGTTAAAAATTGAATGAAATTGTATGATGTATAAATGTGACTTTTTTATGATTCAACACCTATGAATAAACAAACACACATAGAAAGATAGTATTGAAACATGTACACTTTTCCTGGGGGCTGGGTATGTGGCTAGCTGAAGGGAAGAGCGCTTGCCTAGTATACTTAATGGCCTGGGTTCAATCCCCAGCAACAAAAACTAGAAAATTTATAGGTAACACCTATCTTGAAATACTTTAAAAATTTTCCTCAAAATAAACCTCAGTTAAATCTGTCTTTAATTGCATAAAAAATACATGAACCCATGATTCCACAGTAAAGTTTTTGATAATGAAATTTTTACTGAAATCAAGATTTATGAAGTTATATCAAAGGAAAATATAAAAACCCCAGAATGATCTAAGAAAAATGTAGACACACATAAACTTGTGCTTTATTGCCAAAAAGCACAGTGAGTTCCCTTATAACAATGGAACACCATTGGCCTAATAATATTGGTTTGTCTTATACATGGCTTTTACTTTAAGTAGTTATGTTTCTGATATAGTATGAAATTTTTCCTAGATCTGTCAATTAGTCAAGTGGCATAAAACTAAAACTAGAGCACATACTTTATACAGGCCAAAAAAAAAAAAAAGGACTTTATATTTGACATCATCTAGTCTATCATCAGGGATTACTCAGCTCCACTACTCAGTTCAGCCCTTGCAAAAGTAGGCCAAGGAGTTCAATAAATCATTAAGTAAACTAGACATCATTGTTCCACTCTAAGGCAAAAGACTGACCCATTAATTTGGAATGCTTGCTATTGATCACAGGGGAAAGAGGTGGGTGATAAGATGGATAGACTCATAAAATTACACCCCAAAAAGTACAAAGCCTTTTATACATGTTTAAGGCAACAGGAACAGTATCACTGCAAGTTTCAGAGATGGTTCAAGCTCTGGCTCTAAGATTCCCTTCTGCATCATTCTGAATAACACAGTATAATTTTTCAGTATGTTCAATGCAGATATTACTTTTTATCCATTTTCTCATGGAAGCATTAGCAGATTAACACGTTAAAATATATTAAAACAGTGTGAGGCCTATGAAAGGATGATATGATACAGATCCAAGATAGCATTAAACTGATTACTCCAGAGGATTTATCCAAAGTTTCAAAAGCATTCCATGTCTTATTCCCTATGATTACATAATCCTCTTCCTTCTATGCTAAGCATGAGGAATTTTTAACAATCTTCAAAAACACACACACACACAAGAAATTGTTGGCCTCTGAAAATGCATCCAATTAAAGGGAAACTGCACACTGAAATAGCAATTAAGATAATGAAATATTTCTGGGCTCAGATCTATGACTGCCAAATTTCTAGTTAACGTCCCAATATAGAAATATGATCCAATTCAAATGGTTTCTTTTTTTACCCCCTTCTGAAATTTTCCAGCATATTCAGAGAATGATAATGTGAAAGTTGAGAAAACTTTTAATCATGCCAGAAAAGTACAAAGGAATCTTAGAAAGTAAATGCACTTGGGAAAAGTTAAACATTTCCTTAGGATGGATTTCTCCCATGATCAAGGACTCAAATCCTATCTTTATATCATTTCTTAGTCACCATTTCAGGACTGACAATGTTCTGATTCTGAAGTTTTCAAATCTTGTTAGTAGGTAGCTTAAAAAACCTACCTTGCTCTAATTTTCTACATTCCCTGTAGATGCTCGCTCTGGGTTCTGCTCTCTGGGAAGCTTTATTCATCAAGGTAGTTCTCCTAGTCTTCATAGAGTTCTGCCCCAATGCAAAGTTGACAGAATCCACTGCATTTGTCAAATAAAACATCTTTGCTCTTATTCTCAACCCACAAGGACATTTCTCTGGCTACAGAAAAGTCAATTTGAACATGAATTTTTAAAGCCTGGATTTGCTAATATGTATTTTTAACAAGCTTGTGTGTGTTTGATCTATCTCCCATTTGAACAAAACAAAACAAAACAAACAAAAAAGGAGCTCAAATACTCCTGTTTCTTCCTAACAACTTCTCTTTCTCAGTGGCACCTTTTAAGTCAATCATATAAAAAGTCTTAATACTTGAAAATTTAAATTGCTTGGACTCACATAAAAGCATTCTTAAAACAGTAATTCAAGAGTCATTTATATATGTGTACATGTATATAAACAAACATAAATATGCTTAAAGACATCGTCACAATTTTTGTATGGAAATACTTACATTCATTCTTTCAATACTACTTCATTAATTCTTTAAAGTATCACCCTACCTACAAAACAGCAAATTTTCAATTGTGTATGAAATTTCTGTCATCCTCACAAAAGCTGACCTCCGGCTAAACTGTGACTCATTTTGGATCTTCCTTCAAACCAGACACAAGTCACCAGAAATCAGCATAACTCCTGCCTTAGTTGATGGTAGGCATCGGCTTACTATCTCTGTGCTGTGATTGCCACGGTTTTTAGAGCTACACAAGGCCTGGAGGTTTTTCCTTTAAAAATAGTTACAAATAAGCTTGCTGAAATGCTTTCAAAGGTTTTAATTCTACTTTAAAAAAGAACTTTCAAGGTAAAAACAGGGAGTTGTGAATTGTAAACTGATGGACTTTCACTTTATTAACTACATTATCCTCCATCTTCCCTATTACAGTGTCTGCTGAATGCATATGTTTGGATAAAGACTGAAGCTATCTCAAGGCATGGTGTAGACTTTAAATTTTAAGTACATTCAGTTGAGATAATCTCACTGTGTGTGTGTAGCACCCTAGTACACACCTAGGAATCTGGCTTGGTGACAGTGGGCTATATAAACCAGGGCATCTAGCATGGACTGATCATCTCAGTACATGTGTTATTATCCAGCATTTCAAATCTTTAGTCTTCAGTTACAACACAGGGAGAGAATCAGGAGTTTTTCTGCTTTAGGCAGCCCTTTATGAATGAACACAGTCAGTCACTAAAAGGCTAATTGTATCTTCTGAGCTATTAATTGACTTAGCTCCAGGAGAGCCACACAAAACATATGGTGACAGATCTTAGCAACTGTCCAGGGCTGTGCACAGGGGGCATTTGGCTCCTTTTTGAAGAGAAGAACTGAAGGTAATCCCTTTGCAGCTGCAGTGCAGATGGTTTCCTTTACACCATTTCACTGAATGCTAAACAGAAACTGGAAAAAGTTTGAAAACATGATAAACAAACAGCTGAGTGTTAGCTTAAATGCTCTCTGCATCTATCAGAGAGAAGCATTCAGAATCTCTGGATGTTTACCAGATAGTTTAAAAGAAACACAGAGACATGAAAACTGAATGAAATGATTTGGGAAATTGTACCTAAATATGGTTCTGTGTGGTTTTCTTCAAAGGAACAATATAATTAAATCTCTGAAACTTCAATTATGGGTGTCATGATTCATAATCCTTGACATCATCAAAAGTTTAGGTTTCTCTGAAAATATGCTGACATGGGTAAAGGTGGAATCACCAAAGGAGTTACTGGAAAATCACTGTTAACCTTCAGTTTCCCCCTTCCTGTGGCAACATCACACACTGTAATCCTTTCCAAATAAAAATGCACAGTGAAGCTCAGTTACCATTTCAACTTCACATCGTTTATTCTGTCTTGGCAGAGAGAAAATATAAGCCTGCTTAGTAAGCAAGGAAAGAGCAAAGTCATATCAATGAATGTGGATGGTTCTCACCTACTAATATCCAGCAGGTAATAACAATGTATTTCGTTCACCGAAGAAGAGAATCAGGCTCCATGCATGGGTGTTTAGTACTCTTTTAGACACTGGAATTATAGCAGTAACAAAATAAATATATGCCATGCATATAAATATGTATCTACATGCATTTTTTCACACAGTAGAAAAAAGTCCAAAATATTAGCAGGCTATGAGTTCTGATTATGGATAAAATTCTGCATAGGATTATGACTTGCACTTAATTTTTTCATTGTGTAGGGTGCTAATTTGGATTTTCTTTAAGTTTTATAATGAGACTAGGTTATGTATTTTGCTAACAACAAGGCTTACCAAAAGGTGATAATACTTTGATAAATAAGTTATGAATAAGGAGAATATAATATGTTCTGTATTTTCAAGATTTCTAGAAAGTTCTGGGCTTAAAGATCTTCAAAACACGAAAAGAACAATTACTCTACTTGTGCCTCATTAGTTAAATAATGCATAAATTTTTTGTTTGTTTGTTCATTTCATTTTGTTTTTTGCAGTACTGAGTATTGAACCCAGGGTCTTCACATTTTTTTCTTTGAGGTAAGGTCTTGCTATATCACCACCAACTTCCCCAGGGTGGCCCTGAGTTTGTGATCCTCCTGACTCAGCCTCCTACAGTGCTGGAATCACAGGCAAGCACCACGCCACCTGACAGTTCATGAGTTTTAAAAACACAACACAATTCATCAAACAAAATATGTTGTAGAGCCCTACTATTGAGTGACATCAAATCCAAGAAGACCTAAGTGGAAAAAAATAGTCTTCCCTGTTTCCACCGCTCACCCCTTTCCACATTCTTGAGTTCAAAAGCTTTTCACACACACTGGAAAACAACAGCAGCTGTGCAGTGTGAAAACATGAAAGACAAGCTACACCAAAGCCAGCTCTGAAAGATGGGCTACTGCTGCGAAGACGCCTTTGCTGAGCACCTGGCATCTGGAGCAAGCGTACTGTACTCACAGCCCAGCCTCAGCTGAAAATGTTTTGCTTATCCTCCATTTACTTCCCTTCACTTTTTTCTACTCGCTTGCCTTTCACTTAACTTGGTAGAACACTAAAACAGCTGCACTTAATTCACTTATCATTGTTCATCTAAAAGGACTCCAACAAAATTTTCATATGCTGATATCATTTCTGGCCCAACAAATAAAAAAGTTTCAACATTTGAGATTCTTTAGTGAGAAAAATGCTGTAAGTCACTGAGGAAGTGCAGGTCATTGGTTGAAATTCCATAGCATGTGTTTCTAATGGAGTCTCCTTGCTACACCGTCGTAATTCTGCACACTAGGAGGCATGGGATGCTTTTCTGGACATGTCAGTTACTGAACAGCCCAACAGAAGAGCCAGCCTGTTGACGTGGGAATGAGTGTTTAAGCTGCTTGTCACCGCTCTGGCTGTGATAAAGGAGTTAATGGGCCCCAAACATCCTTAGGATGCTGCTGCTTCTGAGTGGCAGAGTTTGAAACCTGGAAAGGACAAGCCAGCAGCCTGATTCTGTTTGAGAATTGGTTGCTGATGACAGACACGTGAATTTGTTAAAAAGAATGAGGGCATTATGTGATTCTCAAATATGTGGATTTCTTAAAAATAATACTAAAACTACAAGTAAGGGCACGGTAACTCAGTATCATCAAAAGTTTAGGGTTTCTAGAAAATGTGCCAAGCTGGGCAAAGCTCAGACCACTTTTGCTGCTGTCAGGGTGACAACACGAAGACTGTACTGTCCCTGGTGTGACATGGGAGGCTGCTGGAGGTGCAGGAAATGGGTAGAGGCTGCAGTGACTGGAAGACTCCCCAGATTTGGGTTTCTGATGGTATCAGACCCCATACTCGGAGTTTTACTTCTTTCGCTGTTATGAGATAAAGAGAACAATAAAATGTATGGGCTCTTTGTTGACTTGATCATCGTTGTTTGAAGAGGGAAAGAAGCAAACATTACTTTCTAGCCACTTTCTCTATTTCTACAACATTGTCAAACACTTTGATTTTCTCATTGAATCCAAAAGCACAAGGTTTAATAAACAAAAAAGTTTCACTTTTTCAATTCTAGAATGATCTTAATGACTAATAAAGATGTCACAGAAAATCCTAAAAGTCAAATCTACAAGGCCTGAATGCCCAACATTAGCCTAGTAAGACATGTGATAAAGGATAATCTATTCACAAATATAAGGGGCAGCAGTTTATTATAAACAGCACACTAGGCTTATTCGTGAAAGCAGCGTACAAGTGAAGGGTGAGTGCACAAACAAGTTGCCTTTTTTTCTTTTTGTTTATTTTTATCCTAATAATTTTTTACCTAAGACAGCTCCACTTATAGCAGTTTAATTAAAACTGAAAATCTGGTTATTTTCACTTTATTTCATTTTTGAGCTTTGTGTGACATTTTAAAGTGACTAAAGTGGTGCACAACAGTAAACAAATGAAATTCAGGGCAGTATTATTCGTAGGCATCTGTAATACTGTGGCCCAGCACATAGTGGCCCTTTGAAAACAGCACCTTCAGGCAGTTGCTTTTCCTTAGTTTGAGGGGAGTCCCATGTGGTTTGGGCAGAGTTGATTCCATCACCACTTTTAGGGTGCCCCCCAAGAGAGCATTCTAACCCTTTGGCTCAGGGATAAAGAAATGATCTAATATGTAAGAGTCTAGAAGAGTCCACACAGCACTTTCCTGCTACTTCTACCTTCCCTTCTTACTCTTCACAGATAATCCCTGATACATTACTTGGTATATATCCTTTCAGACTTATTTTCTGTTGTCCATTTTTATCGACAAAATAAAGATATATACATATAGACACATATACAACCATATATATGAACTGATTATATGTATTTATATACAAAAGATTTCTAATCAAAATGGCATAATTTAAGAAATTAATTACTTCATTCACACTTAAGATTACTGACATTTTTCCACTTCACAATAACAGATCTAGCATAATTTGCTTGACCACCCCATAGTATTCTCTCCTATAGAGAAAAGAATCTACACTACAACCTGTAGGATGTTCTGTGCAGCAGGATGTGCCACAGCAGGAGAAAAACACTGGCTGTGGACAACAGACCATTTTTGGATCACCCTCTGTATCATTACTGCGCATCTCAGGAGCATTGCAAGAGGCAGATGAAGGAGTCCTGGCTGAGAGGGGAGAACATCCTGAGGAACAAGTTTGCACGTATGAGAAATGGAATCAGAAAGGCAAGACAACTCAGAAAAGAGAAAGGATATAATCTGAACCAGGTCTCTGCCATCTTCTAAGATTTAGTATCCAAAGCCTTTATTTATCAGGAAGACCAAGGCGTTTTCATGCTAGGCACAAGAGAGCCTTGGAACTGAATCATGAATCCTGCAGCAGACTGGGAATTTGGATACGGGATCTCGACTCATAGGAAATGGAGGGTGTGGGTGAATGAAATCAACATCTAAAGATATCGTAAGAATGCGAAGGCCCTGGGTCACTGCTGTGCTTGAGTTCCTATATGAAATACATAAGCTGACCTTATAAAGCTGAAAACTGCCTATGTTCATCTAATTGTCCAGTGCACACAAATTTCCATATATTAACCATAGTAACTAGAATGTCTAAAGTTCCAATTCCTTGAAGAATCATACTCAGTATCCTAAAGGAAAAATACACACACACACACACACTATGGCATACACAGTAATGACTAAAAATCGATATCCTTTACTCTTTACTTCTCCCTTCATATTTGTTAAAACTTAGTAAACCATGCAACTAGCTGCTTTTGTTTATTTTATTTTAAGTGTCTTAGGGTCAGAGACCATAGCTGCTATCGTATCCTGTAGTGTTTGGCAGCATTTATAGCATGTACCTGGCGTAGAAAATAAATTTTTGTTGAAACTATGAAAACTCAGGGGTGTGAGAGAGGAAAAAAGATTCAGAGAGGGAGGGAAAGGGGTAAGGAGTGAATGCAGTGGTACAGGAGAAAAGGCCCAGTGAAGAAGGCTAGTTGCAAAAATGATGTGCCCTAGCCAAGTGCCATGATGCATGTCTGCAATCCCAGATACTCAAGAGGCTAAGGCAGGAGGATCATAGGTGCAAGTTCAGCCTGAGCAACTTACAGAAATCTTGTCTCCAAAAAAGTGGCTGTGGGGGGCTGAAAATATAGCTCAGTGTAATGCCCTATGTTTAGTCCTCTGTAATAGAGACAGACAAAAACAAAAGAAAAAAAAAGATGTACTTTAACCCCAATGTCCCATAACAATATCCTATGAAGATGAGATCTTACTTTGTGCAAAGTTGCTCAGAATAGGACACAGTTTGAAAGAAATGATAGCTTCATTTTCTTTTCTTTCCTTACCCAAAATTGTATATATAGATTATACTTCCTTACACCTTTCTTTCTTAAAAAATGCACATTAAACAAATGTCAAGTCTATTTTTATCAAAATATACATATGGCATTTTCCAGTGCCATTGCATGTTTTCTTACTCCAGCTAGTTTTCTAATAGATACCCAGAGAATACCACAGACAGCATGCACCTGGATAGGACTTATAAGAAATCACATGGCAACAAAGTGTTTTCCCTTCTATTTCAGTCCTACTCTCTCTTTTCAAGATTAAGTACATTGTGAAAATGTTGTCATAAAATCAAAGGATATCGAGTGGCATGAGGTATAGGAAGAGTTTTTCTAACTTTCTAAATCATATTATTTTTGTACCTTATTCAACTAATTATTATTTGAACTGAAACTCCCTCTCTCATTGAATTTGAGAAAAAATGAGAACAAACTGTTTGTACTTTGTAATTGGGTCCTTTCAGCAGAAAAACAAAAAACTATTTTGTGATATTACTCCAGATTTGTATTGAACATGGCAACTCATTGTCTGTAGATTTGAGATTACATAAAAACATCAAGTTAAAATAATTTTTAATCAAAACAGAGCTAACAAGGAATGTGAGAGGGAACTATTAGTATGGTAAATTATAAATCTGATATAACAAAGCCAAAGATTTTAATTCTGGACAGAAAGATCAGAAATTTTGAATAAATAACTCCAGAATGTCTTCATTTCCTATAGATCCTGCTCTAGGCTAATGTAATATTTATCAAGTCTGTATCTACTAAAATAATTCATATCACTTAATTTCTAAAGTTCATTTTTGTTCAAGGTCAAAACAAAGAGAACATTTTTAAATTACACTAGAAGGAAGGAAGTTTTATTGTGCTGTTTCCTCAGATAAAATAATTTCACCTGACCAGAAAAATATTTTCTACACTTAATTCAGAACATGAACTATTTTCTATGCTATAAGCATACAATAACTAAAGATATCAATCCCTAATGAAACAAATAGCACTTTCAATTTGATTGGCAGGATTGGGCTGTCTTTGCTTATGAAACTAACCGGAAAATTGCCACATTTCAATTGGATTTTATTCTTTTCAAAGCAGTTGCAGAAAAACAGTCAAGTTTTTAGACACTTTCCCATGTCTGGGAGAAAATAACAGACACTTGCAATTGACAGGAGGAGAGGTTTCTTTTGGCTAATGGTTTCAGAACATTCCGTTCACAGTTGGTGGGCTCTGAGGCAGAAACAGTGTGGCAGAAAGGCCTGGCAGAGAAAAGCTGTTCAACCCACCGCAGCCAGGAGGCAGAGAAGGAAGAGTCAGAGTAACAGATACACCATGTCTTCCAAAGGCACCTCCTCCAACCAGGCAGGTTGGTCTGTCTCCTAACAGCACGTTCAGCTACTCATTAATGGATTAATCCACTTTGAGTACAGAGGTTTTCTTACCCAATCATCTTGCAAAAGTCCCACCTCTGAACATATGAGACTTCTAGAGGACACTTTAGATTTGAACCATAATATTCCTACCCTGTTTCACAAAAAAAATGCTCATGTCTATCTCCTTACGTAAAATGCATTTAATCTGTCTCTAAGAGTCCCCAATCTTAGCAGTTCCAGCATTGCTGAAAAGTCCAAGTCTAAAGTCTACTCTTGACTCAAGGGAAACTCTAAACTGTGAATACCTACGAAAACAGAAAGAAAGTATTCTAAAAGAAAGGTATAGGGGAATAAAACATTAAATCCTGCAGTGCCATGTCTATTGCCCAGGGAAAGCTGTGATGAGACGTGAGCTCACAGGGCTTTTAGCGGCCACACCTCTATTATGGCTTTACCAGTTACAACCCATTCAGGCTCTCACTGGGGCTAGCTTGGCTCAACAGTTGAAGCTTTCTTCAGCGAGGCTCTACATTCCTAGCATCTAAAACTTCTAGGGATTCCGCTGAACCTTTGGGTTCAATCTCTCAGCTTCATGCACTGCCCTCTAACGGCTCTTGGCTGGGACTGCTATACATATTTGTCTTCTTGGTGGAAGCCTTCACAACTACATAACTCTTGCATTCTGCACGCCTGGTAAACCAGCCCCATGTAAATGATATCAAAGTCTCCCACTGGCTTGATCAGTAGCTGGGTCCCCATGGACCATGGATTCAGCAGCTTCTGAGTGCTTGGAAGGCTGAATTTGGGGCTCTAAGTGGTCCTAAGTGAGCAGGGTGTCCCAGGACTCTCCTTTTAAAAATCATTCAACAGAGTGTATCCTTTTACAACTTTTAAGACTACAATGTACAGGGTCTGACCATTTTCTGAGATCCTCTTAAGCCATGTTTCATATTGTCCTCAGGCAAAGTAAGTGGATTGTTTAAAGTGGCATTAAAATTTTCAGATACCATACTAACCTCAGCCCCTTCTTTCTAGGGACTTCCTTATTGGCTAAGCTGCAAAACTGCAAGTGTTTTTGCCTTGTATTTAGCTTCTGATTCTCACTATAAATCTAGCTAAAAGCAGCCAGCAGTGCTCACAGCACAGACTGCATGTTAGGCTGCCTTGAAATTTCCTCTGCTAGGTTAACTTGTCTTCCACTTTTAAATTTGGCTTCATACAAAGTTCTACAACATGGACAAAATGCAGACAAATTCTTTGCCAAAATGAAAGATTCACGGCCTCTAACCCAATTTCCAATAGAGTCCTCATTTGCGAAAGAAACCTCCTAAGTCTGGCCTTTACTGTCTGCATTCCTATCAGCATTCTGGTCTTCTGAGCCCTGACCTGTCTCACCTATCAGGTGCTGCTGACAACATTCTAGAGCTTCTCTAGCCTGCTTAGCCAAACCTTTCCAAACTCCTCCCACAAACCAGGTCTAAATGCTTCTGAACTACGTGGTCAGATACAATCACAGCAACAACTCCATTCTTGGTACCAGATTTATGTATCAGTCACGTTCTGCCCCTGGAAGAAAATGTCCAACTTTGACAACTTGAAAAGAGGTTTATTTTGGCTCACAGTTTCAGAGGGCTTAGTTCATGGATTGGACTGACTCCAAGGCAGAAATGGTGGAGGGGCATGGTGAAGGGAAGCTGCTCAAGCCATGGCAACCAGGAAGCAGAGAGAGGGGAGGGAGAAATGGAGACAAGAACAAGATCGAACTCATCTCTTCCAGCCAAAGCCCACCTCTTGACAGTGTATTCAGCTATGAACTCATCAATGGACTAATCCACCAATGGGTAGCATGACTTATGATCCAATAACTTTCCAAAAGCCCCACTGCTGAGCACATGAGACATTTGAGGTACATTTTAGATCTGCATTGGACCCTTGACTTATGAACTCCATTCATGAGGGCTGGTTGTAACTTCAGTCGGTCAACTGAAGGCTCAGACTCCTCCCTTACTGGAGACATCTGTAGCAGGTTCCAGTGTCCTGTCCAGTGTACGATGCGGGGTTGAAGAAAGAATCAAAGACAGAGTTAAAGTAATAAGTGGGGAGCCAGGATAGCCAGTACTGACCAATCAGCGAAGGCCCTGTCCTAGCCTCTGATTTTTATTGGTAATCAAATTGGGGTAAAGGGGAATTATGTGCAAGGACATGCAGTTGGGCAGTTGTAAGGATACTAATGCAGGCAAGGCTTGTAAAGGAAAAGACAAAGCATTCTTGATTTCAGAACAGAATACACAAACTTTAAGTTTGTAATTAAAACCTTTTCCTTCTAGTTAAGAAGGTTTTAGTTGTGGGAATGAAATTTGGTTGCAAGTTACTCTGACCTCAGCCACTATGTTATCTCATGTTCAGCCCCATAGCTTCATGTTCCATTTCTCTGGCCTCAGCTGTGGCCATTAGTGAGAAGGTCATGCTAACCTGCGCATTATCGCAGTGCTTATGACCTTCTATGAGTCATGTAAACTTTGGTCAGGCTCATTTCTTAAAATGAGGCAGTTGAAGCCAGGCGTGATGGCACTCAGGAGGCTGAGGCAGGAGGTTCCAAGTCAGTCTCAACTACATAATGAGACCCTGTCTCAAAAAAACAAAACAAACAAAAAACAAATAAGTAAAAAATAAAAAATAAAATGAGGCAGTTGAGGGGTTAACTCTTTATAGCCTGCACCGCTTACAGCCTGATTTGGGCATAATCAACAGGGCATATATATACAGCCTTCAAATTCTCTTATATCCAGGCAGGAGCCCTTAGAGAGACAATGGCCTAGAATTTCTCAATTAATGCCACACAGGAAAGGATGTTGTAATATTTCTTCTAGAATTCTTTAAGAGATAAATCTCTATCTGAGACTATCTGGAAGCACAAGTGGCAGGGTTCTAACTCAAGACTTTGGTGATAAGTTAAAACTAAAATTTCAGTTGTAACCCAAGTTGTTCATATGTCAGAGTGGTAGTAACTCAATGGTCCACTGTAAACCATAACATTAAGCAATAATCCAAATTCCATTCCTATTTTTCCATTAAAGTGAATGTTTTCTATGTCACAGAAATGGTATATAATGTTTTATATGTAATTGCCATTTCATGTAGGTGGAAAGACCATTACTTGGCTCACTTAAATTTTATATTTTGATCAGAGTTTTGTATATTTTGACACATATATATTATGACTAAACACAAATTGAAAAGCAGTGTTCTTAACTATCTTAGGCTTCTAAGACTAAAATACAAGTGACCTTGAGAAAATATCTTTATACTAAAGTAAAAACTTTAATGTAGTAAATACTTTAATGAAATTTAATGAGCATATTAATTTTTCATACTAAGAATGAAAATATCCTAAAGGCAATATGACAAATCAAACTATTTTAATTTTTAAATACACATATTTTACTGTGATAGTCTGATTTCTTTCAACAAAAACAATTTATGAAGCTTAGGGTTACATATAACTAAAATTTACTTTTATCTTTTTTTTTAAGCTATTTTTTTTGGTAGCAGTAGGGATTGAACCCAGGTTCTCTAGAGAATTAAGCTATTTCCCCATTCTTACTACTTTTTGAGACAGGCTCTTACTTACTAAATCACTAAGTTGCTCAGGCTGGCCCCAATCCTCTAATCCTCCTGCTTCAGCCTCCAGAGGTCTTGGATTATAGGCATGTGCCATCACACCAGCCTATAAAAATCATTTTTAATAAGTGATTGCTCAGAAAAAAACTTAATCTCATTATAAAAATCAGTACTGAAAACATAAAATAAACTTAAGACAATGTAATCACAATATATAACATCAACAGGCATTCATTATGATGTGTAATCTATCTCCTTATCGTAATAGGTAGCATTTGTTTCACAGAATGGGACATGTGTACTTCTTCAGAAACAATGTAATTCAGACAACATCAAGCTAAAGAAACCACACTTAATTGCTCAGCACTAAGATGCTGAAAGAATGTTCTAGGAGTACCAAATAAAATCATGTGGAATGGATAAGTGATCAAAGAGTTCATGAAGAACTTGGATTTAGGCGGGTCCTCAGTTACAATTATAGCAAAGATTGGTGAGAGAAGAAGAGAAGCAGTTTAATGTTCCTTTGAGGAAAAAAGAGGGCTGGGGGGAAATGAGGTGGAGGTTGGACTGAGAAAAGCTCTCAAGCCCTCATTTTGTGGTATGGACATTACGCTGCATGCAAATTTGACACACAAATATTTGGCTGATACACAGAAATGCCCCAATTTAGAAACTGGTGAAGAGCACTAAGGAGGTCTGGTAAAAGTGGGACAAAGGCAAGGAAAGTCACTCCATTGATTTGTTAATTGAGAGTTGCTTTCAAACTCTATGAAAACTCAAGCCACCATGATTATAAAGTGACAAAGACAGTGATTGAAGCTGGTATTTTGGTGCATGTCCTATTATCTCAGCACTGCGAATCTGAGGAAGGAGGGCTGCAAGTTCAAGCCCAGGCTGGCAATTCAGTGACGTAGTGAGATCTTGTCTCAAAAACAAATCATAATGAATAAAAGTTATTGGAATGTATCTTAACACAAAGGCCCTGGATCCAATCCACAGTACCACAAACAAAACAAAGGCATACAGTGAATACAGAAACCACACAATACATATGACTTGCTTTGGTAAACTAAGTAAGCTCTAACAGTTTTACTAAACAAAAGCTTCCCCTACAAAAAAAAATCATCTGAATTTTAGCGCTAAGAAAGTTCAGAATGAGGACAGTAGTCATGCAGAGTAAAAGGAAGTACAGAGTGGAATTCTTAACTAATTATTATAAAGTAAATCTTTTAAATTGTTGTGGTTTAGATCTGGGGTGTCCCCTAAAAGCCTCCTGCATTTGGACAGAGACTGGATCATGGAGATGCTATATTGAACGTACCAAATGTGTTCAAGGGAGATGGAGCCTGGTTGAAGGCAGGAGCTTTGAAGTCACTTGGAGCATGACCTTGAAGGGTGTATTTCCCTCCCTGCCTCTTCCCTTCACACCCTGCCTCCTGGTCACCATGATGTGAGCAGTTTTACTCAGCCAGACCCTTTCTGATTACAGCCAGCCCAGGCACTGTAACAACAAGCCAAAATAAACTTCTCCTTTCAGTTGCGGATGTTGGGTATTGCGACAGATAAAGTGACAGAGACATAAGTGAAATTGTAACTATTCATTTGCAGGGTGTACTCAAATAAGACAGTAAAATGAGTGTTTTGCAAACTAATGCCACATTTCTTCTTTATTTCTCTATATTAACTTATGCTTGTTTAACTTGTTCATCTTGTTAAATTACTATCTCTATCTTGTTTTTCATATTTAGGGTGTTCATTTCTGGAAGTATTCTCAAATGTTTCATTTGGCATCACTTAATATGGGCAGACGATAAAATCTGTGCTCATTTTTATCACCTCAACCTAACTCCTCCAACCAACTACACAAATCCAATAAGAATTCAAATCTAATCTTCAGGGCACAATACAAAATTCACCTATTTATTCAAGTCTTTGATTAACGGTGTCTATATATGAAATGCTCTGGGCTTTTCAGGTAAGAGTATTTTATACAAAACTCAAGTATTATTAAATAAATATTCTATGATGTTATCACAATCTTGTGTGTGCCTATGTGCTAATGTTTAATAGCTTTTGCCTCAGGTCCAATATTTTCCATGAACTTACAAAATAAGAAAATCTCCTCTTAAGACTTGAGTTTAATTTATGGACTAACTCAGAAAATGATTTTAGATTGGAAAGTATATCAAGAAATTATTTTATAACATCCTACTGTTTTGTTTCCTATGAATATAAGACAATCTGCAAACTATCACTAACTACTAAATATCGTATAAACACATATAATGAATTTTGTTTGATTTATATATACACATACACCCATAATAGTTCATACTAAGCTTGAACCAATGCCCATAAAGAAGGAGCTTCTGCCTATTAGGAAAATCATTAATAAAAGAGGACATCTGCAATTCTATGGCCTGTACCACCTGCTATCATCTGATAAAATTTGATCTTACTTAACCTATCTACAAAGGCATTTAAAAATCATTTTTATTAGTGTATGTGTGGGATACTTACTATATACTTCCATCCTGGGGAGCTGGTACACTACATTTACAGTGGTACAGACCCTGCCCCAGCCAAGGGCAGCAGCAAGTACCAGGAGCTGAGAAGTGTGTGGGCCTTGGTGCTGTCTCTCACTGGCTGTGCAACCTTGAACACACATTTTTAACCTTCCTGGGCTCCCCTTCCTCATCTGTAAAACCAATATGATTATCTGCAACATCCCTCTTGCACTAAAACCCTGCCACTTGGTGATAATAAATGATCATGATACTGCTTCTGGTGATGACAGTAAAAATACCTAGTGTACACCCAGACCTTAATTAAGCATCAGCTGCTGTCCTATATGCTTTAATACACCACATTCATTTACACAACAATATAGGAGGTAGATATTCTATTTCCATTTTATAGAAAAGGTTCATTCACTTGCCCAAGGTCAAGTGATAGTAAGTGGCTGATATTTGGATCCAGGCACTTAGACTTAGAACCCATGCTCCTAAATATTGTTATCTTAGAATAAGTGATCATACTTTACAAGATAAAAGACAGCAATGTCCAAAGTGATGAACTTACCCACAGTTCCATGCTTTCTGGCATTAATCTAATTTAAATCCTCAATTGCTAAATCTGTAATTTTCTACTTATATATGAAGTATATTAAAAAGGATTTCACAGATATAAAAAGTGACCCCTAAAACAACTCCACGAAGGATGCTGTATATTTTCATTTGCATTTCATTTATGAGACAACTTAGAGCTAAGACCCAGACAACTGAGGCTTCCTGATTACATAGTTACTGTGCTTTAAATGCCTTACACAATGAGGAAAGGCAAAACTCACAAGTTACAAAGCCAATGAACACACCTAGGAAGGAAACTTGGGGTTCCTGACTTCTACTCTTACCTGAACATTAATCAACTCTCAAATCTCTTCTTCAATTCCGGCTTCTTTCTTGGCCGAGGTCCTTACAAATCGGATTTAAAATACCCAAATGAAATGTATCATTTTCTCCTGAAACTTACTTTTTTTTCTCTTAAATTATCTTTTTCTGATTGATGACACTAATAATCACTTACCTGACCCAGAAATTTAGAAGTATCTTGCTTTTCTTTTCCTCAATCCCATCTGTTCACTCAATTCTATAAATTCTACCTTAAAACTACAGCTCAAATCTATTTATCTTCATTCATATTGTTGCTGCTTAAAGTCTTAAATCATGGGGAGTATACAAAGGTCCTCTGTGACTGATGACAATTAACTTACCGTCTTTCTAGCCTTACCAAACTACATATGGCTCCTCATACTTTATTTAGCACAAGTTTCTCCATTCCTCTTGTGCCTGAGAATTTCTCTTCATTATGGACATCTCCTTATCGCAAATACTTCTTCCTCTAAGAAATGTTTCCTTACCAGCTCTCATTCTCAAATAAATAACCCTTCTTTTTCTACCTTTCATAGTATAGTTGAATGATAAAAAACATCTTTCTTTTTATACTTTTCATAATATAGTTGAATGATGAAAAACATCTTTTGGGCCAGGGATTTAGCTCAGTGGTTCTGCTGCCTGGCTCGCAAGCACAAGGACCTGAGTTCGATCCCCGGTATCCCACCAAAAAAATATTTCATTTGATGACATTTAGCCCCAGGCTCTGTGCTTTTGAGTGTCTTCTCTACTTCTTCTAAAGCTATGCCATGAAAATACAGTGGACCCTCAAATTACAACAGGCCTGACATACAAGCAACTTGGGTTAATTAGGTTAATAGAAGATTCACCTGCCTCTTGTTATCTAGTGTACCCAGGTAAACACCCAGATCTCAGCTGTACTGAGTTACAACCTATTTGAGGTATAGCCAGCGCTCCCAGAACTGAGTGAGTTCATAAGTCATGGGTCCACTGCATTATTCCCATTTTAAAAATGAAGTCCCCGAGGCACAGAAAAGTCAGATGGCTATGTAGTTTAGATGAGATGAAGCCCATGTTCAACATTTTTGACTTCAAAACCCTGTGCTCTTTCCCTTTCACATGTTACTTCCTAAATTGTTTTCCACATTCCACCGAGTATCAGGCTCACAAGGCAGGGGTCTGAGGAGCTGGCCCCAGGGTCTGGCAAACAGTACTTTACAAACACCTGGAGAGGAAGTGACTAGACCCATGTGCTGTTTAATCCACTCCATAAAATCCTATTTTATTAACCGGCTTTTAAATAGAAATGCCAGTTTTATGAACGTGACTGATGCGGAAAGAAGATGTGAACAATGTTTATGAGTTTTTAATGTAATTTTTATTGAGTTTTTTGGTATCCAAACTCATTAATAAAAGAAATAAAAATACTACTGGCATGCTTTATCTCCTAACATCATTCAGATTGGTTTCTTTCTTTCAATAAGATAGATGGGGTAAATTATTAATTTCTTTTCTCCTAGAAAGGCCCATCCATTTTTCACACAATGACCTAAGCCCTGTTTTATAAAAATGTATTTGCAGATACGGCTGACATGAGTTTGTCTGTGACTGTCTGGGCAATTACATTTCTTCTTCAAAAAGCAGTATTGGTATTCATTACATGATTGTAAGGATTATAAACTCTGAAATGTTTTTTATTTTACCAAGGCAAATTTTATCACTTATCTCGTAGCCTAAGTTTCTTTTAAAGATAAACTTCTTCTAAGAATGGATACATTCTACTAAGTAACTTCCTAGTACATGCTCGCAGGCATCTGAAGGGAAAAAGAGCACTATAGAGAGAGAGCGGGGTAGAGATCCGGAGATGAGGAACTAAAGTAAACTCCTTGCATATCAAGTGTGTGTGCCTCTTTGCTCGCGCGTCGCCAGTTCAGGCCCCTGTAGTCGCAGACCGAGTTGCCCAAGGCAATCCGGCTCGCGACACTTCCAGCTTACGAAACTGACATTTGTGAAAGGAGTATGCTAAACTGTTGTCATACCTTCATGTTTAAAAAAATACTGGATCCTCAAATTACGACCAGCCTGACATATGAACAACTCAGGTGAATTAGGTTAATGGAAGGTTCATTCTGCCTCATGTTATCTATAAACTGTACCCAGGTAAACATACAGAGCTCAGCTGTATTGACTTACAACCAATTTGAATTAAAGCCAGCCCTCAGGAACAAATTGAGTTTGTAAATCAAGGGTCCACTGTACATCCTGTGCAAAATGATGATTTGCCTATTTTTCTCAGCGGCCCCTCCATGCTTTAAGAACAAAATTAGGAGTCAGGCATGTTGGCGAACCTCAGTAATCAACACCAGCACTCAGGAGGCTTAGGCAGGATTGCTGGGAGGCCAGCTTCTGCTACATAAGTTCAGGGCAAACCTGAACTCTGAAGCAAGATGACTCTCAAAAAGCCAAAAAGCTACTTGGTGGAAAAGAAGTTCCAAAGGTTTTCAAAGATGCTCAGAAATAACCATCAAGTATAGAACATCCATTCTCCGAATTTTATTATTTTATTTGTTTGTTTGTTTGTTTATTTATTTATTTAATTTTATTTTTGGTTTTTTGAGACAGGGTCTCACTATGTAGTTGAGACTGACCTGGAACTCACTATGTAGCCCAGCCCAGGCTGGTCTTGAAGTCACAGCAATCCTCCTGCCTCAGCCTCCCACGTGCTGGGATTACAGGTGTGCACCACCATGCCTAGCCATTCTCAGAATTTTAAAACTACTCATTCCAAGAGTGTGAACATTCAAACCAATTTCTTGTTTTTGTATGTACTTATTTAACTTTCTTGAATTATTGTGTTTTGTTTAATCCTAATGTTCTTTTAACAATTGGAACCTACAGTATATTATATTGCTGAAAACAGTGACACATAGATTGAACTTGTGATAGATGTTGACAAATTATTGCCAAAGAGTTTGTACCTATTAATAGTCCCATCAGGATATTCTCAAATGTTTCGGTCTCAGGACCCCTTTATCTTCTCAAAGAACTAAGTTATCTCTCTGTATTTATCATATTACAGCTGGGAAATTTTTAAATATTTGCTAATACATTTTTAGGAAAATGATGAAACCATTACACATCAATGTAAATATTTCATTATAAACAACCATTTTCCAAAACAAAAATTACTGAAGATAGCTTTGTTCACAAATCTAAAATTTTTATGATTTTCTACTTTTGGAAAATCTTTTTTATGTCTGCTTAGTAGAAGACAGAAATATTATCTTACCTATTGGAATATATTGCTTTCTTTGAAGTATTTGAGGAAAACTGACCTCACACAGTTGGAAAAAGAAAAAGCATTTTAACAGACATTTCACACATCTATAGATTTTCTTCTTTGAAATCGTACCAAAAACTAAAAGTACTAGTTTTGTTTAAAAATGGTGTGGATGTAGAGCCTACTGTAATAACTGCTCCATGAACATCTTTTAGTTTTGATTCATATGTACATTATACTTTTAATGGATCTTACCTAAATGAGATTCTATTACACCACACCTTGGTCATTTGGAAAGTACCAATTTATTAAGTTACACAGATCTTCCAAAGTTCTCTTATTTCACTACAGGAGATTTAAAAGTTACATTTATATCGGCACAAATTCCATCAGAAAAGCCTTTTAAGTTTAAACATGTAAGCAAATAGTAGAGGATATAAATGTTCCAAAATTCAAAGCATTGCACTGCAAAGAAGCTTAATTCTATCACTGGTACCAAATACTGTTGAATTACTCTCCTTGAAGCAATAGGCTCAGCACATTAATGTCTGACTGTTGGGCAAGTATTTTATCAAAGTATGAAAACTTTCAGTTTGTCAGTCATTCTTTCCAGTGAAAGTGGTGTGTCATGAGGGGTGCAGCCAGAAAATCCAGCCAGCAACTCAACATCCCAGGTGCCTTCCCTCACGCCAGTCACTGTGCTCCAAGGCACAGCACAATTGATCTATGCCTGCTTCTCATTCAGTAGTACCAAATGTCAGAAAAGGACATTGTGAGCAAATATTGAGACTTAATAATTTGACTCCTTCATCAAGAGCATTCCTAAATGAAATAGACGTATCTTTTTGAAAGCCAGCGTAAAATAAGGAAAAAGCAAGAGCTCAACTTGGTGTTACTGCCTGGGTTTCTGACAAGACATCTGCAGTCTGCCCACATTGCCTTTGCACCAGCAAAGCCGATGAAAACCAGTGGAAGTGACCAATAATGGCTTCACATTCTTTTGATCCCAGAAACCCCTTGAAAGTGTTTTGAGAATTGCCAGATCTACAGATCACCCCCAGAAAGCTGTTAGCCTATCTCATCCCCTTCTCAAAGCTGAGGAAAGCAAATTCAGAATTAACTTTCCAAAGGCAGTTCTTAGAAATCCCAAGAAAAATGCTAAACTCAGGCTTTCTAACTCCAACTTCTTGCGTTTGAGATCCTAACATATCCCTGAGGAGACCTTCCAATGCACTGCTAGTACGGTCGCAAAGTTCGCTTTAGTGAGATTTCACGGCAGTCCTTACTTTGCCCTCCGGAGTTATAACATACATTTATTCAACAAGCATTTACATTGCTTCTCCTATGAGCCAGGGACTGAGTCCCAGGTTGGGGTGCCACAGTGAATGAGGTACCGTCCTCAATTTCAAGGATTTCATGATTGACTAGGAGACAAATGTGTAAAGGAGGACCTATAATGCCATATGATGAATGTCATACTAGTGCTTTGTACAAAGTATTTCAGAAGCACCGAAGAGTGACTAATTGTGCCCAAAGAAGGAAGGAGCAGGGGTCAGTGCATTTTGGTTGACTTGAAGGACAAATACACCTAATCACTTTATTCACAATACAGTCTTTCACACACTTGAAGATAGCCACTGTGTATCCTATACTATTTAAATTTCTGCTACTTCCAATTAAATATTCCCAAGGCCCTTTAGAATATATGATGAAGATAAATATAGGAATTAAATTCCACATTATGGAAAATATGTATTGATCTTTCTTCTGCAGGTATATATGCACATTTGTTAACACTAGCCAGTAATTAATCATGAGAGACCTAGACAATTTTGCTTAATATCCAAATAGCTTATTCTGAACCAGAACGGGAAACAAAAGTGAGAGCTAATGAGGCTACTGACAGTGGTCTCCGTCCAGGTTTTTTGGACATCATTGTTCGAAGTGGAGATCAGCAAATCCTTTCTGTGAACGAACAGATAGTAAACAGTTAAGGATTTGTCAGATGATCTCGGATAACTGTTCAGCTTTTCCCTTATAGTACAAAAACAGCCATAAACAGTATATAAATGACTTGGCATGGTATTCCAAAGACCAGTCAGTAGGCCAGATAAGGCTAATAGGCCATAGTTTGCTGATTCCCACTCTAGGTCATCTTTATTCTGTGCCCTATATCCTTCCACTGTACCCTGGAAAGGACATTAGACTGGGAAGTGGCATAAATGGCTTTTAGTTCTACTCTTGCCCATAACTAGCTGTGTAGTCTTGAGTAAACTGCTCCACTGCTCCAACACTCTTTTTCTTATGTCTAATCAAGAATCCTTTCATTATATGACCAATAATGATTCTCCCCATATTAGTTACTTTCCTGCAACTTAGACAAAGAACCAAACACCCTCAATTTAAAGGTGAGAGATTTATTTTGGCTCACAGTTTCAGAGAGTTCAGTCCATGAATGACTGGTGGGCTTCAAGGCAGAGATGGCTGGTGAAAGGGGCTGACAGAAGAAAGCCGCTCACTCCATGGCAGCCAGGAAGCAGGGAGAGGGAAGAGGCTAAAAACAAAAATATACCCTTTCCTTTCATGCTTCCAGGGAATCACCTCTTCTGCTTTCAGATATGAACTCATAATGGGGAGACAGTTTAGGTCTAAAACATTACTTCCAAAGAATCACTGCTGAGTAACTTTTCCCACCTCAAAACTCTTAATTCATCCCATCACAGAGTAATGTGAGAAACGACAAAAAAAATGGTAATGACTTTACGTGACAGGAAGAAAAGTGTGTATCTCAAGTGAGGTTACAATAGGCTTGGTCCACTCTTCATGGGTCACAGCACAAGTAACGTTCATTTCAAACAGAAGCTAAGAAGACTATTCAGAGGAAAGAAAACGGGGATCTGAAAACTTTGGGGATTTCAGCAAATGAAATGTGCTTCAAAGAACTGGGCAAAGAATGGAAAGCGGAAACATGGTAGGTATGTTACTTTTCAAACGCTAGGAATCATCGGACAAACATCTGAACCGTAAAGAAAAAATTTCAGGCCTAAGTGATATTTTAAAGTTAGAGGATTCAGTGCAGTACAACTTCTGTGCCTTCTGAATTTTCAAAATATCTTGAGTATGCAATTATTGCTACTAGTGATGCTAGAAGCAACTCCATTACTAATGCCTTATATTTATATACCTATTTAGGGTTTATATGCTTTCGTATCATATTCTTTAAGCTTCGTGAGCCTATGACATTGGCAAAGATGAATATTATGGCTGCCTTTGTACAAATTAACTTCCGGGAGTTTTCCTAGAAGATTCTTAATTCAGTAACAAAGTGGGGAGGGGCTAAAGATTAATTCCTAAATTAACTTAGAACAGTCAAATGAACACAAAAAACAGACAACACCAAATATTTGCTGGATCTTTTTCTTTTATAATTCTAGGAGGAAGGAGGGCCTAGGGGAGTGGCATTTTCACTTCAAAATACTTTGAATTTGGAAATAATTGTTTAGCATTTTTCTTCAGTAATTAATATCAATTTACCTAGTTTTTCTGTTAGGTACTTCAGACAAACGTAAATAATTCTTGAATATATGTCAAAAAATGTTTGGGAGTGGAGTATGATGTTCTACAATAAATGAGAAAAATTCTAAAGAATACTATTTGTATTAAAAAGAAAAAGAAAAAAGAATCCAAGCATCTGTGAATAAGCCAAATCACTAACTGACACAAAGAGATTAATATTTTAATGTTATACTTGCCTTGTATCCAGACACAACTTTGAACATAATAGATTTGGTTTCAGAACTGAAATCCTAAAGATTTTGAGGATTTTTAAAAAATATGTATAATTAACTACATCTTTGAAGGCTGCTGAAGGTTGCAGAGGGCAGAAGCAATGCATTTGGTATTAAAGTGACTCAATCTATGCGAGGCCACCACAGTTTCCAACACAGAACAGTACAAGAGACTTGAGAAAGGAGCAATATTGAAGCTAGGTTGTTTGAAGGGAGAGGATGAAATTACCTTCAGTCTTCAGTTCTTTTTTTTGGACACAAGGACACCAAAAAAAACCAAAGCTGGAGAAGTCACCACTATTATGCCTGGTATTCTTACCTGTCATCACCATCTAAGTTTTCATAGAAGAAATCACAATATCGCTAACATCCTAGATCCACTTGTGTGAGAAAAGCAGGAGCAGGGTAATCTGTGGTGGCTTTGGAAAGGAAAAGGGTACACCCTACTCTACTCCTCTGTGGAGAAGTTGAGCATCTTTATGGGCTGATAGCATCCACCTGAGGCTCATGCCCTTTTAGCCACAACAAGAGAGGGTCTCCCACTTGCCCACGAACTAATTCCTTTTAGAAGCTAAGATTTCCCACTGGGTGTGGCTGGGAGAGGTAGCACTGGGGACAACAGTGTTGGCTTGCAGACAGGGGTTAGTTTGTGAAAAGTTGGTATGTACGATGAAAATGACCTGGAATCAAAATGCACAGGAAGAGTCCTGTTTTCCTAAAAGCATGCTCAACTCTTTAACTTACATGAACACAATATATTCAGTAGTATACAGTTCATAGTAGAAAAGCCATCTTGTACCTAAATGATCAATGAAATATTTTAATATTAGAAACAACCTCAAAAATAAAACATAGTTTTAAGAGGGTAAAATTGGAGGGTAATTTGTCCCTACTGCTTATAAAATCAGCACCCTTCTCTCACTTCATTCTCACTTCCTGCACCTTGTTTCCTGGCTAGCTACAATCAAATCCGAACAACCATGTTCACCTAGAGACATTCCGCAGCATCCTGGCCTTACTGTCTAGCCTATTTCCTATCACCGATTACTGCAAACTTAAAGCAAGTTAGATCAAACATAGGTTAAAACAACCCCAGTCTATCATCTCACCATTCCAGAGGTCAGAAGTCAGGATTTGCTGCTCTGAGTTTCCCAGGGCCAAAACGAGTGGTAGCTGGCTGACTCGCAGACGGAATTCACTCCCAAGCTCATGTGGGCCATTGGCAGAATTTAAATCCACACAACAGCAGGGTGAGGTGCTGTTTGCCTGCAGAGGCATCCTGTCTTTGGCCTCTGGCCCCCAGGTCAGCAGTGCAGGCTGAAGCTTCTGTAAGCTCTTTCCCACTAGTATTTTTGTTCGGTCAGGGTCTTCTTCTTTTTCAGCATGCTCAATTTTACATTTTCTATATGGTTTTATTCAAATATATATAAAACTCTATTAATGAACCTCTTTGAGAAGTTTTCATTTCTTGCATCTCAAATGTCTACCTCCCTTTCTGCCTCATCTTTCCTGAGTCTCCTTCTTCAAGGGATTCTAACACTTCCGCCTTCTGGTTCGCTTTTAAGGGCTCATGTGATTATCTTGGATCCACCTGGAAAAACGCAGGTCTCTTGCCCCATGTTAAGCTCTGCTTATTATTAACCTGCAAAATCCTTAAACAGCAGCATCTAGATGAGAGTTTGATCGAAAAAGACAGGGGGTGGGAATCTTTAGAAAGTAAACACCTTTAAAATTTCTCCCACCATATTGTAATAAAGGTTTGGTCTCTCAAACATACTTTCTATAGACACTAAAATATCTTTCATATATAGCCCAAACAGATGGGCAGTCAAGTTGGTAAACAAGATCTTGTTTGCAAAATGATGAGCCAAATGAAAACCCACCAAAGAGGACTGTTATGAAAGATTACAAACACTTGAATAAAACCATACAGGGTTGCAATAGCTAGTTTAAAAATAAGCATTCATGAAAGAAAGAATGCCCTGGCCTGACAAAATACTAGAAGCAGAAGCTTCATTTGTTCTCCAGACAGTTGGGGTCACTGATTTATTTAGAGGTGCCCAGGTGTTACTTCTTGCCAGGCGAAGTCTAAAGTGCTTAGTGCTTTGAAACAAACAGAGCTTTGAGACTTTTTAAAAGCCTAGGTGAAAGTTCCTAATTGAATCTAAAGATCCCAGCTGGGTTCTGAGACACTGGCTTCCAAACAGATTTGACTTCAAAACCACTCTGGCATTCTGATTTTAGCCAGGTTTTTCACTGCACTGTCTTTATCCTGGCATATTCATGGGTTTTACTAAATAACATCTGAGCAAAGTAAGTCAAGGTGGAGTTCAGGAACTCCCAAAGCATGACACACTTCTTTGGGCAGTGGTCAGACACTAACTACTCTTCAGCCCACAAGCCAAGGCAGCCCCTCCCAAATTTTCACAGAATAACAGAGACCTGCAGGTGAGATACTTCATAGCTTTGCTCTAACTTTACTCGGCATGGTGGCCAATGGTCAACTCAGAATGTTGTGAAGACCAAGTCCTGTGCTATATGCCTTCCCCAAGTTCTGTCACATGGATGGCCATTCACCCTCCACAAGTATTTTGCAGATACTGGATACTGATAAATAGTGAAAAGTTTGTTTTTTTTCCAGGTACCACTCAGAAGGTTAGAACTCCTCATAGGGACTCTAGGAACCACACATTTCTGGAAAGTATGGTAGTGCAGAGGGAGAATTCCCTTTTCTCTGATTATGCGAATGACACAAACATACCCAATTTGGACACAGAAGTAATGATGGCTTTTCTAATGACCTGGTTGCTGAGGAGGAGAAAGGATTGGGAACTATTTTTCTGTTCCTTACAGAACATTCACGACTTGTTTTCCTCCAAGAACTCAATAGTTGATTAAAATACCCTCTTGCCATATCTTACCTCAAATACAATCAATACACCTGGAACAGCACTGCTTCTTACTAAAGTAAGAGCCACAGAAAATTTATTCCTTTGCTAACTAGTAATCATGGGAGACAGTCAAACCAGAACCAACAATAACACAGGATCCAATATTAACTCAAACGTACCATTTCTAAACTTATTTTGTAATTGAGTATTAATTATAGAATCAAAAACCTAAGTCTTGATTTCCATCAGGTTGAAGGAGAGAAAATTATAGTGTGTGACCCACAGAGTATTACAGTGGATTAAGATTGGGGATTACCACTTCTACTATAAAGAGAGATTGTAGGGACCAAAGAAGTTTTAAAAGGAAACATGAAAACTGGTCACAGCTGACCACAGTGATCTTCTCAGAGACTTTGACTTCTATGGAGCAAAGCAGAAGCTGGTTCCCACTAGTAGGTGCCGTTTTCCACTTGCCAGGAGTCCACCGGTTTACTGTGTAACTCGTCAGTCTTACAAGGGCAGACCTGGGGTAAACACAGATCCATCGCCATGGTTAGGTTTCAGGTGAAAGCACTCACCTAAAAATGTCTTCCAGGAGACTGATTTGTCAACTGTGCAGTTTGGGCTCACAGGAGTAGGAAATACATGGAAATATATAGGTAACTAGATTACCTATAGTACTTAGAGAAGAAAATGTATTTGCTTTACTAAAATAGAAGCAAATCAACAACAACAAAAAAACACTGGAAAAGACTCAAAAGAGGTGTGTGTGTGTGTGTGTGTGTGTGTGTGTGTGTGTAGAGGGAGTTTCTTTCAAGGAGCCAAATAAAAGGTCATGATGCCTGTCATCTAGGTATTATACCTTTATTACTGTATGCTTAAGAATAAAGGTGTTTATCATCTGTGACAAAAGATCTGACCTACATACTTAATCTGGGGTATGGTAAAGCTTTTTAGAGTCTCTGGGACTTTGTTTCTCATCTGAGCTCTCTCAGATTATCACAGACTCTTAAGACGCCTAGTAGTGTCTGGCGCATCAACCTGCCCTAACTCAAACATCTTGAGAACCCTGGACCAAGGACATTCATAAATTGATGAAGAAAACCAGAAATATCAAAACTAGGAACATTTACAGTTTTTGGTTGTAGATTGCAAATAATTTAATCAATTTGACATATATATTTTCATTCCCCAAAGATAGTTCTATTAAGCATGGTAGCTGTATTTTTCCAAATCTTTTTTCTTTCTTTGTGAATTCACTGAGTAGAAATAAGACCTGTTATTTTTGCACATATGCCACTGTACTCAATAAATGCTAAAGAATAGAGGATTATAAATTTTTAAATAATTGTGTCTTATTCTAATTGTTTTCTCTTGTTCTTCTCATTTAACAAATCTGTTTTCAAATTCGTGTCCTAGCAGGGAGTTACTATCTACCCTGATGGGTCATTGACTCTAAGGAGCATGGCATATGCTGAAATGAACATTGTAATTACATTTAGACTCAGGGCAACACCCAATTGTTCACTGTCATTTGTAGTCGGAAGCACCTACAAATGACATATATTAATGAACAGAAGGCCCTGTGGTGAGTTAATAGGATAACAAATCCTGACCACTACTGCATAAATTGCAGGGGAGGTGGAGTGCAGTTCTTTATAAACAAATGGCCCAGTGGGATGGGATCTCTGTCACGGTGAAGAGCGGACAAGGCTGTGTTCTCATGGTTCTATCAACATCTTCAATTCATTACATTCTAGCTGGCCGTTTCCCAGATTTTTGGGAGTAAAACCTGAATTTACAACTCTTCTTGTAATGTGGGGACAGGGCGGTACATTCATGAACATGTCAGTACCCTCTCATACACTATAAGCTGTAAAGAATCCCCTTAAAAACCTCAGCAGCCGGAGACCTTCTGTTTATTGCCCTTGTGCTTTGGGTGACTGATGCGGTGTAATGAAACATAAAGCATTAATGAAATTGTATTTTATTTTCCCATTAAATTGGAATAAATAGAAGAGATTGATGACATCCAGTGCTACTGAAGATGCCCGAGGCACAGGAAAACTCTCAGGCACTGCTGGTGGCTGTAAGAATTGCCACCACCTTTCTGAAAAGCAATATGCCAATGTACATTTCAAGTTAAAGGTGAAGATGTAACTTTAAAGCAGAACACCTAAGTATATATGTGCAAAATTGTTTATTGCAATACTACTACCCATGGCATAAAACTGGAAATGACTTGCCACATCCATTAATAAAGAAATTATGAAATGAAACATGCATTCACATTATGGAATATCAGACAGCTGTGAAAAATAATTAACTGCATGTTTAAATATCGACATCATGTTTGATTTATGAATTGTCTATGACACATCCTATAAAAGGAAGCAAATAACAGAACATATAGAGATTATTCCAATTTAGAAGAGAAGACAGGGAGGGAAGATGGAGAGAAGAAAGAAGAAAGCAAGAAGATGGAAGGAGAGAAGAAAAGAGAGCAAATGAGAGAGACATTAGAAGACAGAGAAGAGTGAGGCTGTGGAAAACACTAAAATCTATTTATATGCATGTATCAGTTAGCTTTCCGCTGCTGGGACAAATACCTGACTTAAAGGGGACAATGTTTCCCTAGCTCACTGTTTCAGAGGTTTCAGGCCACTATCACTCAACAGCAAGGCAGAAAGGAAGAAGCACATGGTGGAGAGAAGCTGCTCCCTGCATGGCAGCCAGGAAGCAGAGAACGGAGGGAGAGTCCGAGAGGAAGGGGCCGGGCACCAGAAAGAGTCCCCAGGCCATGCCCTCAGATCGCACCCAGACACACCCCAGTGTGTGCTTTACTAATCTCCTAGCCATCTCAAGCCAGTGAAATTGACCATCAAGGTTAACTGTCACAGTGTCTATGTCTATCAGACATATGTTTAAAAGGTGCTATACCCCAGATCATGATTTTACCGCCTGTTATATACAGGGACACGAGACTAAAGGGGGAAAGATGAAGCAATTAAAATTTTTCTTTATCCTGTAGAGTTCTTTGGGGTTTATTTAATACAGAGAATATGAATTACTATTACTGCCCACCTTTGTTTAAAAAACAGTAACTTAATTTGAAGAAGATGAGTACCTCATGTAGAGGCTTTCAACAGTGTGACAGGGAACTACTTTTAGTTCAATGATGATTTGAAATAAATGAAGAAATACAAGAACATAATGTATGCTGAAACTGTACTTCCTCCCTGGCAGGAATGCCAGCGTAGCTATGATATCAAAATGCCTAGACGGCCTAGAAATGGAGCCTTAATTTTTAACCTGACTGTGAAACTCAGAGGTTGAGCCTGAGTTGCACCAAGAGACCAACAGGCCATTTAAGATCACACTGTTTTGGGGACCAGACTAGGGAGGGGTATTCAATGTGTTTTTGCTTAATGGATCCCTCAAATAATTAAATGATATTGTTATTCCAGGAAAAATAACTTGGCTAAGAATAACTTTAAGTCTCTTATAAGTCTACTTAACATCAGGAGTAAAAATCTTTGAATTTTTTAATAGAAGAGTTTTTAGCTTCCTAAATAATCAAGTTCATCCAGTAGTTATTTGGGTCTTTGATTATACATTTCTGTAGAATTTTTTGAGCATGTACTCCACACACATGCAAATTTATTTGTAAGTAATCTACATGTTCTAGTATTAGCTATCCTTTGACTTAACTTTTAATTAAAAAACAGAAGTAGATATTTTATTATTTGTTTCTTACACATAAGTAATGAATTGTTCTTTGTTTCACATGATGTTTGCATTCCTCTTTGGGATCCTGGATTTTACAGGTCTAAATGATTTATTGATTGGGTCCACTTATATGTTCCATTAGGTACATGGAAAAATTAAGTGAGAAAAACAATAATACATGGATGAATCTCTGCCTGCCACCCAATTGTTGATGTTAATGTAGGCTGAAATATTTTAAGGTCCAGAGATTTTATTTCCCATGAATATTCAACACTTATAGTACAGTCGATATCACTACCTTCTTCAGAGATAAGATCCACTTTAGCTCAAAAATTCATTTCAGTAGAGTCATTTGACCTTCAATCTCTTCATTAAGGTCATATATATGAGAAAATCTCAGACTCAACAGATAAATTAGACGATGATTCACATAATGAACATTTTTTGTTACACTGAAGAACAAACAGGCTATCTTTATATAACCATGTTCATTATTATTTGCACAATTATGTTATATATATAATTTATGGATAAACATCAGTCAAAACATCAACTGAATAAGTGATATTTATTAGGACATGTGAATGGTGTGTGGATAATTTAAAACAAATGAAGTTTATTTATTTTGGTACCGGAGATTGAATTTGGGACCTTGTGTTTATAAGGCAGGCAGCGGAACCACTGAGCTAAATCCCCGGCCCAAACAAATGAAGTTTAAAATCTTGAAGACAATCTCAGTGGCAGACTATGTGATTAGCATGCACGAGGCCCTGGTTTTGATCCCTAATATCACACAACACACACACACACACACACACACACAATCTCAAAATATACCTAGAATGAAGGATTTTTGCATATTTTGACCACGAATAAATGATAAATGTATAAGGTGGTGGATGTACTAAATACCTAACAACTACTATACAATGGAAACATGTATCAAAATGTCACACTCTACTCTATAAATATGTACAATTATGTGCCTATTTAAAAAACTTAAAATTAATGAAAAATGATCTATTAAAGTCATTTAAACTGTATTGAAAGGCTACTTTGTTTTCAACTATGGTTAATACAAACGCTATTGTCTCTTGACCATGGTATAGACAAATCTGCTTAGGACAAATGTGGTGCTTACAATAGACTATTTGATATACATTCCTGAATAAATGTCTCTTTTTACACGTGTCTTCCCACCCCAGGCACTCAATACATATATTTTCTTTTTTTTGCATAAAAACATATACTTATATGGTTATGTACATATATATACAGTATATTTTTTCAGGTAGTTGATTTTAATATATGTGTGTGTGTGTGTGTGTGTGTGTGTGTATAATGAAAAAACTTATTTAAACACATAAGCATTTATGTCCTTAAACAAACTGATGTCTCTGTATTGCCATTCAGAAGCACACAAATATATTTTAGTAAATTAAGTATTTAAACATTTTATGATTGTTGTACTCATTAATCAAATATGTAGGCTGGTTATTCTCTGCTTGCAAACATTCCTTCCCGCTGTGATTTTGTCCACCCTTTCTTCTGTCTTTTGTTTTGTACTCCTGGATGAGTCTCTGATGTCACATATTGATGGCCTTCTCTACCCTCTGGCTTTCGTTTGTGTTTAGTCAACAGAAGGCTAATGAGAAATAATGGCAGAGCATCAGAGAACGAGTCTCCCTTTCTGAGGGGCTACAGTTTGGCAGCATCTGAGTTCCTCTAATGGCCACTGCTTCTGCTACATTTTCTCTGACAATAGCAAGAGCCTCAGCTAAAGCTTTTCTTGTGGGCAATTTCTACCCACCCACCTACCTTCTACCCTACTTTGACCCCCAGACCCATCAGTAGTAATAGCTCCCTGCTTGCCATCATAAGAGTGATGCACCATTTTTATTCTCCTTTATCCCTACATATACCTTGCAAGTAGTTTTGTTTTTAAACTCTCTACAATTACACCAACTGGGTGTGTCATCAATTCATCACTGGGTCCTGATTCACACACTTGTTGGCAAAGAATCTGTTTAGAGTTCTATAACATAAAAAATAAATTAGAATTTGATTATGCTTTTAAATAGTTTACAGTCTGGTAAAGCAGGTAACTTGTGGCTCGTCACATGTCATTAGTTAATTAATACCTGCTTAGACATAACTGCAAAGGGAATGCTATTGTCACATGAATGCAGGGGGGAAAACAGAAAGGTGGAAAATTTCATAGGATGACTTGTTTTCTATATATTAGCTTGACATTATTTCCAAATTATTTACAAATTTGTATTCTGAAACATTTTGACTTGGTTTTAAATGTTTAAAGAACCTTCCTAACGTGTGTATATTTGAAAGGGAAATTAAAAATTATGTGTCCTCACATGTGTAAATACAGAATAGTTTCTCTGGTGTGAATAATCTGCAATAATACAGAAGATCCTAATAAGATTACTGACATTGAGAAATGGGAAGAAAGGAGCTAAAGGTGTAGGGAAGGTGGGACGGGTAGGAGAAGGGTAAAAAGGGAAAAGAAAAAAATGTGAGAGAATGAAAAGATGGAAATAAAGTGGTTGTAGATGGGAAGGGGAGGAGGGGTGAAGGGAGGGCAGGGACAAGGGGAAAAAATGAGAACCAAGACCTGTCATGTAGAGGTACAACATCCCAACAATGAATGTAACTGTACTGTATCCCTAAAATGTACCAATAAACTCAATTAAAGCTGAAAAAAAATTATGTGTCCTTGTACCTAATAATTATTCCACACATATGCCAATTTTATGGAAATTCTTGCTTATTTTCTATATCATATATATTTTTTAAAATTTCTACTTACAAAATCCACAAATGCTAAAACTTTGAAAGAATATTTAAAGGTATCTAATATTAATGCCAACTATATAGGATACATTTTAATAATATGAGGTAAACTCAGTTCAGGTAATAATTTAATTATAACAAATGAGTGGCTGGGTGTCAGTAGTGAGAATGCAATACATTTTACAATAAAATAAAACAATTTAATAGTGTTTATTTAATTCCAAGTTCCATTAAGTAGGCTAAAAAAAAAGTAAGACTTTTATGGGAACGGTTAGCTTTAGATTTTCAAACTGTAATGCAGATCCAATGGATTAATAAATGTATAATGCACAGTGTTTATTTTCCTTCCTTTTTCACTGCATGAATTTAAGGTGTGTAGTATGTCTTAATATCCATATACATAGTGACATGATTACTAGAAGTAAGCAGTTTACTATATCATCATCTCATGCACTGACCTTTTTTAAATGGAAACTTTATTTTAGATATTTTATGGGCATTTATATTTTGTCAATACACAATAGACGAGACAAAAAAGGAGGCAGCTCTCATTCTTAAAATTTATGATGAGGAATCTACACATGAAAAATAATGATGGATCACAAGGTAGGATCATTTCTGTATAGATATTTATTTTGAGACAACTAGCACAGCTAATCTAGAGCCATCTTGTTTAATTAGAGTTTAACAAATATCCCCACACGAATATGTTCCTGCTTGTCACAGTTTTCCGCATTCTTTTATCACAGTGGATTTCTCATTCACACTGGGCTTCAAATCAAACTGTATATGACTTCAATACACATTATGGAATTAACAAGTATTTAAATATTATTGCTCAAAGTCACTGTTTCTAAAGAACTGAAGCTTGCGAGAAAAATTAATTTTTAGGCAAGACCTCCTGAGTACAAGGTGAACTACATCTGGATTCTGCAAAGAAAAAGGGCTTAAACATTTGCAGGAGTGACTGTAAAAATCAATGAGCACATTATCTGATTTTCTTAGAACAGATGTGAGATTTAAAAATTTGCCTCTGTCTCAATGGCATGGCTTTCAAAAGAGTAGAAACATAAATATGTTTCAGTGAAAATGAGCAGTGTCGATAAATCTCAGATTCACCAAGTACACTCAAGGCTTTGAACTGCACAGCTCCAAGTGGTACATTAGTGGTGCAGACATACATTAAAGCACTTATCATGAAAATTGCCCACTGTAAAATGGGGCCAAAACACACTAAATATTCTTTCCATCTCAAGTCCAAAAGGATTACAATTTAGAACATATGCGCGATCAGTTTTGCAAAAAGGACTCAATAGTGTCTCCAATAATTTTCTAACTGGTTGGGGATTTATTTCCCCTATACTTTTGACTTTGCCGAACAGGGAGAACAGAAAGAAAATATTTCAATAATTTATTTTTGTTTATTTGGCTAGAATAGCAGATCATGAAACACTCGCTGAACATAATTAGCTGTTCCGCACTACAATTCCAAATCTCTTGGACACAAGGCGGGCTGACCAGATGGCATGTTGTAACACAATGCCTTTGAAACGGAGGCTTGAGTTCAGGTCCACGGGCCATAGGACAGAGGCAGACTGCACTTTGGATGTGAAACATTCCACTCAGAAGCCCTGCGGCTGGCAAGCTGTGCTCTCTGCCAAAGGGCAAAGCAAATGCCACCTTTCTCTAGCTTTGGGCTCTCTCTTAGCATGTGGCTGCTTCTTGTGTTTTTACCTATTTGAGGAGGTCAGGGAGAGGTGATTCTGAGAGGTCAGGAAGACGCAACAGGTGAGGAAGAGAGGCCAGTTAATCGGTTTCCAAAATATCCATAAATCTCTATGCTTAGAAAAATACATGTTGGCATCCACAGAAAAGACAGTCTTGTCCCCTAGATTACCTTGTATACAAAGGGATTTTCTTAGAAATTTTCTTTTACTGTTAATTAATGAAACTGATTGGGTAGCAATCTGCCTCATGACTAGGCTTGACAGAACTTAATGGAAGAGAAGCTTAACTGCAGAAAAACAATGGAAGAAATTCATTAGAGAAGACTTGAAACTTGATAACTATGGGCAAAGCAGGCTACCCAATGGAAATTGAGCAATTTAAGATATCTTAATTCGATTAAAACCAGAGCTTAGAAAAACTAAATTAGCTATATTGAATCAGATAAAAAATCTGAGATAAAACGCATGGCTATTATTGGATTACTCAGGATAGTCTGTACAGCTTTGTGCTGGTAATTCTAAAATGGCCTTTCTGAAGAGGAACAACAACAAAAAGACAAGACAGTGGGTAGGGACTTTCATAGTGTTGTTTTCATTCCCAAACTCACTCTTAACATTTAAGAAATTGTTTTAGCAACTGCCCTCCTGTCCAGTAAAGCAATGGAAATAAATAAATAAACCAGCAAAGAAAAGATTAATCTCAATGTTGGGGAAAACTAAAAAATGAAATACTCCAATTTATTATTCATTTGTGAGTCAGAAATGTACATGAAACTGTTGTGCTTCCCAGTGATTCCAAAGTGACGATAGCCTGGGTATGGGGGAGGCCAATCAAACAGTTGACACATGGTTGTGTTTACTAGATAAATACAGGACATTAGAAATAGGAATAAAGAGAGAGCAGAGGAAGAATAAAAATTGTACGATAAGTACAATCCACTTGATCAATCATATTTATGGGGCAAACAGGACTCAGGCACCATTCTGAGAACTCACCTTCAACAAAATATAAAAGGTCCCTGCTATAATGAAGAAAAAAGTCTAGAGAACAGGATGGGTGCTAAACAACACAGATACATGTAGATGACACTGTAATAAGCACTGTAAAAAGTATAAAGCCACCGACGCGCGATGATTGCAGGGAAGTGTGAGTTGGATGAGGGCCGTGCTGAGGAAGTGACATCGATGCTGAAATCTGAAGCTGGAGGAAGGAACGGCCGCCCAGTGCCAAGGGAGGAAATGTCCCAGCCTGAGGAGGCAGCCCAAGTTTCGGCACGGTGCATCTTGGAGACAAGGAAGATGGGTACAGCGGGCCAGGGGGTGTGACCCGAGGGGAAGCGAGGAGCCAACTGGTGCAAGACAAGGGCTGGTGCACGTGGACCAGGAAGGACTGAGGAGTCCAGGCGAAGACTTAGCGCACAGGCTTTGGAAATGATTAAGCAAAACAGGGACCTGACTGGATTTGCATTTTTAGAGGACCACTATCATGGCTGCACCAATGATGTTCTAACAGTCTCTGGATTCCCAGTGTATGCCAGTTAGTGTTCATTTAATATTCATACTGGAAACTATTGTTCTACATCTATTGTTTGCCAGGTCTACCGAGCAGGAGAGAAAAGCAAAGATCAATAAGGCTTAGAGTTTGCTTTCAAGAAATGCTAACACATTATTAAATAAATGTGATTAGAGGTAAATTTTATTTATAGGTATGTACAACATGCTAAAAGAGACTAGGGGAAAACTTTACAAAAGAGACAAGTATAGGGCTGGGGATTTAGCTGTGTTTTGGTGCCTTCCTCACAAGCATAAGGATCTGAGTTCTATCCCTGGTACCAAAAAAAAAAAAAAAAAGAGAGAGAGAGAGAGAGAAGTACTGAACTGGGTTTGTAAGAACATAAGGAGATGGGGCCAGGGATTTAGCTCAGCGGTTCGGTGACCTGCCTCCCAAGCACAAGGACCCGAGTTCAATCCCCAGTACCAAAACAAAAAAAGAACATAAGAAGAGAGAGAAAACGTTCCATGTGAAACAAACACAATAATAATGGAGGCATAAAAAAGTATGGGATGGAATGGAGAAGCAAGAAGTTCGGTGATGCTGTACCGGGGAAAAGTGTGGGAAAAGGAGACCGGGAAAAGTAAGCTTGTAGAAAATGGATAAGAATATTTTATATGCTAGGGCATTTGAACTTCATCCTGTAGTGAGCCAAAGGGGAGGTTATCCACTGAAGTCAAGCCAGATGAGACACTGTATCTTAGAAAGATAATTTGTGTCTCAGGATGGAAGACAGGAGAACAGCACAGAATGAGAGATGGCCAGGGCACAATCCCAAGGAGCATGTGGAGGCAGGAAGCGGGGACAACTGTTCTCCCCAATCCTCAACTTTTCCATCTCTGCTTCCCCCACAACCACCTAAGGCCAGGAAGTCCACTAGGAAGTCAGGGGATTCTGCTACACTGACACCAAGGATGCTGTAAGAGCTCCTGGACTCAAGAGCAAGGAGGAGCACTGGGCAAGGAACCCCAAGGAAAGGAAGCCAAGAACTCTAGACACAAATTTCTCTATTTCATAATTTTTCCCAGGAAACAGAATGGCTTCTTCTATCTTCAAATGCTCATCAGTCAAGAAGGATTTAAAAGTAGTATGCATCATAGAGGCAAGGGGGCCTACAATCCCAGCACTCTGGGAGACAGAGGCAGAAAGATGGCAGGTTTGAGCCTAGCCTAGGCAAACTGGTGAGATCCTGACTCAAAATTGAAAAAAAAAAAAAAAGACTGAGGATGTAGCTCAGCACCAATTTTATCTATGGTATTTTTGTCATAATAGCTTGAGCAGACATAATATACCATCTCCCTGGGTAAGCTTTCTTCTAATTATTGCCATGATCAAGTGATTTGTTATCATGGCTTCATATGCTACTAATCTTGTAATGTGGTTAAGAAAAATCTATAATCTTCCACTGTAATCATTTAACCCCAAGACAACTGAACAGCAAAGCAGTACCTTGGTCAAGGCAGAATGAGTAATCACTTCCAAAAACTCCAGGTTTCTGAAGCCAAGGCCAAGGTTTGCTTTTGAACCTTTATCAAATTCTGATGTTATGCCTCAGCCTGGAATATTTTCTTCTGTGCATGGGAAAATTTACTTGAATTTCCGATTTTCATTTGAAAATAAACAAGCACACAAGCATTCTAAATGCATTAGTTGTTATTCAAATCTCTGTGATCAAAATTATTATTTGTTACTGACGCAGTGCCCTCAGTCACCATCTGAAATAATCAAATCGTAAAATTAAAATACCTCTGCCACAAATCCTTGCTGGTCTCTGACATTTACCTCTTCCTCTGGTCTATCACTGCTATTATTGGAGCCAAAGAGCTCCTCGACCAACTGTCTAGAAGTAAAGGTTATTTAGTACTTTCCGGGTGTCCCATTTACTCAACCCTTCATCTATATTCCAGCTCAAGAAGTCTTGAATAATGTCACATTCCCAGATATTGCATTTTTATATCTCTGACAACAATGGCACAAAAAAAGGTCACATGTCCTAGATATGAAAGCAACACTGGATTATACTGATATTTTAAAAATCAAGCTAAATGCAGTGAAATAAAGTCACAGGATTATTTTGATAAGACATTATATATTGGAAAGCTGATGAAAAGCTTTTAAAAATATACAAATGGACAGAAGAAAAATGTAAGTATAAAGCAACTGCTTTTGTTTTTATTTTTGTACTATTATATTTTATTTTAGCCTAATTATAATAAGTGATCATTAAAATTATAGATGATATAGAAAGAAAAGTACAATGTCATCCTTTTCTTTAATTACTGATTACGACTTGATCTTCATATTCAACATGATCTTAATTAAAAAAAACACAATAAGTTATTTTGTGGCGATTGACAAACTGATTTTGAAGTTCATTTGGAGAGGCAAAAGACCTCTAATAGCTAACTCAAAGAGAAGGAGAAAGGCAAAGGACTAACATTACCTGACTTCAAAACTTACTATATAGCCACATTAATCAAGTCAGTGTAGTATTGGTGAAAGAAGACAAATAAATCAATGGGTAGAATCGGCCCACATATATAAAGTCAACAAAAGGACAAAGGAAATTCAACGGTGAAAGACTATTGTCTCTCTGTCTCTCTGTCTTTGTTTCTCTGTCTTTTTCCATCTTCCCTCTCTCCCTCTCTCTCTCTCTCTCCCTCTCTCTCTCTCTCTCTCTCTC
>NW_022900916.1:14431103-14510608 GCF_012274545.1 Fukomys damarensis
ATATATATATATATATATATATATAAAATCAACAAAAGCACAAGGGAAATTCAAACATGGAAGAATATTCTCTCTCTGTCTGTTTCTCTGTCTTTCTCCCTGTCTCCCTCGCTCTCTCTCTCCCTCTCTCTCCCTCTCACGCCCCCAGTCCAGTGCCTTGTGTGCGGCAGGCAAGCACTAAACAATTGAGCTGCATCCTCAGCTCTTCTTTCTTCCCCCACCCTTCTCTCCATTCCTTCCTTTCTTCTTTCCTTTTGTTCTGAGTCAGGGTCTTGCTAAGTTGCCCAGGCTGGAATCAAACTTGCGAACTTCATGACTTAGCATCTCCAGTAGCTGGGATTCTAGGAGTGCATACCTACACCCAGGTAAAGACAGTCTTTTCAACAAACGGTGCTGATTGACCTAACAGCCTTCACAAAACAGTAACTCAAAATAGATAATAGACCTAAATACACAACAAAAAATTATAAAACACCCAGAAAATTACATAAAAGAAAGCCTATGACACTGGGCATGGTGATGACTTTCAGACATAACATCAAAGCTAAAATTAATGAAAGAAATAATGGATAAGCTAGACCTCATTAAAATTTAAAACTTCTATTCTGCACTTTGATTATGCCAAAAGACTGAAAATACAAAGTACAAACTGTGAGAAAATATTTGCAAAAGACACATCTAAAAAAGGACTATTATCTGTGATACACAAATAGTTATTAAAATTGAACATTAAGAAAAATTCATTAGAGAAAAGATATAGAAAGAACCCCCATCAAAAAAAGAAATACAGACATCAAGCAAGCATATAGAAAGATTTTCAACATGTTAGGTCATTAGAGAATTTCCAAGTAAAAACAGTGAGATGCCACTACAGACTTATTAGAAAGAGCCAAATCCAAAATACTGGCATCAAATTCTGGTAAGGATACAGGGCAACAAGAAGCCTCATTTGTTACTTATGGAAATACAAAATGACCCAGCTGTTTTAGAAGGTAATTTGATGGTTTCTTGGAAAACTAAACATGTACTCACCATACAATCTGCAGCCACGTTCCCTGGTATTTATTTACATGAACTGAAAAGATGTCCATATATAAAGCTACACGTTTGTAGCAGCCTATTGGTAGCTGCCAAAATTTGTAAGCAACCAGGTGGCTTCCAGTAAGTGAATAATATATTATGGTATATTTGGACAATAGAATAGTATTTAGTGCTCAAAAGGAATGAGGTAGCAAGCCACAGAATAACATACAATAGGCAGAACCAGCACCATCAAAATGGTCACACTCCCAAAACTGAGATACAGATTTAATGCAATATCAATGAGTATCAACAGCATTCCTCACAGAACTAGAGAAAACAATCATAAAATTTAGATGGAACCAGAAGAGACCCAGAATAACAAAAGCAATCCTGGGCAACGAGACTAAAGCAGACATCAGTGTCTGACTTCAAGTTATACTATAAAGCAACTATGATAAAAACAGTATGGTATTGACACAAAAATAGATATGTGTGTCAAACGAATAAGAATAACCCCATATACATTTCAATTATTTGATCTTTGGCAAAGGGGACAAAAACATACCTTAAAGCAAAGATAGCCTATTCAACTAAAGGTGCTGGAAAAACTGATTGTCTATATGCAGAAATTGAAGCTGGACCCACATCTCTCAACATGTACTGAACTAAAGTCAAAATAGATTAAGTATCTAAACAAAAACAATGAACCTACTAGAAGACAAACAGGTAAAACACTTGAAATCATAGGTGTAGGCAAGGGCTGTCTGAACAGAACTCCAATTGCACAAGAAATATCAGCGAGAATCAGCAAATGGAACTGTGTCAAATTAAAAAGCTTCTGTTCAGCAAAGGAGAGAACCAGCAGAGTGAAGAAACTCAAGATCTGATAGAAGCAAATGGAGATAGAGCTTTTCTAAGTGGGAAGATGTCAAGGATGAGGTGAGGCAGGAGGGGAAGAGGGCTAAAAAGATTAAAGATGTGTTATGTAAACATGCCAAATAAGAATGGTGATGGTGACAGTGACGGTGACGGTGATGACGATGACGGTGATGACGGTGATGGGGAGAGGGTATCTAGAGGCACGGTGAGGGAGGTGTGTGGAAAGGGGAATAAAAAAGTATCAAGATGTGTTATGGACATGTACCTAGTCGCTAAGGTGAGTGTAAACTTCATGTACAGCAGACATATACTAATAAAACAGTGAACTCTAATGTAAACCATGGGCCTTGGGTATAACAATATGTCAGTGCGTCTTCATCAGTGTGAAGCACTGTCCCCTCAGGGTACGGGACAGCAAAGTGGGGAGGTTACGAGTATACGAAGAAGACACAGTGCATGGAAATTCTGTGTTCTCTGCTCTATTTTGCCATGAATCTGAAACTGCTATAAAAATAAACTTTATTATTTTAGAAAATCTCAGTGTGTTTATCTACTTGACCTCTTGATAAAGAAACATACAATAAAAGAAATCACAAAGGTAGAACCATCAAGAGATTATACTTTAAAAGGCATGTGTGAATATGAAATTAAAAATCAAACTACAATTAAAAAATACCTGCTCCACATTTCATTTATAATCTGGTAATGTTCTCTTTACATACACCAATTTGAGAAGCAGTTTCAGTGAAAAAAGACTAAGTTCATGACAGAGAAATTTATAGATAAAACAAATCACATAATGGACATATGAGAATATGGTCTAATGTCCTTGTAATCAAACCAATCTGTAAATTAAAATAATGATATCATTTATCAAATCAAGAAAAGTTAAAGTAAGTGAAAGAACTTAATGTTAATTAGTAAAAGAGAGATGGATGATCCCATACACTGCAACTGGAATTACGTACCAATAAACATTTACAAGAAACATTAACAAATTGCATAATGAACCTTAAAAATTTCATTGCATTCAGCCCACCAATTCAGCTCTAGAAAACTGCTCCTAACAATTATCACATGGAAAGGATTCATTCATTGAGATATCATACGTCATTATCTATAAATGTTCAAAATACAAACAAAACTAGAGTATTAACTATAGGTAGAAAACAATATTAAGTAACTAACTTCTATGTTTCTATTGGTCTTAAAATTTTTATAACATAATACTTAAAATTTTTAATTTAGAGAAAAAGTTCAAAATACCTATCTGAATACATAGATGACAGATATAAAACAATGATCTAACTTTCTACTTAGAGATTGAAAGAGAATAAACGGAAGATTGTGAGAACCAAATAGCATAATCAGAAAATAAATTTAGAAATAGCTTATTTTAGCCATAACAAATTAGAAACTACAATAAAAAATAAAAAGTAAGATTTTACATTTAAAAGTCAGTGTATAAAGAAAATAACAGCTATTTAAGCTCTATGTGACAAAAGAGATAACAAAATTAACACAAAATACAAATGACAAGTGGAAAATATATTTGTAAACTTTAACTAAAATCTTCTTATCCATAATCTATATAGCAAGTTAAAACATCAATAAGAAAAAGGAAACATTCTTTAATAAAATACCAAAACAGACATGAAAAGTAATTTATTAAAGAAAACAAAGATAATTATTGAGCATGTAAAAATGCGTTCATACTATACATAAGACTATCAATGAGGCCTGGGGATTTAGCTCAGTGATTCTGACACCTGCCTCGAAAGTGCAAGGACCCAAGTTGGAAAAACAACAACAAAGAAAACCACAAAAGAAAATATCAATGAAACAGGTTGGGAAACAAAAAGAATTTTGTTTTGTTATGTCCATTAGATTGGCCTTAACTAGAGTATGAGAGTAGGGTCATTTTCTGATTGCTCTGCACAATCCAAATGTGTCTAAACTTTCTGGAGGTAAATTAGCAACATTTGTTAGCAGACACCGAAATTCATAATGTGTATATTCAAAGATTTTGAGCTTTCACTTCTGTAACTTATTTTACAAATATGATTCGGAAAGTTCACATAGAACTATGTAGTTAGAGAATGTTTAAATCAAACTTCGTGCTATCAAAATTCATAAAAGACCGTATTAGATACGTCCTTCAAGTCCTTTCATATTTCCTAAGTTTAGAAGTTGCACCACTCAACGTGGTGCGGGGTGCGTACAGGAATTAAGGCCCTGTGAGCAAACTCTGACCAACGGGAGACAGGAGGCAGCAGACAAATCACTCTCCCTTCTTTCCTTCCTTGACCTGAGACAGTGTTTATGTCTCCGTTTGGAACATGACTCTGCAAGACTGAGCGATCAATCACGTTTAATACTGAGCAGTGGGCAGCTCTAAATCATTCTCATCTGGGCTCGCCTGCCATCCTCCTCGCACTTCCCCGCTCCCTCTCCGTTATCCTTCAGGGCTGGACTGGATCTGTTATAGCAAATACGATGTATCTGAAATTGTAGCTGGCTTAGAAGTTAGACTGTCACCGGATGTGTGGCCGGGTGGGTGGATGGGTGAATGAATGGACGGACACTTACACACGTTCACATCCACACAATATGACGAATAGCGCTAGGTGCACACAGAGAACAAGAGGCCTCTGGCCCCGACGAGCCCAGTTTATTTCAGAAAGAACAGCAACCAGTTTTCCAACAGGACCAGCTGACAGCCGCACATGCAGTCAGGTATATTAAATGAGAGGAACCCCAAACTAGGAGTCTCTGCCTATACACAGTATTACTGGTAATGTGTGAATCCTCATCTTTGCTCAGGAGAGGAAGAAACATTATCCTGCTTTTGGAATTTAAGCCAATCTGAAAAGAAGAGGGACAGGATTTTATCTTACTACCCCAGCCTGTCTACAGAAAGAGAGATATCTCTGAACTTGCTGTCCTATAACGTCTCTTTACGAGAACATCCATACAATGTAAATGCCTTTACTCATAGAGCCTGGGCCAAGCGAAAACATGAAATATTCATGCAGAATTGTCTCCCGGCAGAAGTCCCAGCCACACAGACATTCCAGTTGACAGACCAAGCTAAAGTCCAAGCCAATCACCAGAACCAGTGGACAGACACATGAGTAAACATGCCATCCCAACTCATGCCAAAGTGGAATAGCAGTAGCCTGTCCCTGGCAAGCCCTGCCCAAGACTAAAGAATCTGTTGTGTTAAATAAGTACTTTTTTTTTTTTTTTTTGTACTGGGGATCAAACTCAGGAGCTTGCACTTGAGAATCAGGCAGTGGCACCATGGAGCTAAATCCCCAGCCCAATAAGTACATTTTTGATGTGGGTTTTTAGGCAGTAATAGATTATTAGAACAATATGGGAAGGTGTTCATGATGATTATTTAAGCACTTCAAAGATGAACTAGGTAACTTGATTCTATGTGCAGACATGTGAGCAAATACACACACACACACACACACACACACACACACACCCCTAGGAAGATAAGCCAAAACATACATAAATTTACAAAAAATTACCAAAAGATTTGTTGCAGTGGGAAATGAAATTTCTACTTTACATTGTAAGAATTCATTGATATTCTTCTTAGCAAAGATATTCTTCTAAGCAAAGATTTGTATGTGTATTTCCAGTTGCTGGGACACAATACACAACAGACTCTGCTTGACGGAAGAGAGTTTAGATAGGTGGGCATTCAGTATAAGGTCAGCTGGCCCCAAGGCAGAAACCCCATGGCAGAAGGCCAAGGCGGAACAAAGGTGCTTACCACACGGTGGCCAGGAAGAAGAGCAGGGATCAGTGCCAGAGCACGGGTGGCGGACTATATACAGCACATCTATATATACTACACATCTATGGCCCACCCATTTCTACCCAGGAGCCTGTTATCCAATGAAGTTGACATATTGGGAGTGACAGTCAGCAATATGTATTAGTTTTATAGGGAAGGATGTTTTACTCTTCAAAAACAGTGTATGTACATTTAAACTCTGGATTATGTGTTTGAGGGGTTTTACTTTTCCTTATATTTTCTTTTCCCACCATTTTTCTACAAAGAGTAGGCAGTGAGTACATGTGTACCAGTTACAAAAGTACTGGCGATGTTTCCAGACAGCAGAAGGTTGTTTCCTTTAAAGTAGAAAGGTCAGCCCATTTTTCCACAGTTTTGGTTACCATGTGAAATGATGGGCTCTTTAGAAGACTTTTAACAAAGACAGTGTTGTCCTATACAGAAAGATAAATAGTATCTGTTCAGTTATTATTGTGAAACTCAATATTGATTAACAATTTTCTGTTTTTCTCTCTAACAGCTAGTAAAACATTACAAAAATTCTAAAAGTACATCATTTCAAATTACAGTTGTTAAGGATAAATGGCAGACATAATAATTTTATTTAGCTTTCTTCATGAATTGAAATGATTCAGTAAGAGTTTCATAGCAGAACAGTTAATATGACTATTTCTGTGGGTTATCAGGCAAACCTGTAGTATTGCGCTCCAATAGCAATACCCTATAGTTTCTACATTATGTGATAGTCTGTGTAATGCCTACAAGTGTTCTCACATTAGGCAGAATTATTTTTCTATTTAAAAATGTGAACAAGGAGTATTATTAAATAAATATCAAAATGAAAGTTAAAAAGGGTGTTTTTTATCATCACCAATAAACACTTCCAAATTCTTTAAGTGGTGTAACTCAAGTAGGTGCACGTGTAGTTTAAAACACAGTGCCTATTTTTCCACTTAATGTGCTTTTCTTTTTCATTATTAAAGAGCTGACTACTGTTATGTATCAGTGAGAAACTAATATAAGAAATACAGTTGAAGATCACCTCCATTCCACTTGATTAAAACCCTCTGGAAAGAGCACTTTGGGACAGCAGTAGTGAACACACACTTTCAATAATGTTGAAAAACCCACAGGTCAGAACTACATCCTGTCTTATTATTAATGTAAAATACTTTAAAATATACTCCATTAAGGTTCATTCTGTCCCAATAATACAAATGTGCTTTTTGCTCTTCTATCTTGATAAAGTAGTAGCTTGAAACATACACTTAAAACATAACTGAATAACTTCGTATTAGTAGACCTCAAATCTCATGAAAATAGGTAATCTAGCCCATGAAATACTATTGAAAAACAACTGAGGTAGATATGCTGTGATTTCAAGATTAATAACACACTAAAAACATGCCTGCCTCACAGATCCTGAAAGCAAATACACAAAAATCAGTGAAAGTGGTTCTAAACTATCAGACTGTGAATGCTCATAACCCTCTTGAAATGAAATGGTTTGCTTGCTCTCTAGCAATTGCCAATGTACATATCTGTGCTTTCTCCTGGAAGGCAGTGACTGTCCACATGCATCTTTACAGTCCCAGTATCTAGATAATGTCAAATACGAAGCAAGTGTAAAATAAATCCACTTGCATTAGGAGAAAAGAAAATGAGTTTCTAGAGTTGTGTGGGTTTTCCCTCTTGGGAATACATGTATCATTTTCCCAGATCCATGTTGACAATAAAAGCCATGAAGAGATAATTATGTGTATTTTTAAAATCTAGTCCCATCACAATTTAAGAAAATATACCATAATGAAAAATATCCACTAATTTAAGAATATATAATAAAGAGATAACAACCCCTCTGCAGTGGACAACCAAGGGCACACAGATTTAGAAAGAAACTTTATCTTAAATAATTACTAACATTTCTGCCCAAGTGGAAAAAATGGTTTTTCATAGAAAATAAGGGGTAAGAAGAGTTATAGAGCCTAAAGTCCTGCGTGGGGACACTTCTGTTATCTTCTGCAGGACTAAAACGTTTCGGATAATGAGACCGGACACCTAGGAGATGATACAGCAGTGCGACAAAATAAACTCTGCATTGGAGTTGGGCGTTTCGATTGCCCTCCACCACTAGCAAGTTTTTAATCCTAGAAAAGATAGCTCGTTTCTCAAGGAAGCATTTTATAGTATTTTGCGCAGGTTGAATCACAGGATCTTCCACAATTTTTCTCCTTCTGTACTAGAAACCATTTGGGGTAGAAGTAGATCCACAAAGGAAAGGAACTACTTCTGCACAATCCTAACAGAGAATACTTAGTATCCTTTAATCATCTGTCAGTTTTCTACTTGAACATTGTTATTTTCCAAATCCAAATGTCTTTCCTCTTTCTTTCAAAACTCTGCCAAAACTATTTTCCAAGATTACTTGCTAAGCATTGCACCTTCACTTGATTATTACAATCAATCCCAGAATTACGCTCCTTAAAGTAAAAAACAGACATGCCCTTGTCAGTCTATAGTTTAATTTTTATTTGGACATCTATCTGGATAATTTCTTTAAAAAGTATAATTAATATAGGAACAGAAATCAATCCTGTCTATGCTCATAAAATAATGTGATAGACTCAACCATGAAAAACTGAATGTTTATACAAAAATATTTATTGAAAACTTTGGAAAATATATAGAGTCTTAATTTATTTTTCCTTCATACCTACTGTAAGATACAAAATGTTATCTACTACGGCAATAATTGCTCTGACTTAAGGCACTTTCTTCCAAAGACACCAAATATGTAGATTTTTTCAGTTAAAAACAAAAACCAAAATTATATCAAAACTACCACTTAAATACACTCGTTTTTTTTTTTTAAGGGAAAGGCAGTTTAATGTAGGAAAAATTCAGTTTAAAGGACTTAAAATATTCTTTTTCTGGTAAGAGGTTCTTTTGTGTCAAACTTCAAAAACATCCTCAGGTACAAGACATGTAGAAATTTTTAAAGGTTGTAAGTACACTTTATTAAAGGCAGAATAATGCCATTGTCAAGATAAGTAGAAAAATGACATTAATTTCTAGAAGGTAAACTAATCTTACCACCTAGAAATTAAAGCAAGACAAAAGCAACCTTCCATAAGCCTGGTGATGAGAGCAAAGGAAGTGACATGATTTTATCTGATCCAAATTCATGACAAAGAAAAATCAAGCTATTTTCTTAGAAAAGTTTATGTGTGTGTGTGTGTGTGTGTGTGTGTGTGTGTGTCAAGCAGCTAGTATGATCTGACATGTCAAATCAATCCACTACTTTAGAGAAATTGACTCAGAAAAACGATTGCCCATTTCATCTTTTTCTGATACAAAAACACAATAGGTGTGTTTAATGAACACTTACATCAAGATATGCTTTGGAACATTACCAATTAACCAACAAAGTCTGGGATAAGTGGCCTTACTTATTAAAAAATTAAAACTAAGTACTTAAGAACTAACAAACACTGATGAAATGACCTGACGTTCATTCAACAGGAGTGGTCTTAAAAGACCAGGCATCCTGGGAACCCTAGCTGTTTGGAAGAATGACTCATCAGCAATCTTGATAAGACAAAAACCACACTGCCTCTGTCAGAGGCTCCCTAACACTCATCTGATTGGTGTCAAACAGCATCATGTAACAGGGCAGTGTGTTCTGGGGGCCTCTAACAGCTCACTTACCCTGGCAGTCACCTGGAGACCTGCACAGGGTCATCAGGAAGGCTTTCGGGATAGCTGTTTTGTTCCTAGGGGAATAGTTTCTCCAAAGATTTCAACCCTAAAATTATCTGACTTGTCCTAACTTGATGTTAGAATTCATCAATGAATCAAGTCCTGGAAGAAACTCTTAACTCCTTCGTGAGGAATTTTTGACCTTGACCAGAAAAAAACCCACGGAAGCTTTTCTTGGGACATGAGGGCCTGGTTCTACAATTTTCATAATAGAATAAAAATGCCACTATTCCTGTGATCCCATGTAGATCTGCCTCTAGTTAACATCATATAATTTTTGCTTTCTAGACTTTCTGCAAACAGTATAATATTGAACTAGTATAATTCTTATCAAAAATTTAATTAACATAGAAGAATTTGCAAAAGAGAACTCAAGGTTCGTTTTCAAAGCTCCCAGACCGGCTGTATTAGAAGAATATCAAGTATTTACTAAACATAGATTCCAGGATGTCATCTGAAAACACCTACATCAGAAACTGCAGGAAGAGAGCTTAATAACTGGTATTTTAAGCAAGGAACCTATTTGATTTGTATAAGCATTCAAATCAAAACCCTGCACTGCAGGATTAAAAATCCAGTCAGTCCTTGAGTTGTTCAAAACTGCTGTCTTTGGGTTACAGATCTTTACTACTATTTGTACTATCTGTACTACTACCTGTGAAGACCTTTACTACTATTTGACTACCTGGAACATCGGCTTGATTACCATGTGTCTCAATGCTAAAATAAGTCCTTTCTGTTTCTGTCTTTCCCACAGAAACGTTAAGAAGGACACTGCTAGGACACTGATTACATTAACTCAATCTCCTAAGAAACAGAATGAATTCCTTTTCTTTATTGTAAAGTCTTTTGTTCATACCTTCATTCCCCCTAGGCCGCCAAGAAACTCAAAACCAAACTATACCTAATTATAGCAAATCATCTTAACTCTTAACAGTGAGCATGTTTGTTTCCTCCCTTTGCTTTGATTTTTTTCTCCCTTCCAATTACAGTACTTGTATTGGCCTTTATGCAAGTTCAAAGGGAAAACAAAGCATCCAAGTTCTCTTGTAAGGTAGCAAGGTATGAAAAAAATCTCAACTAAAACCATAGTGGCCTCATCATTTTTATGCTCTTGCCTAACAACAGTAAACTAGATCCATTTGAGAATGGACTTATTCCATCGCCCCCCCCCACCTTTTCCTCCACAGAAGTGGAATTGGCCTAAATGAGTCATGAGACGTCCTTAGCCTGTAAGAATTTCATGACATGGTCATTGTTTCCAGATGAAAAATTCTGGAATGCTCTAAACTCCTCAGACTAGCAGGTGGGAGAAAAATGAAAAGGAACTATGCATGGTTTGAAACCTACGGTGCCCTGCCAGTGAGGAAGACGACACAGACGGTAGCATTACTTGTTCGAAGACGCATTAGCTGGAGTACGTCTACTGGAAGCCTGTACCAGTTTTAAAGAAGCTTCAAGTCACTCTTCCACTTTATAATTATCTAAGATCAACTATTTTGGTTTGTAGAAAGCCCCAAAGAGGAAAGCAACTGGCTGATTGTATTTTCACTTATTTTTCCTTTCACAGGAATTGACGAGTAGAGTAACTTTTTGAAGGGTGGGTTTAGAATTCTGTAGGTCCAGATAGCCATCCTGGAGTAAGTGAGAGTATACACAAGGTATCTGAGGATTTCAATGATTTTTTGAAACCTCTGGATGACAGGATGATAGCATTACAGACTTCAGGTTTTTGAAAGTCACCTTGAACGACGTGAATTTGACTACGCCAGTCTAGCATCTTGCACCACACAGATAAACCTCAATGTAAACATGTTAGAAATTCAGATGAATGGATGTTTTGGGAAATATTTCAGAGGAAAGTTATTTCCTTTGTCAGAGATTAAAAGGAACTTATTTAGTCCCGAACTTCGGATATGCAAAGTAATAGAAGTTGTTTAAGATATTCTTTCCTAACCATATTCATAAAGAATTATAGACATAAATTGATGTTATCTACTATGGACTTAGACTGATGTTATATTTGCAGCCTAAAAACATCAGTTTTAAGAATTCGTGAACCAATATGCAAAACACAAAAACTGCTTATTTCTGCTATTATTATCAACACAACCTCTTTCTAAAATGATGGAGTAGAAGTGATCATCAAGGGACAAAATGGTAAGACTAAAGAAAGCAACTGCTGGGCTGCATTAGATTCTATTCTGTGGACTATTCTAATCTGTGCATTAGATTCTAATCTGTAAATTAGATTGAGATGAAAAGGAAATCTAACTTGTAAGCAGAATATTTTTATTTGTCTTCACTTTAAAAATATTTCAGTCATTTTATTTATTTATTTTAAAATTTAATTAATTAATTATGTATTTATTTATTGAGACAGGGTCTCACTCTGTAGTTGAGACTGACCTGGAACTCACTATGTAGCCCAGGCTGGTCTCAAATTCGCAGCGATCCTCCTGCTTCCCTCCTGAGTTGAATATTTTTATTTGTCTTCACTTTAAAAATATTTCAGTCATTTTATTTATTTATTTTAAAATTTAATTAATTAATTATGTATTTATTTATTGAGACAGGGTCTCACTCTGTAGTTGAGACTGACCTGGAACTCACTATGTAGCCCAGGCTGGTCTCAAATTCGCAGCGATCCTCCTGCTTCAGCCTCCTGAGTGCTGGGATGACAGGTGTGTGCCAGCATGCCTGGCCTTAAAATTTTATTTGATCCCGGCGCCCCTCAAATTCCCTCCTCTCCATATATACAAAAGCGTTGCTTCCATTGTTCCATTCTATTTTCACTGTTTGTCTTGTCCCTTCCTTCCTTTCTCCCACCCTCATCCCTTGTTTCCCTTCCCATTTGAACGCTTTCTTCCCATTTCCCAACATCCGTTATATATATCAGTCATTTCCACGTTCAGCTTCTCACACCAGAGAAACAATATTTAAACATATGTCTCTGATTTATTTCACTTAAGAGTATGGTCTCAAGGTCCATCCATTTAGCTATAAATGTCTGAAGCTCATCCTTCTTTATGGCAGAGTAGTACTCCATTGTTAAAAAAAAAAAAACACCCACATCTTCTTTATCCACTTGTTAGTTGTTGGGCATTGTGGCTGTTTCCAAAATTTAGCTATTACAAACTGTGCTACTATAAACATGGGTGTGCATAGGATGATTTTAATTCTTTTGGAAAGATACGAAGAAGAGGTATAGCTGAGTCAAATGGAACCTCCAGGTTTAGTTTTTTGAGAAACCTCCACACTGATTTCCACAGTGGTTGAACCAGTCTACACTCCCACCAGCAGTGGAGAAGGGTTCCTTTTCCCCCACATCCCCTCCAGCACTTGTCATTGGTTGATTTTTTGATAACAGCCATTCTTTCTAGAGTGAGATGGAATCTCAGCATTGTTTTAATTTTAATTTCTGAATTACCAATGATATTGAACGTTTTTAAATATATTTATTTGCCATTTCTAAATTCTTTACCTGAGAAGTGTCTTTTTATTTCAGATACCCATTTTTGAATTAAGTCTTTAAATTGGGGGGTGTAATTTTTTGAGTACTTTATATATTCTAGATAATAGTCTTTCATCTGAATAGCTGATAAAAAATTTTTTCCCACTCTGGGAGTTGTCTGTTCACTCTGTTGATGGTTCATCTTGCTGTGAAAAAGCTTTTTAATAAGATGAGGTCCCAGTTGTTGATTCTTTATAGTATTTCCTGTGCAGTCTGGGTTTGTTCATGAAGTCTTTGCCTACTCCTATTCAGACATTTTAGTATGGTGACTAGAGTAGTAAATTTCATAGAAAATATTACCTCCTACTGGGAGACATTTGTGTACATGGTGTGTTCTTGGAGTCCCTAAAATTAGGTAAAAAGTAATTCCAACTTGAATATAATACTTTCTGTTGGTCAATTGAATGTTGAAAGATATACTTATAGAATTTTTTAAGTGTACTTTCTGCAAGCTAAAGGAAAAAAATTCCTTTTTCCCCAAAGCATACCTGTCAATACTATATATAGTTAGTACAAGAAAGGTGTTATCAGAACCTCGGTTTTGAGATTCATATGGCTGGATTAGAGACAGCATCATTGTACAACTGGAGAAAAATATTTTTCATTGATGCTATAACTATACTAATAGTTAATTAATATAGATTTAAATTATAGCAGCTGTCTTTATATGTCACCACCAACAAAATAATGTGCTCCCTTTCAAATGTGGTTTACAAGTAAATTCATTTTTGACTTTTCATTTCACAAAGCCTTTTTAGAAAAACAAAACAAAACCTAAGAAACCTAAAACAGAGTTTAATTCTTTTAATTTTGAAAGCACAAATAGTTACAAATAGATGGAACTATTCGAATAATATTGATGGTTAAAAGTGTCTCAATGATTCCAACTATGCAAACATATTACTATCAATATTTTGTGATTACAAAATGTTTAAAAATTGAAGAGATTTTTTTTCTCTCAAAGCAGTGGAGGAAAAAATATTATCAGCAACCAGAAGTTGTTTTAGACTGGACCACTGATGGATTTATTGTGAGTGGGAAAGGATCTACAATAGGTTAAAGAAAGGCAAATGAGCTAAAAATCACTTTTGATAACTTATTCCCATTAAGAAAATAATGCTTTATTTTTATTAGGTGAACATTTTCTGGTTGTTTAGGTTAAAGCAAAAAATCATTTCAAAAAATCAGTAACATTCAGCATTTGCCAATAAGTGATGGTAGCTCCATTCAGAAATTTGGTGTATTTTTTTCTTCCTGATAAAACTGTTCGAAAATGCCCCCCAAAAAAATTAAATCAGGAAACCTTTTACAAACCAAAACTTTGGCGAATCTTTGGAGAGGTTCCCATTGTTTGAATGTGTCCCCCAGCTCATATGTGGGAAACATAATTCCTAAATCCATATATTAATAGTGCTTGAAGGTAATTTGGATTAAACGAGGCGATGAATTACAGTAGGGGCTTTAGCAGAAGAGAGACAGGAGCTAGCACAATGGCCCTGTGCTGCCTTGTTATGATGAGGTTGGAAGACCCTCACCAAATACCAGAATCGTGATGCTGGGCTACCTTCTGCCTGCTCTTTCCTTTTTCACTACATTTATTGGTACACTTCGGTACACATTATGATCACATTTATCATTGGGAATTTGTACCTGTACATGACATATCTTGGTTCTTGTTTTTTCCATTCACCTTCCTTCTCTTCCATCTCTCCACCCCTCCCTATTTACAAAAGCTTTGTTTTCCTTTTTTCCTCCTTTTCTAATTTTTTCTTTCCCTTCTTTCCGCTCCTCCACTCCCCCTCCCTAGTTTCCCTTCTCCTTTGAACCTTTTCTTTCCATTTCACATTATCGTACATTCTGACTCTCGTTTGCACTTTTAGTTTCTCATATCAGAAAAACAATTCTGTACTTAAACATGTGTGTCTGATTCATTTCACGTAAGAGTATGGCCTCAAGGTGCATCAATTAGCTATACATGTCTCTAGTTTATCCGTCTTTATGGCTTAGTAGTTATTCCAACATATTAAAAAAATCCACATCTTCTTTATCCAATCACTGGTTGATGGGCATTCGGGCTGTTGCCAAAATTAAGCTATCACATACCATGCTGCTATAAACATGAGTACACATATATCACTGTGGTATGATGCTTTTAATTCTTTTGGGAAGATACCTAGCAGGGGAAATAGCTGAGTCAAATGAGACTTCTAACACTACTTTTTTTTTTAAGAGTTTCCACACAGCTTTCCACATTCGCTGCACAGTCTACATTCCCACCAACAGAGGAGAAGTATTCCTTTCTTTCTCTCCATATTCCCATCAGCAATTGTTATTGCCTGATTTTTTGATAGCAGACTTTTTTTCTGGAGTGAGATGGAATCTCAGTGTTATTTCAATTTTTATCTCTTGAATGACTAGTGATGTTGAACATTTTTTCTTTTTTCTTTTTTTTTTTTTTTGGCTGCTTCTACTTCTGCATCTGAGAAATGTCTGTTCATTTTAGATACACATTTTTGGATTAGGTCTTTAAATCTGGGGGGGTCTGCAATCGCCAACTTGAAATTATACTACAAAGCTACTGTGATAAAAATAGCTTGGTACTGGCAAAGAAACAGGCCTGAGAATCAATGGAACAGATTAGGAGATGTGAGAAACAACACCAGACATATTCAGCCATCTCACCTTTGCCAAAGGAGTCAAACACCCTCACCAGAGAAATGACAGCCTCTTAATATATGGAGCTGGAAAAACTGGCTTCTCCACATGCCAAATATTGAAACTAGACCCATATCTTTCACCACACACTAACCTAAAATTGAAATGGATCAAAGATCTAAATAAAAACAGAAACACTAAATCTGCTAGAATATAGGTTAGGTAGAACTCTTGAAGATATTGGTGTAGGAAAAGATTTTATAAACAAAACCTCAGTCACACATGAACTAGCTCAAAGAATAAATAACTGGGATCTCATTTTATTACAAAGCTTCTGGGGCCGGAGATTTGACTCAGTGGTTCTGCTGCCTGCCTCGCAAGCACAAGGGCCTGAGTTCGATTGCTGGAACAACAAAAAAAAAAAGTTTCTGAGCAGCAAAAGAAACCACCAACAGAACTAAGAGACAACCCACAATGTGAGAAAAATATTTTACCAGATGTTCCTTGGACAAAAGACTACTATCTAGAGTACATAAAGAATTTAGTCCTACTCTTAAACAAACAAGAGAGAGTAACATTTATTTGCTCAATTTGATTGTATTCTTATGTTGTCTATTACTTTTTAATCTATGTCTTTGGGACCACTAATAATAGCACATCAACTTGAATGGATCAAGAAACATATAGCAGATGAATGGAGCACAATCCCAGGAGTGCCTTGGATGACTGACAGGCTAGAAAACTCAGCGGGGAAGACCCAACCTGGACTTGGATGGCAGCCCATAGATTTACAGTGTGGATGGGAAGGAAGCACCTCTGCTTTGGAAAAGCTCCAAGCTTCACCAATGCCTCTGTGCATTGGCCTCCAGTTTCTGCAGCCTTTCAATGCAGACTAGTACCAGCGACTCTGCAGTGAGCTTCCCAGCATTCAGCCTTGAGCTGGTGCTGCATCCTTGGTTCCTCTCATTCTGTAATTTCCATCTTCTTGGGCTGAGCTAGCAGCTACTGGATCCTCTGGCTCTCCATCTCACAAACACCATTGTGCACTCTCCTGCCTCTGATCCTGTAGGCCTATCCAATAAATCTCCTTGGATAACTATTCATATATTTTCCACAGATTCTGGTTTTCTAGAGTACCCTAACTAATACAGCCATCTTCCAAATCTTTTCCTTCCCAGATATACCAGAAGCATCTTGAGCATCGGGCTAGTTTCCAGCATTCTGTTGACCCAACATTGTCCAGCAGAATATGACTCTGTCTTCTGATTTATAGGTTCAAAATACTTTCCCAACTTAAATGTGCTGGAGAAAATTTCCTGGCTATTATTCACTGCATGGAAACTGTGATGTCTGCTCAAATTGAAGATTTTATAGAATATAGATTTCTATGGCGTATTTATTGTATCTACTCTTCTTTAACCTATGGATAATCACTTTAAAATATAGAATCTTGTTACATTTCCCACAAACACTTTTTAGGTCTACCTGGCATAATATAATTTCATTTCATAGTATTTACTATAGCTGTAATTTTATTCATTTATGTATTTGGTGAATTCCTATTGTCCTCACTTAGCTGTATACTGCATGAAAGCAAATACAACCACTTTTGTCTTGCCCACCTCCTACCTTAGCATTTGACTGGCACATTAAAAATGATCAATGAAACGTCTTTCAAAGCAATTCAGGCTTGGGATGGGGGTTTAGCTCAGTGATCCCACTACCTAGCTTCTAAGTGCAAGGTCCTGAGTTCTGAGTTCTATCCCCAGGACCCCCAAAAATAATTTTAAAAAAGAAAAGCAATCCAGGCTAAAGCAAGTTATGCATATTAGATTTTTCAACATTTCACATGCAAACTCATAAACAAGTGTGTGTGTGTGTGTGTGTGTGTGTGTATGTATCTTCATTTACAGATTTATTTTGTTCTCAAAGCAGATGCTGAGAGCTATACTAAATATCTACACCTTAATTTTTTTCTGTTATGCATTTTATGGTAGTAAATACTTCCTCAAATGTATTCTAAACTATAAAATGCTTTTCAAATCTAACTTTACAAAGACTAGTTGTCATAGGGCATGACATAACCACACACTAGTTATATTAGAGTATAGCAAAAATGTACAAGACCTTTCTATGGTTCAAAATGACTTCTAAGTGTTCTGGATTACACTTATAAGACAAGAATATACTGAAGTCCAACAATTAATTTTTTAAACCTTGACAGAGGAAATGGGAATAAATGTATAGTTGGTATACTTCTGTTCAAATGTACACAAGAAAAACATATTGTAGGAGGAATCAAGGGAAATATATCATTGCTGCTGTTAATACCATACCTGTGTGTGGGGGAGGGTGTTGAAAACTTTTGACAATACCATCATTTTACATTCACAATTAAAGTTCTTTGATTCTTTAAAAAGTATGCTTACTACCTGCATGTTCCTTTCGGAAGTTTTCTGTTGATTCCTCAAAATCACTTCAAAAAATTGAAGGTGCATAAAGGGTTATTTATGATTTTTCCCAAAATTGTGTTAGACATAATTATTCTTTGAGACATCTTTTCGACAAATAATCTCTTTGAATTGGCCACTTGTCCATTGATTAATAGACTTCTATGTAAATGAAATAAATATGCTTTACTTTGAGGCCAATGAGCCAGTTAAAATTGGCCACTTAACTTTTTAAGCCTAATTTCAAATAAGACAGCATCATTTTTAGATTCTTATAGCTATGGAAATCAACTTCATTCTAACAAATCTCCCCTCCACCATTTTCTTTTCAATTTCATAATCTGACATGCTGTGAACCTTTGACTGCATCCATCCTTTTTAAGAGGGTATGTTCCATGAAAAGGACATTTATTTAAATATCTACATGCTTATCTTTTATCATTATTTAACTAATATTACTTAGACTATTCAAATATTTAACTATGTTTCACCACTTTAAACAAATTGTTTTTCATATGGTATTTGAAATTTATGTTTAAAAAATTTATTTTCCATATCATTTATGTAAAATTTTGGCCCAAGAAGTGTATACATTTGCACATATTCATGCTTTAAACATGCTGATTCAATCATTTGGTGTTCAATAAATATTAATGAGTAAAAAAATACATTTGGACAAACACTAAATTTTAACCATCCTCTTAAAGTAAAATTAAATTCCCTGAAATTTTCCAAAATTAAATTGGAATATTCTCCCTGTTCTTCAGCTTTTCACACGCTGCCTCTGTTCTCCAATGGCAACCTTCATTTCATTTTCATCATCTCTACTACTCAATCAACACTTACTCTGAGTTCTAGTTCTTAATTACAAACATTTGTTTAAAGCTGTAGCTGTGGCTGATATATTTTTACCTTAGAAATGCTATTTTCTTGAACTTCCTGCTGGAAGGATGTTAGTAACAGATGGGAGAGCTTCTAGAGATACAAAATGAGGCTTTGCGTATCAATGCAAATCTGACAAGTGACTTAATCACAAAAGACACACTCCTTCAAAAAAAAGGAGCCAGCATTGATGAACCCAGAGAACAGTGGCATCTTAGAAACAGACTTTTCTTTATTTTTTCTATTTATTAACTACTCAGCAGGTTTAAGACAATTCTCCATTTATAGTATTAGTCAGATCTCAGGTCATTTCTAATAGAGATAACTAAGTAAAACCCAGCATTTTCTCCCCAAATTACTTTTTTCAGGAGGACACAGGTATAAGTGTACTAAGTATAGGCTGAAAATTAATATAAAGCAATCTTCTAGGCATAGCAAGGTGCATTTACCTATTGGGAACTGCAGAGAAAAAGGTCAGACGGAAGGCCCAAGTACCTCTGTGTAACATCAGTGAAGGGTTCTGTGACCTTTGGGGCATATATGAAAGGCATGGTTATCACATTTTAAAAATTGTTCTTTGGATAGCAATACCTAATCACGTAACCCTATCTGTGAGTCTTTATGTTTCAGCTCCAATTTCAGGCTCTTTGCAATGACTGTGATTGGAAAATTTCTCACTGGAAAGAAGTAGAAAAGATGATAGACATAAATTTCCTCAAGAAGTCTGAGTGACAGAAAAGGGAACATAACTTGAACAATGAAAGGGTAACATAAATACCTGGTAACTATTGTTATAGAGATAAGGGAAGTCTTAATAGCATAATGGCAGTGGTTTGAAAGCATTCAGATTAGAAGGCAGGGGCAGGGAGTAGAAAGCTTTCTTTGGTACTGAGAACACAGTATCTTCTTCTCCTGGTAGAAGTAGGAGAGCACCAGGCTCCCCCTGCCACCCTATCTCTCTGGAGCCCTCTTCCCTCAGCACTCAGTCTGTGTGCGTGTCATGACTCAGCCTCCCCAAGGGAAGCCTCCCTATTTTAATCTCTTCTTCTACAGAAACTTACCTGTCTTTCCTAAATTAACAATTTGCCAATTGAAAAAAAAAATTACTCCATTCTGAGAAAAATGACACTAAAGTTTCAGTATATTACTTTTTCTTGTACCGGGGATGGAACTCCAGACCTTGCGCTTGCAAGGAAGGTGGCAGAACCACTGAGCTAAATCCCCCGCCCTCAGTGTATTACTCTTGTAGGGACATTTTCATTCCACCAGAAGTTCGCCAGAAATGTAAAGCTTTGAATCTATAGGAACGAGACTCGAATCGGGCAGTTCCCATATAGTGATTAGTTCATGGGAAATTTTAGTGTTTGCTAAATCAAACCATAGGGAAATAGCAGCCTGCTCTGTTATAAACCAGCCACAGCAGTATTTTACAGTATGCTCAATGCACCAAAAATGTATTAAAAGAACCTCAACTATAATTACCAATTGCACACACAGTGGCACATTTTCACATACAAATATGAATCAAATACATTTATTATATATTTTTCTACATCCCCTGATGATTAAAGGCATTTTCCTGCGTTAAGATCTTTTCACTCTCACCGTCCTCATCCATTTCATTACCACTCTGAGGATGGCTCTTACTGTGAGTGAATTTGTTGGCTTGGGCAGTCCTATGGCCTACATGAGTGTCCCCCAAAGGCCCAGTGGCTCAAAGCTTCATCTCGAGGGCGGCACCACTGGGAGGTTGCAGCCCTAAAAGGAGAGGCCTCTCCAGAAGTCCTCAGGTCACTGAGAGTGTCCCTTCAAAGGTGACTGTGGGCCGTCATCTCACAGTTAAGTGTAGAAGCAATAAAATGATGTCTTTATTCACATTAGGTGATGAAAGGGAAGAAATAAGATTATAATTATTAGGCCCCCCCCAATCTTCTCATGTATTTTTTTTCTCAATAAATTTCTGCACATTTAACTACTCTCAGGCATATCTCTACTTTGCCCTCACCTCCAGATTTCACTTTGGATCTTAACTGAATTGGAGAGCCAAGACCTGCTACATGTGAGCAATCCTCCATCCACACCCCTCCACGCCATTCTGTGAAAACTCAGTTTCGCCAGGTAAGCCTCAAGCTCTTATATTTCCAAAATGAGTATGACTTACACTCAAGCGCCATCCCTGAAGCGAGTTGGTTTCTGAAACCCTCAAGCAGAGGATTCCCACGCTGATGTCCTCAGCCACTGCCATCCCAAGGGCTCCCTCCCCGCTCCCCTGGGTCTGTACGGCTCCAGATAAAGATAAACTGAATAAGGAGCCCCAAAACGGAGCTGAAGCCAGCTGACCTTCAAAGAGACGCAAGCTCTAATTTGGAAAACTCGAACTTTCAATCTGTAGTTCTTTTTATTCTGAATACAAGAATTTTGTGAGATTTTTTTTTTAATGTGTAACCAAGTTTAAAATTCAGTGATGGGAAGGGACAAGCATGAGGTATTGGAGGAGGAAGATTAAATTCAGATTAAAGAACACCTGGTGTATATTATTTTGGCTAAGAATTTCTTCATTGTTCTCATTCCCTCAGCAGATTTTCTTTCTCTTGGAAACAAGAGAGGCATTAAATTTATAGACTCGGTAATTATAGCAATACGAGTTATGTCAGATCAAGACAAGCCTCTGAGATGGTTTGGCCACAAGAATCAAAAATCAATCACCCCAAGTGTAACAGCAGCACAGTAGGTTATAGTGTCATCATTGGGACCATAAAATCTCAGCCCAAAAGTGAAGGGGTTCAAATCATAGTATGTTTATTGTATATTTTATTCCAAACTTGCCCAACCTAATTTAGACATTCATTAAACCTTTGGCTGTCAGCTTCTGGACCCGAGAATAAGGACAGACACAAGGATTACTAAGACATGTTCGATCTTCAGACAATCTCTAACATAGAAAATACTGATCTATTTACACCAGCCATCAGCCAGCACTGTTTTTAAATGAATAATTGTAACGTGAAGAGTACTCCACTAAGCATTGTATTCAGTGCTTTTTACACACAGAGTTTCCTCGAATCAACTAGCCTGTCTCCATTATTCTTTCTAAAATCTAATCAATTTCTTCTTCTGGAAAACAGCCAACTTTTAACAGCTCCTACATTGAAAGCAAAGAGAAACTCTGGAAAACGAACAAAATTTCTGGAATAAAAATGAAAGAAGGGGGGAAGATTTCATTTATTTTAATATTCTCTTGGAAAAGGAAGCTGTAAGTTTTTCTGAGACAAGAATGTGCTATCATTTTTACCATGGTGGCCATTTTTACAATATAGTTGCTTCAATTTTTACTTGGTCATACACAAGAATAAGCTGTTTAAATAAATATCAAGGGGGTAAATTTTGATCCCAAAGTTCAGGAAAATCATGTGAGTAGAAATAGAGATGGGAGCTAGAAAGATTGTCTAGTAAGAATCCATGTACAGGCCCAGGGAATTAGCTAGCTCAGTGGTTCTGCCGCCTGCCTCACAAGTGCACGGAACTGAGTTTGATCCCTGGCACCAAAGTACATAAGTAAATAGTAAATAAATAAGAATCCATGCACAATCTTCTATTTCTTCCAAGTGATTCGACATTTTTTTTTTTTTTTCATGCCAGGGATCAAATTCAGGACCTTGCGCTTGGAAGGCAGGCACCAGAACCACTAAGCTAAATCTCCGGCCCTGATTTTGTAATTTAAAAGTCTGATTCTATAGGCTCAGATTATTGGTAATCGTCTGAAACTAATTACATTCTTAAAAAAAGAAAACTTAAGAGCATTCATAAGTATAATAGTTATCAATAAAAATGAGAATGTCTACTATTTGGGATAAAATGTCTCTGGTGTTTCACTAAATCTACCTGACAACATTAAAGGGGCACATGCATGTGACACATGTACACACACGTACATGCATACAACATGTTTTCAAGCAGTTTGCTGAACTCTGTTTAATTGCTATACATGAGCAGAACAACTGTGGGCTCCCAGAAGCCATGGCTCCTGGCCTGGCCTTGCATTAGAACAGTATTAAAATGGTACTGAGGATCAAACCCACGACTTTACTCTTGTGAGGCAGGTGGCAGCACTACTGAGCTAAATCCCGGGGCCCTGGAAAAATCATTCTAAAGTACAGCTTCCAAATGCCCACACAGGTCCTAACAAATCAGAATTTCAAGGAAGCTAGGAAATTCCTATTTCTAAGAAACAGCGAAGGTGATCTGAATACACACTAAAGTTTGGAAAACACTACTGTACATTTCAGGTATGGATTACAACGATTCTTCTCAGAGAGCTGCAGAGTGGAGTCAGAGCTGATGGCCCCATCCCTCTTTTTATTTACCCAGGACTTTTCTCCTCCCCATTGGTTTGCTGGTTTTACCTCTGCATTTCAGGTCATCCTGTGCTAAACTAGACGTGGCTTTCTATTATCCCACAGAAATCCCGATAGTGCCAGTATTTTGTAGTCTCTCTATTCTCTCTGAAGGTAAGAACATTTTTCGAAATGTTCTTAAAGATCCCTATGATGATCATTTCCACTGTGCTTCTTTTCCTAGTTTTAGCCAGCTTTTAGCCAGTAATAACAGTGATGGAGGAGATGTGTGTTTGTATGTTTCCATTTTAGGTTACTGACCTACTGTTAAAGTCCCATGATCCACCTAAATGTAACCCTTCCCTTATCCAGTTTCTCCTTTTATCATCGTTTTTAATGGAACCACCATCTGTTTCTAAGGTGGTCTCCATCACATCTTCCTAGAAAGTGTATGCTACAAAAACCTCCTTTTGAGTTACAATGCCACTACAAGCAAATTTTACTCTCTTTTCCTTTCAGATATCCATCTTGGTTGCTTCCCCCTGACTTTTTCTTTCTGAACTTAGATATTCTACTGTTGCTAAGCATATTTGCAGGGCAGAAATTCTTTATCCATTCACCAATGAGCTTGGCTGTCCTATAGCCAGAACAACAAGGTCTCTGATCTCATGAAACTACCATGGAGGTCATAAAATAAAAATAAGAAAGGAAATTTTAAAATGAAATATTTCATTTTTATTTAGAAATATCTATGGAGAAAATAAAACAATAATAACAGTGATGGAGGAGATGTGTGTTTGTATGTTTCCATTTTAGGTTACTTGCACAGAAGAAAGTCTCCTCCGCAGTGAAGAAAACAAGGAGCCAGCTATTCAGAGATTAGAGGGAAGAGAATACAAGGAAGAGTAGACAAAAGACCTTTGGTCTCTCCAAGCAACTGAAAGAAGACGAGAAAGGTACAAGTGTAGAGAGGAAAAAAGATGTAGAGGCCGCATGGTATCAGATCTCCCAAAGTCAAAGTCAAGGGAGTCGGTGAGAACTTCCTAGAGAAGTGTTCAATTCTAATAGCAACAGGAAGCTACTGACGTGTTTCATGCAGGAAAAAGACCTGATTCCAAGGTAAGAAGAATCTAGCTGCCATACAGACACTGGAGTTCAGCAGATGAAGAGGGGAAGCATGCAGGCCAGTTAAAAAATTATTGTGATTTAATATGATAGTGACGTAAACTAGGGAGGATGCTGGAGAGAGAAGGCAAAAAATGAGTTTAAGGTGCTTGTCGTAGGGGGAGGAAGCCTTGATGCTGAGTATACTGCATCTGGGAAGATGAAAAGTAAGACACCAAGATGCTTCATAACTTCCTGTAGAGTCATCTATCTAAATGAGGGAAATTTGAGGAAAGAAGATGGGTGTAAGAAAGAAGGAATGGAGAGTTTTATTTTAGACGCGTTAAATCTGAGGTGATTAACAGACATCCCAGCTACGTAATGAGCTCTGGAAATAGACATCTGAGCACCAGTACATACAAAGAGCATCTAGAGACAAGGTCAGTTTTTGGAGGGAGGGTTTCATGCACAGACAGAAGTTCAGGAAAGAGTTCAAGAGCATGCCAAAACTTTAAGATCTGGAAGGGGAGAGGGAAAATGTCTTAAAAAGCCTATATATAACAAAAGACTGAGTCCATAGGTTCAAGCTAAGAGAAGAAAATTCTAAAAATGTTTTTAAAGAGGAAGTGGCCAACCTTGTCAAACACTGCTGGAAGGCTGAGTAAGACCAATACTAGGAAGAGATTACTGATTTTTGGTAATGTGAATGTAACCCTGACAAACTTTGAACAAAATAAGTAAGTAATTGCTTCACAGAAAGCTGAAAACAGAACAACTTTCACAATTCTTAAGGTGAACCGCAGTGAGACTACGGAATACCACAGAATTTTCTAAAATGTAGGAAATGCTATGGGACATGCAAAGTCAATCTAAACATGGATTTTAGAACTGTGCATTTTTTAAAAACTCCTGATTCAGGAGACAAAGGAATTTTGTAAAGACTTATAATTAATTATTCAACAAAGAATAACCAAGCCAAGTCTACAAATACACTGCTCCTACATGCTGCTCCTAGGCTCCTAGGCTCCTCCGAATATTTATCAGTCCTCCCTCTCACAGCAAGGCTGACAAAAGCTTGATGATTAATACCAATCCTCCATTTGTTAAACAGTGCAAATCACCCTTTGTCATTTAAATTGCACCGCATTTGAATTTGCATAGGTTGCAAGTAGAGAACAGAATCTTGAAGCCACACTTTGTCTTAAAACAGAATACATTAATCTTCTCTGGCACTACTCCTCACTAAAACCACAGAACTCCAAGCTATTCTTTGAGTGAGTCATGCTGTAAAATTTCCAGTTGACTTATCTACAGAGATGGCACCACACAAAACATATCCCACATAAACTTGGGAAAGAAATGAGAAATTATGATTTCAACTCTATGCAAGACTTTGGTTTTGTATATATTACACCAAGATGAGAGCTACCTTCCAGCACTGAAAACTCAGGAAGGTACAAAGGTAAACCATACTCAATACTTCTTAAACTAGCTCTCCAAATACCTTCTCAACAACAGCATTTCTCAAAGAAGTGTGGTCCTTGGGACCCATTCCCCTAGTTACTGTTTGTAATAGCTAAAACTTAAAAGAAAATGTAGATTCCAATGCCCAAATCTTTCGGGGGTGAGCTTGGGGTTCTGCATTTTTAATAGCGGTCTAAGTGTTTCCTACCACAGTACAGTTTGGAAACTACTGATCTGATTTTTTAAATTATCTTATTGAGTTTATTGGTACTTTTTACATATTCAGTACAGTTACATTCATCATTGGGATTTGGACCTTTACATGACAGATCTTGGTTCTCATTTTTTCCCCTTACCCCTGCTCTCCCTTCTGCCCCTCACCCTCCCCTATTTACAAAGACTTTGCATTTTTCCTTTTTTTCATATTTTTTCTTTTTTACTTATTCCCTTTCCTCTACCCTTCCCAATTCCCCCACACCTTTAGCCCTTTTCTTCCTATTTCACATTATCAGTTATACAATTTGTATACAGCTATATAATTTATACTTTCAGTTTTTCGCACCGGAGAAATTATTCAGTATTTACACGTGTGTCTTATCTATTTCACTTAAGAGTATGGCCTCAATATGCATCCATTTTCCTATGAATGACTCTAGTTTTTTGTTCTTTATGGCTGAGTAGTACTCCATTTTATAGAAAAACCACATCTTCCTTATCCAGTCTCTAATTGATGGGCAATTGGGCTGTTTCCAAGTTTTAGCTATTACAAACTGTGCCACTACAAACATAGGTGCACATATATAACTGTGGTATGATTTTTTAAATTCTTTTGGAAAGATACCCAGCAGATGGGATAGCTGGGTCAAATGGAACCTCTAATTCTAGTTGTTTGAGGTATCTTCATACTGATTTCCACAGTGGTTGCACCAGTCTGCACTCCCACCAACAATGGAGAAGGGTTCCTTTCTCCCCACACCCCTGACAGCATTTGTTATTGCTTTCTTGATAGCAGCCATACTTTGTGGGGTGAGGTGGAATCTCAGTGTTGTTTTCATCTACATCTCTTGAATGATCAGCGATGTGGAACATTTTTTCATAAATTTATTTGCTGCTTTTACTTCTTTGTCTGAGAAATGTCTGTTCATTTTAGATGCCCATTTCAGAGCAGACCGATGAGAAGTGCCCACTGATGACACATGTGGGGAGCTCATGGCTCCCCATCCTCCACTTCCAGTGCTCCAAGCCTTCATCTCAGTAAATGCCCTGATTTTAACTGTGGATTTTACTGCTGTTCCTTGGCAAGTTTGAGAGTTTTTTGTTTTTTACTCTTTGTTTCATTCTCCAATTCATTTTATACAATATGTTCAGCTTATTTTCACTGAAGTCTTGTTCTAACCATTTTTCTACCATATTCTGAAGCCTTCTGTGGTCCTTAATGGCCTGCAGAATAATGCCCAGACTTCTTCTTATGATGTTTAATGTCTCTAACAATGGCTTCAGACTTTGTCCTTCCCATAGTTGAACTTTTAGGCAAGCAAAACAGTTAAAAAATGCAATATACATTTCATATCCACGCTTCTGCTAAACTGTTCTCCATTCTCAGAAAGTGACTTTCCTACTTGTCCACAAGTTCAAATCCTATCTTTTCTTCAAGCTCACTGAAATTTTTCTATTTCCTCTCTGGAAATAACCACTTCTATGAACTTCATAGTATTTAACCTGTGTCTGTTACACCATTTACACTTTTTACCTTTTATTATATTTTAGTATCACTTCTTCTGTCTGCTTAGAACAGACAGTAGGTGGGAACATTGGCTATCAGTGAAATAAGGTTTCCATGGGGTCAGCACAAGTCTTATATAATACTGTTTCAACTAGGGCCACAGCTGGTTGGTCTGAAGGTCTGTTCTAAAGTACAGCAACTGCAGTAACAAGCCCTTGACAACAGCTGCCTGTTTTAGGGTGGCCACTTGCTTCAGACTGCTCTGATCCGTCCATTCTCATCTAGACCCTATCGCAATAGTCACAGGCTGGCCCCAGCGGAGTCTCTGTATTGGTCAGATCATTCTCTAACCTATGACTTATAGGGGACCCTGGGAAGCTGTCTGCGGCCACAGTGAAGAGACAGGGCTTCCACACAGCTTCAGAGGTCCTTTGGGAGAGAAGAAATGAGCATCTGATAGAAGTTGCCGTGCTGTTCGCCTGCAAGCTTCAAAACAGATTCAAAGCCCTATTCAGTGTTGTTTTTAGGGATATTTTGGAAGAACCACCACCAAAAATAATTCCTCTATGTGCAACCTTGCTTTTACCATTTGATTGCTCTTTCTTTTTGTGATGATGTTGAGTGGAAGAGAGAAGTTCATGCTATGTTTACAAAAAATTAACACAATTTTCAAGAAATGATATTCATCTCTTTATCTCTCTCTTTTTTTTTCAGCAAAAGTGTATTAGACTTCTTCTATTTGAGAAGAGTAGAGCAAACAGTTTGACAACGGGAAAGCTCTCCCCTCTTAATGGGGGGTTACTACTGTGAGGTGAGAGAAATCAGGAGATGGAATATAGAGCATGGGATGAGCTTTGAAGACACTGTCATTTAATCTAGACCCAGTTTAATATGCCACTGAGTGGAAAGAGATATCTAGGATAAATATAGGATATGTTGTGCCTTTGTAAATGATTCTGCCTTGCATGCTTCATGGTGTTTTGGATTGCTTTATTTTTAAACAGGATTGGAGTTACAGAAAAAACCATTTAAGCAGATATACTAATCAAAGCATCATGATAATCGTCCCCATGACAGATTCGGAGCCTTTCAGAAATTAAAATAGAGAATATACAGAACAACTTTTGGGGAAAGCAGGGGGTTGAGACAAGGTCTCACTATGAAGTCCAGGCTGACCTTAGACTCACTATGTAGCCCAGGCTGGCCTCGAATTTACAGCAATCTTCCTTTCTCAACCTCTCGAGGGCTACGATCATAAGCATGTACCACCATGCCCCACTCTACAACTTTAAAAAGAAGGCAACTGCTCTGAACCAAAAACATAATGATGTGTCAATTTAGAATAATGTTCTCCTAATAGGCATACCCTGTTTCATAAAGGAGCATGTTAGTCTTTCTTATAGCCAAACTTTAAATTTACTTGATGAAATGAATATAAAGAAAATAAAATAAGTAATATTAATAATTAAATTCAAAGCATGAGAAATGTTGGGGTAATAATATGATGAAAGAGTAAATAATAAAATTTCACACTAATATAATGCTGTTATAAAGAACAAAGACAATAGAAAGGTTTTCAGATCACCAAGTGGTATTTAAATATTTTTTCATCTAAAGAGAATAAAAAACTTTAGCTAAAGCAAGATATATTTTTAAAACATTAAAATATGAAAAAGTATTATATTACTATAATCAACTCAAAACTTAAGTCTGGAAATCTCATTTAAAATTCTTTATAAAGTATACTTTTGTGACTCAATAGTACAATACTATTTGCAAAAACAATTTAACTAGCAATGTCCATATGGGCAACAAAGACTTTGAGAACCACGCACTTTAGTGAATGACTGTGGAAATGCCCTTGCATGTTCTGCACTTTTAGTCTGGGTCTGTGCAGGATGATGCATTAAATCTAGAACTATCAGCACAATGAAACTAGTCCTATGGTTTTAAAGAATTCATTTAACGGCATTACCATCCTATATTCAGCACAAAATTTTTCCTTGTTTGAAAGACTTAGAAAATACTTGGGGTTTTTTATATTTGTTTTTAATGTCAGGAAAACACAATATAGTTTGCTTTAAAATTCTCTAGACCAACTATTTTAAGAAAAGTAGAATTTCTCCTTGACCAGCATCTCCACAATTCCGTAATGACTTGTAGAAATGACATAATTTGTAATCTCATTAGTTTTTTTTTTTTTTTTTTTTTTTTTTTTTTTTTTTTTTTTTTTTTTTTTTTTTTTTTTTTTGGAGTGAAACTTAATTTATATGAACAACCTAAATACAATCATTGCTAATTTGAGGGAATGTTTCATTGACCTGCAGCTTCTTGGCAAATACTAACAGAGAGTTGAAAGCCTCTATGGGGAACAGGCAGATACACTTCTCAGCAATGAGGTTTAAATGGCTTTAAAATGGTTTGGTCAAAGCTCTTCAACTGTAAATAAAATCACTGGAGGTCAAAGTAAAGCTTCAGCCTAATGGATTTGTGACTCTAAAGTAGGTTCTAGCTAATAATCATTATCATAAAGAAAATCAGAACCAGTGATAGAAAACTAAGTCCAATATTCCACAATTTGGCAAAGCCTTATTATTTCCTCTTTCCTTCAAATGATCATATGCTAACTTCAGTCTATGATATCAATATACTTATTTTAATATGGTCATTTTATGTAAAGGGGGAGACTACTTAATACAAATTGAAATTAGGGTAAACATTCTACATTATCCCTTCAGCAAAACTGATGTTTCCTTTTGAAAATATTTTAATGTTGAAATATTGGGTATTTTAATATGATAATTTTAAAGAACAATCACGGAAAAGAAATTTGTGTTTTATTGTGGTGCTGGGTATTGAACAGTGTGGACTGAGCCCAGGGGATTGTTGATATAGACAAGTGCTCTACCACCCCCCCACCTAAGAAATTATAAAAACATGCCTTCCTATTAAAGTGGCACTATTAAAATATAGTTTTACATTTCTGTAATGTTTTTACTTCTTATGAGCCTCCACATTCCACGAGTCACCCTTGCCTTCTGAAACATGATAGGTGTAGAAAAACAGCAAGGACGACCTTTGGAACGGGTGGGCCATCATCAGTCGACATGGCTAAAAAGTGTAACAACAGAACTTAGGGGTAATAACACCTGCCTATGAGTTTAAGGGGGCACGAGCGATACCTGATTTTCCATCCAAGTTCAGAGGAACAACTTGGATCTTTCTGAGGCAGTTCAATTCTCATCGGTGAGCCCCAGCTGTCTGCTAAAATGTCTTCTCAGATGCTCTGACAACTAGGAACCTTGGAGACACCACATTGTCACTTCGGGCTTTTGGTCTTTCACATAAAAATAATCCAGGAATATCGGTGATTTATATCTCTCACACTTAATTAGAACATTTGACCCATTAGAAGTGAGCGTGAAAGACATTCAGTATTTCACTCAGTGAATTTCTCTGACAGATACGGTGAGTTAATTCCATGCAGCAGAATCTAATACACATTCAATCCATTTTTGGCTCCTAAGGACTCTCACATCAATATACTTCTTCATATTTTTATTACTATCACCTTAGTCTAGGGCCTAATCATCTCCCATTTGAACCAATGTTTTCATCAAGTAATTTCATTCTCTACCTATAGCTTATTTCCAACTAATCTTTCATTCATAATTTCCCAAATTAGTCTTGCTAAGATGCCTTTTCTAACTTATTACTCTCTTGCTCAAAAATGTAAATGGCTTTTCAGGGCTTTCTAGTATGTTCAATTTTCAGGCCTTCATAGTCAAGCCCAAATATATTCCTTAACCAATCTTTCTGAAGTTTTCTACTACTGCCAGGTATGGTGGTACATGCATGTAATCCCATCACTCTGGGAGGCTGAGGAAAGTTCCAGGTCAGTCTGGGAAATGTAGCAACTTAGTGAGACCCTGTTTCAAAACAAGAAGTAAAAAATAAAAGGGGCAGGGATGAGGCTGAGTGTAAAGGCTTTGTTTTCAATACCCAGTACCCCCCACCCCCACCCCCACATACTTTACAATTTATAGTCCATAAGTCTTTGCTCCAAGTACTGAACTCAACCCTTGTAATGGGTAAAGAAGCAATAGGCACTACGAAAATCAGAGCTGGGCTGTGATCAAATAGAACACCCCGCCTCCCCGCTCCACAGAAATAGGCATGGACCAGATTAGGCCAGGAAGCCACAGTTTATTGAATGGTGGTGGTCTAGGAAAAGCTTTATTCTCACAAGTTGGTAATTTATTGTGTCATAAAACAGATGCTGAACTCTGTTCCTAGTTCTAGGATGCAGGCAAGCAGGATAAATTAGCTCCTATATATACCTTAGCAAAGCTGATAGTCTTCACACGAAAAACTACTCTACCATTGCACCACCAGGGCTGTGAAGAATACTTCACTCAGCCAGAAGCAAAGCTTCACGATGGGATAGGTCATTTTTTTTCATGGCTTGGGCAGGCGGAAGACCACGTAAAGAGTAGAAATGAAAGCATGCACCAAGAGACAGAGGTAAAGAACCTAATGGCGAATTTAGAGGATGATCAAGATGTAGGCAGGCATGGACAAAGAAGAAAAATGAATCCAGCAAACGTGCCCCGGGACAGATTCAAAATGTTTAATGCCACACTAACAAGTTCAGATTTGTCTCTTTGAGCCATACCACCCTTATTCCTGCACAGGAGGCACTGCTTTCTGATTCCTGTATTTTGAGAAACCTACATATCACAGACTTTACAGAAACTAAATGCATCCTTGCATCACTCAAGAGCTGGTATTTAGTACCAGTAAAATGTGACTCCATGGCCTTGATTATCCACTGAGTGTTTACTCTTAAACAAAAACCCAGACAAATGCTTTTCCACATCTCTTCTTTGCTAAACAAAAGGTAACCGAATCCAAATGCCCGGGGAAGTTTGCAGCTGGTTGATCACAGGGAGGACTACAGCCTCCAGGAAGATGTAAATACTTAGCTGGGAAAAGAAGCAAATTAAATAACTTGACAAGCTCTCTTCTCAGCATGAAGGCAACAGATTTTTGTTAACACATTACCATTTGCCAGTAAAACTGAAGGTCATGCTTTAATGCTTATCCGATTCAGGAAATCACAGGAGACACCACAATTATGCAAGACCACAGAGGAACCTTTTAATGAATACTCAACAAATCATATCACTTTTAAATTAGTGTATATGTGGTTCAGGCCCTAAAAAGCACGGACCATGACAATGTCTTTTACTCTGGAACCGTACGGAAATTGAACCCTAAATCTGTAAATAAACTTGCTTTTATTTTAAAAAATAAGAAATACAACTTTTGTTAAATTACTAATCATTTGTATCTTCTCTTTTAATTTAAAAAACACTTCAATATTTTACAAGAAAATGTTTTTGCAAAGATTCCAAAATACACAGAGTACAAATTATGGCAGTACTGTATATTTATAAAGTTAAGGAAAAGGAACATATTTCATTTAACATTTGGCTGACTTGATTTATGGTGATTAAATCTTTAAATGTGTGATATAAAAGCCTCCATAGGCTGGACCCCACAAATGTAAGGAAATGCCTAATATTTGTAATGTGAATTCACTGATGCTGAATTTTACTGTTTTTACTTATGTAGTTATTATTAAAGTTATTCCATTACAATGTATTGCAGACATAAAAACCACAAAGCATAATATATGAACATCTGTACCCTCACTGCTTCCACCCTGCTCGAGACAGTAAGCCCCAGTAAGTTCTTGCCCATTGTACTCTTCCCCATCTTATTTATTCCCATCCTTTTCAGAGGCAGCTAGCACTCTGACAAATTCCTCACAAATACGCTATCTATTTGTTGCTGATCACTAGACAAAGTTGATCATACATAATAGCTATTATGTTAATAAACTTGCATAACCATCTTAAGAGATCTGCAGATTTCTTTTCAATTTAAGTAGATAGTAAATCATATTTATGAAAAGTAATTGTTCGAAATTTTCTTTTCTCATCTCTACCTCTTATGTTTCTTTCTTATCTTATTCTGCATTGGCCCTGACCTTTAGCATGAAGGGAAGTTAAGAGCAAGCTTACATTTTTTCATTGAGTATAACAGCTGCTTAGGTTGTGTTAAAAAGCAGAATTATGTGATGAAGAATTCTTTTCAGAAAAGTCTTTAGTGACAGCAGGATGGATTAGGGCAAAACTATATAAAGTCACAGTACAACAATCATTTTTACTTAGTGCAAAAGCCAAAGGCCCCATCAGTACAACAAACCTCCTGGTATGACTAGGAGCACTATAATTAAAAAATTGTATTTTCAGTTGATCCACTAAATTGGATAAATTTTAATAAACCACCGGTTCCCAAAGGTCCCACTATGGATAATGTCTAAATGCATGTTTATTGCGATTAATTACAAGTTCTGTACATGTCTCAACTAAACAAATTACCCAAGTAACTAAAAAACTGGCCCTCTATTTCTTTTGTAAGGCACACAAAACCAATAAGATACTAATACAGAGCAAGGATTTTTTTAAATTATCCAACAAGCTTTGAAAAATTAAATATTTCCAAAGAAAGCCTTTTCCTAGAACCTTATAAAAAGAGAATTATTTCAATAGCTTGGTGTTACAAAGTCATTTACACAGTTTGGTTTATTAAGAGAAATGAAGAGTAAATAGTAAGCACAGTAAAAACACAGCAAATTTTATATAAGTATATAGCCATCTAAACAAAGGACTCAGTCTCACACCTTGAGTAACAGTATATTCAATATCAGAGTCTACTCTTCTAGCCCCTCATGTTTTCTGTTATCTACATAGACCCCGTCATGTAGATATCAATTCTATCTGAGCTATTATAACTTTAACCCTCAATTTAACAATCATAAAAGTTTATAAAGTAGCTAAATTAATAACCTGCATATATTTCACTGAATCTTGACTCTTGATCTCTGTCAGTAAACATACACTTCTAATAAAATGAACATGCGTCATCCTGTAACTAAACCACCCCACAGCAATGAAGTCTAAGGAGAATTCTGATGATATCCTATCTGAAAATAAAATCATGTGGAAAATGATTTTGACACTAGAAGAATAATTATGACAAAGGACAAAATTTGATTTGGTAGAAACGGAAGATTAGACTGTCTGTTCTTGGAGAGATTAAGATATTATTCACTTTACTAGTATATTATGTTTCTGTGCTTTCTTTAAAATCATGTGCTATTTATGTCATAATCATACAGCAAAGAAATACAACCACACTGAAGCAACTCCTGAGCAATTCTGTGTTGCTTTGTGCTACTAGAAGGTTTCTTGCATTTGAAGATTGCTCCAGAGAATGGGCTCTCTTCTGAGACTTAGCTATCAGTGGTTATACAGATATTTTCATTACAATCACTTCGCTTTTAATTGGCTTTAACCTTTTCTTGAAATGCATGTCTTTGTCTATACCACTCAAATGAAAATTATATATAAAAATGTAGGGATGCTAGGTTCCAGCACTATTAAAGAAAAAACAAAAAAAATCCCTAAAGTATGGTTTTATGACTTTAGAACAATAGTGTTGTTGCTATCATTTTTCTTATAAAATATAAATTATTTTAGTTCCTAACATTTTTAACAAATAAGCATGTACTATAAAACAACAAGAAAATATAGCCAATTAAAGTCTAGCAGTATTTTTCAGAAAATGCGTGAAGAGAACACTTTACTTGGATCCTGCCAACACAGTCTAATGATCTTTTTCTTTATTTGACAATGTCTGATTTTAAATAAAGGCTACTCTAACAGCAATAGAGAATTTACACAAGGAAATGCTACACTTCAACAATAAATAAAATGAAATGTCTATTCATTCTCCTAAGTCCATTCAGTATAAGCAGAATGTTTTCAGTGCAGCTGAAAGCCATTACCCACTACCCACTCCAGTCATACACTGGTTTATTCACAAAGCATAGAGCATACATGCAAGATTTTACCAACTAGTTAGTATTGTCACCAAGTTTAGAATATTCTACCAAATGCTCCTAGGAGATTTCACAAGGTTTTCTTAGGAGTTGCTAGCACACAAAGACACTGTTCCTTTAAGAGGCTCTGCAAACCCTCAGTTGTGGAGTGTCTGTTACACTGTTGCGACCACCTGATTGGCTGCCCCCCCCCCGTAGGCATTAACCTCAGTCTTCCCTGTACCTGTTGACATTCTTACCTGCTCCTCTGGGCACCTAGGTTCTACTCAGCCCTGGAAATATTAGTGTCACAAGGATTAGGAATATTCACAGGTCCAGCACATCTTATATTCCATGATTTGAAATTTCTGCTTTTACAGTTTCTGAATACTTTAACCATTTCCAAAAACTCCATCCCAATGTCTTTCTTAGCTATAAGATTTCAATAATATCGAAAGGACTCTTCTTTTCATCCTTCCCACAATGCCAAGAATCTTGTTCCCGCCTCAATCATCTATTTTATTCTTTTTTGACCAAAAGTGAGAGGAAAAAGTTTAAAACAGATATTATTAGATACTTAAAATGTCCACTTTCCACATATATTAGCTTATCCGGCAACTTCTTTCTCACTCATGCAATTCCTGTTTTTCCTGATCCACAGGCCAAATCAAGGCGACACAAAGAAGGCTCTCAAAAATGCCTCTTTCCGGCACAAAAGAAAGGCCTTGCAGAATGTGAAAATATGAAGTTTACTTTTCTCTTTCACCTTTTCAATTGTTTTAAAAAAGTGAAAACTTTTCATTGCATGAACTTCAAAATATATTCTATGTAATTTTAATATTTATTTTCCACTCTTGTATATATTATCACTTTCAGGCTGTCAGCTCAATTTACTCATAAGTAATATTGTAATGCTATGTTGTGGCTAAAATTGTCATCTTCTATGAGACATATTTTCTTCAAAAATTCTTTAGGGGTGGACCAGTGATGCAGCTCCCTGCCTCACAAGCAGCAAGGTCCTGATCACCAGTACAAAAAAAAAAAAAAATCCTTAGGGGGCTAAGACTTTATTAGGTATCCATGAAATAAGTTACCAACTCTTTTTTCAAAAGACTTGGAGCTTGCTTAAAAGAATGCATATTTTGTATAACTTGTAGTTTGTTTTCTCATATAGAGAAAATATATAACAATGAATTATGCATCCAAATTATTCAGTTCTCCTTCATGGTCCCTGAACACAAATTGTTCACAAGGTGACAGACACTATGATCACAAATCTAAAACTCAAAATACATTGATACAACTTGGAAACATTATCTTTGTGCTTTGAGATATTTAAGCAAAAATTGTTTCTTCTAATGTCATTTGACCAATATAATTAAAATACTATTTTTATTTCAGACACTATTAATTTAGTTTTGATTTTACAATTTAAAATTTTTATTATGACATTTTTTCTTATGAAAAATCATGATGCCACAAAGTGAAAGTATCTCAGTGGCTTATGACTTAAAGGTAGATAAAAATAATATAAAACTGCCAAAGATAGAAAGCACACAAGCTAAATGGAGGCTATGGAAAGAGCCATATTTGTGTTTTTACCAAAGAGGAAATATTTACCTATGAGAATAGATATGTGCTGAAATGAATATATAACAAAGAAATGCTGCATACATTTTTAATTGAGAGTCTGCTAATCTCAAGTACTACTTGAAAACTCATAGCTATGTGTACACACATACAAATATAAATTAAAAACTTCTTTGAATATTCTACAAGCAGAATATTTATCAGTAGCTATAATAATCAGTTGCATTTGGGTACCAGCAAAGAAACTGACAATTTTATACAATGTACTAATGTCATCTACATGGACATTGTGGTGGTAAAGGGAAAAAGACCAATTTCTTTCACTGAGCAAAATAATTACTATGAGATATGCTTAGACAATGTTCCAAGAAATTAGGGCCCAACATATTCACATTTGCTATATGATCCAATAAAATAGACAATTACTGTAATTTGATAAGAAATTTACAAAAGCTATTTCTCACAGTAAAAATTTAAGATGAAGTCATAAATTACTGAATCTATATTATGAGAAGATTGTATAATTTCTGTTATGATGTAATATTAATGGGTTTATAATAAATATATTTCACAGAGATATTATTATTCATAATTAAAACATTTCATATCCAAACACATTTGTGATATTTTTACCTTTACCCATGATACCATAAAACATTTTTATGAAATTTAGAGCCAGAGTTAGAAGTCATTTAATTTCAATCATTTTTATTCTCTTTAAAAATAACTTTTTTTCTAATTATAAATATAAAAGCTTGCAAAACATTTAAAATACAGAGAAATACAAAGGTATAAAAAAGAATTGACCAAAGATATAACAACTGGAGATAACTAGCATAACATTGTATAGTAAGATCTTTAATTTTATATATTCACTTCATAGCATACACAATATATCATTAATACAGTTTTTAATAATTACATAATATCTCATTCCTGGACAGCCATATTTTATTTACTTTTATATTAGTTTGCTAGATATGTTCACAACAATTTCATTATAGGTATGTATTGTATACTTGCTCATTTTCTCAATTATTTTATTTAAACTGGATTCATAGAAGAGAAAAAACTCTTCCTTTTTTATAAGAAAATGTAAATCCACACAAGATATGGGAATAAAAATTTCATAATCAAGATTATGTAATTTTCTATTCCATTACATCAACTATTTTTGTAAGACAATATACTATTTTCTTCCTATGATAGCAACCTTAATAAGGTCGAAGTTCAGTTCTTTGACTATAAGCTACATAAGATCTAGCTCTCTTCCTGTCATAATGTGTTACACAGCTATAACATAGTATTACTATCCACTAATAATCTATTGTTCACCTTTCATTTAGAAAATTATTCAACTACATCTCAAGCCTACATACAGTTGCAAGAAAATAGTTGCAAATAAACATATAAAGAAATAAATAGGTAATAATAAAGCAAATCTGAAAAAAAAAGTAAGATTTTTTTTTTTTCTTAATCATCTTTAGTAGATTGCAATTAAAGTCTGCTTGGATATAGGAAAATTCAGTTGTATTATAATTACCAATAAGCAGCAACTTAAAGCAATGTAGGCAGATTCTGTGATGAAGCATTATTATTGTTCAGAGTTAAAACATGCTAAAAATAGTTTGAAATACTTTTGAAGTTAGTTGGGAGTGAAGAGAAGGTTAAAATTAGTAATCACTTTCTATACACATGATAAGCATTCTAGATAATCCTAACTACTTTTGGGTTGGTTGTTAAGAAAGTGAATTACCTACTTGCAAAGGGACAAATGTATCAACCAATTACCTGGAAAGCCTGGAACTCACCAAGTTGTAGAATCCCTACCTATGCTAACTGATAAAAAATTTTCAGAGAGAAAATTACAGAAATATCATTTTTAGGGCTACATTTTAAAAAGTATTAAACAAGTTGTTTTTATTAGAAAAACATTAAAATAACAAATTATTCAGATAACCAACCATTCATTAATAAAAAATGGATTAAGAAATCTCCACACACAAATATTACAGGTTAGCTTTACATAAGAATTGACGATTTTAGTTTATAATTTTTTTCTCTATCCTCTTAAAACTAGAAACATCACTATGAATGCGTTTTCCTAGTCATCTTCAATATGGGAACATAAAGCATGAGAGCCCATTCTAAAATAAAAATATGTATATCAAAACTCATGAAATACAGATAGATTAATATATGATGTGAGGAGCAGACCAGTGAGAACTGCCCAGCTGTGCAGGCTGCCCTGTGGCATCCCCCACCCACATCGTGTGCTCAGGCCTCCTGGTTGTACCAGTACCTGGATCCACACTGTAGACACACAGGTGGTCATAAAGGCCATTTTACTGAGCTCCAGAATATAGAATGGAAGTGAATAACAGCAATAAAGGCACATCAGACCTCCACAGTTGGTAAGTTGAAAGGATTATCACCTTACATCAGAATTTGGACTATTTTCAGGTGAAGGGTAGCTAGAACCTGCAATACAATCCTGCAGGAGGTCAGTGAACTCAATTTGGGCCTGCCAGCCAGAATTCAGCCTGAATCTCATGGGTCTGGTGTTGGCTAGCTGAGACTTAACTGGCTTAGTTATGCACATTGCTGCCCACATTGTCTATTGTGTCAGCAGACATATACCCTAAAAGAGGCTCTTCAAATTTTTTTCTTTCTTTTCCCCTTATTTTTAATTTTTATTTTAAAAATTTATTTCTTCTCATTCTTCAAATTCTTCCTTTTTTCTTTCTTCTTTTGTGCACTCAGTCTCTTGCCCCCCCCGTGTTATTCTTCATCTCCCTTTTTTTTCCTGTTCCTGCCCTAATTCAGATTTCTTCTTTCTTTTCCTTTTCTTCTATCTTTTTCCTTTACTTGATGGTCATTAATTTCAAAGGAAACTGAGTATAACTTACAGCTTCCCCCTGCTGCTAAGTTGTTCTAATCTTGTCCTTGTTCTTGTACTGTCTTTTCCTCTTATCTTTTCCTGAAGTTTGCATGATCATCCTGTGTCCTCTGGCTTCACATGAAACCTTCTCCTATTCTTTTACCTATCTATTCCTTTTTTTCCAACTCCTTCTAAGTCCCCATCCTGAAGGTACAATAGCTATATTGATGAGTTTATTCATCATAAACATATTTCAGGCTGGTCCTACATTTAGATTTAATTCACATGATTAAAGGTAATAGATTAATAACTCCCTACCACAAATGGTCAATTTCTAAACTGTGCTTGATGCTATGGTGTTGCTGATTGCATCAATTGGGCTAAAGTGTTGTGACTGATTTAATGAGTTGTCCTTTCTGACATTATGAAAATGAAAGTGTCTCTGAGTCATTACAGACTCAAAACCTAAAGAGCAGTTATATCAAAAAAATCAAAGTACTAACTCAGGAATTAAGCCAAGGATGCCCCCAACAACAAAAATAAAAAAGAGAAAACACTTAAGCAAGGCACAAATACAAATTTACAATTCACCAACAGCAAATTCTAGGGGAAATGAGGTGGAAAAATCTGACAATCAACCACCAGGACACCCTCAACCCTTAGCACAGGAGGTAACAAAACATCAATCGGGCTATAGAAAAATTTCCCAGATAACTATGGAGATTGTGAGCACAATGAAAGACATGATTAGAGACTCTAGGACAAAAACTGACCAAAAAATAGATGATCTCAGGATCATGATAGAAGACATGAATGCCCAGCATAGGAAAAATATGAAAACCATGAATGCCCAACATAGGAAAGAAATGGAACAGATTCAGATATCTAGGAGATAAATTCTATTAAAAGCATTGACAGCAGAATGAATGAATGTGAAGATAGAATTTCAGATATAAAAGATAGGATTGCAGTCAGTGACCATGAAAAGAGAGATCTCTTAAAAACAATAAGGGATCATGAGAAATCGACCCAGCAGCTCCTAGATGATTCAAAGAAGAATCATATAAGACTGATAGTAATACATGAAGTAGCAGGAAAAAATACAAATGACTTTAAAAAGCTGTTTACAAAATTAATGACAGAAAACTTCCCAGAGGGGAAGGATTTGACATACAGATAAGTGAGGCACATAGTACTCCAATTAGCCATGATTAAAAAAAAAAAATCTAATCCTAGATATATAATAGTCAAGATCCCAGAAACCAACAGAAGAACAAAATACTGCAAGCAGTTAGAGAAAAGAAACAAATCACACGAAAAGGAAAGCCTATCAGAATCACAGTAGACTTTTCAACACAAACCCTGAGGTCAAGGAGAACCTGGAGTGACTTATTTCAAGTCCTACAAGAAAACAACCTCCAACTTAGATTGATGTATCCTGCAAAACTCTCTTTTAAAATAGATGGAGAAATAAGATACTTCCATGACAAAGAACACCTGAGACCATGAATACCAAACAATATCTTAGAAAAACACAATGAAGGTCACAAGGCCATGAGGCCCAACAGAGCAAATGAATTAGGCAAGGCAAGAAACTAAAAGGAGAGAGGGAAAAATTGAAAAGAGCCAACAACAGGACAATACCATCACAATGATGTCAATACATAACAGTTATAACTATCAATGTCAATGTCGTCATTTCACCAAACCAAAAACAACAACAACAAAAACAATAGACTGGAAGAATGGATTAAGAAGCAAAATTCAACAATATATTGTACACAAGAAACACATCTACTTCAAAAAGAAACTTATAGACTGAAAATGAAAGGATGGAAAACAGTTCTCCATGCCACAGGAGCCCAGAAACAAACAGGGGTAGCTATCTTATTCACAGACAAAGCAAATTTCAAACTAAAACCGATTAAGAGAGACAAAGAAGGCCACTACATCCTTCTAAAGGGAACAGTCACAGAGGAAGAGATGACAATAATAACTATATATGCACTGAATGTTACTATCCCCAACTATATAAAACAAATATTAAGGGACGTGAAAGCCAAATAAACACTCATAAAAATTGTAGGTGGGACCTAAATACCCCACTATCACAAATAGACAAATCACCTAGACAAAAGATCAACAAGGAAATACTAGAACTGAACCAAGCATTTGAACAAATGGACTTAATAGATGTCTACAGAGTGTTCCACCCCACAAAATCAGAATATACATTCTTTTCAGCGGCACATGGGTCATTCTCCAAAATAGACCACATGCTAGCTCATAGAATATGTTTAAATAAATGCAAAGGAACTGAAGTTACCCCATGTATATTATCATATCATAGTGCAATGAAGCTGGAGATGAATAGCATAAGAAAATGCAAGAACTTCACAAACACATGGAAATTGAACAACACTCTCCTGAACAATTAATGGGTCACAGAGGAAATCAATAAGAAATTAGTCAGGTTTTATAAATAAAAGGTAATTCCAACACATGTACAGGAATCTATGGGGCACAATGAAAGCAGTTCTAGGTGGAAAATTCATAGCAATGAAAGCCCACAGTAGTAAAACAGAGTAAGCTCAAATAAACAGCCTAGTAAGGAATTTTAGGCTCCTAGAAAAAGAAGAGCAAGAAAAACTCAAAGCTCATACAAAAGAGGAAATTATAAAGATCAGAGCAGAAATCAATGCAATGGAAACTAAGAGAATGATACAAAAAAAAATCAATGAGCGGAAGAGTTGGTTTTTTGAAAGAATAAATGAAATCAATAAACCCTTAGCCAAACTTTTCAGAAAAAGGAAAGCAAAGGCTCAGATACATGGAATTAGAAATAAAAAAGATGAAGTCACAACAGATCCAGTAGAAGTCCATAGGCTCATCAACACCTACTTCAAGAATCTATACTCTAATAAAATGGAAAACACAGAAGAAATAGACAGATTTCTTGACACTTATGAATTAGCAAAGTTGAATGAAGAAGATAAAAAAATTCTAAACACCCCAATTACAATCAGCGAAACTGAAAATGTAATTAAAAGTTTACCAACTAAGAAAAGCCCAGGTCCTGATGGCTTCACTGTGGAATTCTACAAGACATTTAGAGACGAACTACTGCCACTACTCTTTAAACTTTTCACTGAAATTGAAAGGTAAACAACATTTCCAAATTCATTCCTGGAAGCAAGAGTTACTTTGATTTCAAAACCAGGGAAAGACCCAACCAAAAAGGAGAACTACAGGCCCTATTGAACACAGATGCAAAAATTCTCAATAAGATACTGGCAAATAGAAAACAGAGGTCAACGAGAAGATCACACACCCTGATGAAATGAGATTTTCCAGGATGATTCAACATATGTAAATCGATAAATATAAAACACTATATTAACAGATAAAAGGATAAAAATATATGACCATCTCAATAGATTCAGAAAAAGCATTTGAACAAAATTCAATACTATTTATGACAAAAACCCTGCAGAAAATTGGAATAGATGGCCTTTACCTCAACTTGATAAAGGCTATCTATGAAAACCAACAACTAACATCATATTCAATGGCCAAAAACTAAAAACTTCCATGCTAATATCAGGAACAAGACAAGGATGTCTGCTATTACCACTCCTGTTCAGTATAGTTCTGGAAACATTAGCCACAGAAAGTAGACATGAGAAAGAAATTGAAGCAATAAAGATATGAAAGGAAGAAGTTAAATTGTCATTATTTGCTGATGATGTGATACTCTACATAGAAGACCCAAAAAACTGCCAAAAGACTTCTAGAAGTAATTGACGCTTTCAGCAAAGTAGTTGGATACAAGGTCAACACTGAAAAATCATTAGTCTTCTTGTACACAAATAACAGTCTCACTGAGAGAGAAATTAGTAAAACAATTCCTTTCACAATAACATCCCCCAAAAATGAAGTATATAGGAATCAATATAACAAAGAAAGCTAAAGACCTCTACACTAAAAACTACAGAACTCTGAAAAAAAGATTGAACAAGATATAAGAAAATAGAAAGAAATACCCTGCTCCCAGGTAGGAAGAATCAACGTAGTGAAAATGGCCATTCTACCAAAAATGCTATACAGATTCAACGCAATTCTGATTGAAATTCCAACAGTATATTTCACAGAACTACATAAAATAATTCAAAAATTCATTTGGAACCAGAAGAGACCTAGAATAGCAAAAGCCATTCTAGGCAACAGAGACAGGGGGTATCACAATCCCCAACTTGAAACTGTACTACAAAGTCACTGTGATAAAAACAGCATGGTAATGAAAAAGATGCTAGGATAAGTGGAACAGATTAGAAGATGTAGAAATAACTCCAGATGTCCTCAGCTCCCTCATTTTTGACAAAGGAGCCAATGATCCTCAGTGGAGGAAAGATAACTTATGTTGGAAAAACTGGACTTCAACCTGCCAAAAGGTTAAAACTAGACCCCATTCCTTCACCATGCACTTAACTAAAATCCAAGTGCATTAAAGAGCTAAATATTAAAACTGAAACTCGAAAATTGCTAGAAGATAAGTTAGGCAGTACTCTTGAAGACATTGGCATAGGAAAAGACTTTATGAACAAATCCTCAGTAGCAAGGGAACCAGTACAAAGAATCAGCAACTGGGATCTCATCTTATTAAAAAGCTTCTGCACTGCAAAAGAAACCACCAACAGAGCTAAGAGACAACCTACAATGTGGGAAAAAACGTTCACCAGCTGCTCCTCAGACAAAAGACTATTATTTAGCATACATAAAAAAGCAAAATAAAAATCAGGCCTTTCAAATATAAAGACCAGATTCAAAAATGGGCACCTGAAATGAACAGACATTTCTTAGACAAAGAAGTAAAAGCAGCAAATAAATCTATGAAAAAAATGTTCACTTTCACTGGTCATCTGAGAGATGCAGAGGAAAACAACACTGAGATTTCACCTCACCCCACAAAGAATGGCTGCTATCAAGAAATCAACCAATAACAAATGCTGGTAGGGCTGTGGGGAGAAAGGAACCCTTCTGCATTATTGTTGGGAGTGCAGACTGGTGCAACCACTGTGTAAATCAAGATGGCGATACCTCAGAGAACTAGGATAAGAGGTTCCATTTGACACAGCTATGCCCTGCTGAGTATCTTCCCAAAAGGATTAAAAGAATCATACTACAGTGATATATGCAGTCCCATGTTTATAGCGGCACAGTTTGTAATAGCTGAAATTTGGAAACAGCCCAGTTATCCATCTGTTGAAGACTGGATAAAGAAGATGTGGTTTTTCTATAAAATGGAGAACTACTAAGCCATAAAGAGTGAGAACCTAGAGTCATTCATAGGGAAATTGATGCATATTGAGATCATACTCAAGTGAAATAAATAAGACACACATGTTAATACTGAATCATTTTTCTAATGTGAAAAACTAAAAGTGTAAATAAGATCTAAATTGTATACCTGATGATGTGAAATAGGAAGAAAAGGGCTAAAGGTGTATGGGAAGTGGTAAAAGAGTAAGGGAAAGGAAATAGGGAAAAGAAAAAACATAAGAAAAGGAAAAAAAATTGAAATAAAGTCTTTGTAAATAGGGAGTAGTAGAGGGGGTGAAGGGAGGGCAGGGGTCTGGGGAAAAAATGAGAACCAAGACCTGTCATGTAAGGTACAAGATCCCAATGATGAATGTACCTGTACTGCTGTACTGTATACTTTAAAAGTACCAATCGCTGTGAGAAATGTTCCCTTCATTCTAGAAAAGGTATATCACTTAACTTTGGCATATAAAAATAATATTAGTTTACTGAATGGAAATTGATAACTTGGTCTAGCTCATAAATTAAATGCCAGTCTGTATAAATACTTTTCCATTAAAAAGAAAAACATCAATATATTTCCAAGTAATTCTGTGCCTGTGATTCAAATTACAATAAACAAGTACATAAGCCAAGTGGCATTAAGCACATGTTATAGTATCTTATTGTAATAGCTACAATGAGATTGTCCTGCACATGATATTCTTATCTTTTTTATTTTTTAAAAAATATCAGTGAAGGGATTTTCCACATCTGAAACATTCTCATGGTTATATTCATATTTCAGTGATGCAGAGCATCACTATTACATGCACAGCAGTAATGGGGGCCTCATAAGAGCCATACCATAGACAAGACACTAAGGGTCATTCAAGTCCCAGAATCCTGGCCATCTACTCCATCCTTTCTTTCCCGAACAAGAAAGTATATAGAATACAACTAGTGAGAAAAATATTAATTCTATAAATAACGTCACACTCATTTAACTGAATAAAAAAATGCAAGTCAATCTCAAATTTTAGCAATTCATTATTAGTAACTAATAGCAAAACACCCTTTTCAACACTTCATTTCACAATCACTGTTCTAACCAATCACAAGTAAAGTTAACAAGCACTTTAATATAGACTTCACCAACAAGTCCATGCATTAATATATCTAATCATTTATGCAAGAGAAATAGAATTGCTTTTAGGTCATTTATTTTCACTTTCAAGTTTCTACTAGATTTCCTCTTAACAGACACTTCTGCTATACTGTGACATAAAATAATCGCAACATTTTCAGTCTTTGTCTCACCTTTGGAATATCTCATAAAGATTATATTTCTGCATACTAACAATTCATAGGCAAGTAAAGGCCTTAGGAATATTTTTAATCATATTTATAACTACAAAAAAAGAACTACAAGTAATCTCCTATCATTTTGCTTCACTTATCCACACTCTTTTCAACCCAGCTCTATTATTGTATGTCTATCCAAAGTTGAAGGAAAGCAGTTCCTTCTTTATTGACAATATCACTGGCCTTTCATGCATGGTATATAAAAGTAATCATTTAATTCTAGTAAGATTTCATATTTAATTTTTGATAAAGTCACGCAGATGAACTTTTATTCACTTTTTCTTTTTTTTTTTTTTTTGGTACCGGGGATCAACTCGGGTCCCTGCACTTGCAAGGCAGGCCACCGAACTGCTGAGCTAAATCCTCGGCCCTTTTTCACATATTTAAAGGTGTTCAATATTATACTGTGCATACATAACAAAATAGACATGTACAGCTTTCAGAAAATCCAATGGGTAAGGCCAAGCTGAAAGAGACCAGGTAATTAGAATTCAGGTATAGTTTCCATTAACTAAAAGATTCTTCTTTTTACATAATGAGTTTCCATAGCAATTAATAAACAAAAAAGTTCTGCATGCATTTCAAGTGAAAAAAATTCCATAATGTATCAGGTTGTTCACATATTTTATGGCCTAGATATAGTCATGGGATAAAGTATATCTGCATTCCTGCTATAAAGTAAATGCTAAAAATATCACTCATGAGGGGGGCAGAACTGCAAAAAGCATCACCTCAAAAGATGCCACTCTGCCATAGGACTACTCCAAGTTTAAGGCAATTGAAAATCAGCAGCTCTAAGAGCATACTAATTTCCCTTTTTCTTCATAAAAATGGAAGGTGAAAATCTCTCACGTGATAGTTTCCCTCCCTCTAGTAGAAAACAAGAAACATTCTTTGATATGGAGTCCTAGCGGAAAGAATTCAGTAAAACAGACCTTGTTAAAATACTTATCTTCCTTCAACCCCTCACATAATTTACTTTTCCACAATCACCTCTCTTTGTTCAACCTAACACAAAACTGAAGAGGTGTGTCTCACCTTTAGGTCTTGATTTCCTTATGAGAACACCTGTTCCATGTAAAACTTATATTAAACTTATACACTTTTCCCCCTTAGATTTGTTTTAATCTATTTAATTATCAGCTCGAAGTGGCACCCAAGGAGGATAGAAGTAAATTTGCCTCTTCTAATATTTAGCAATATGATCACTATCACTCTTACATTTTTAACTAATGATTTTGAAAATCAAGGCCTATGTATTTACATATTGTACTGCTAACCATTAACTGAAAACATGAGCTACAAAGCACTCCTATGGCAGAAATAAAGATCTCCCAAGTGGGACTAGTCAGCCAGCTGCAAGCAGCTTTTAGTAAAATCATACTTGGTATCAACCGCTTTGAAATTCGTCTAATTCAGTACTCCACACAAAACACCTTGTGCTGGTACTTTCGTTTGGTACTTGATACACCAGTGAGAACTTGTCAATATCCTCTGCCTCCTGACCTGCCACCCTTTCCAGCCAGAAAAATTTGTTTTCTACTTCTAGTTTTGCGGTTCTTCACACCAATTTAAGATGAGTAAAGAGGCACCACTGCATTGAGCTGAAGAAGAATCTAAGTTCTTTTCCATACATGCACACCCACAAAACCGTGAGAGCTTATCTATCTATCTATGATATTTAAAAGCAAACATTTGAATGTAACCTTTTCACTAAAAAATTCCCAGTCTCTCTTGTCCTAATTGCCTAAGTAAACTACCCAACTGAGCTTTTGTTCTCATCTTTGAAATCATATTATATTGGTAACGGGATGAAAGATGACTTACCGGCCCAAAAGAATTGCTGTCAAAACTGTGTCCATGATGATCACCTTCAACCCAGATGTGACCACGGGGAACTTTGACATACCGGTTTTTGTGTCCCATGGTTCTAGGAACAAACAAGGTAAACACTGAGACAAGAACAGAAAGCAGATTCCACAGCTCAGTAAATACTAAGAAAGGACAGAACTGATATCAAGATGCAACAGATTTGAGTTTTTTGTGGGAAAATGGATGCACCTTGAGACCATAATGTTAAGTGAAATGAATGAGACACACAAATTTAAATATCACATGGTTTCTCTTATATGAGAAATATAAATAAAGAACAAAATAAAAGACAGGTCATAGGCAACAGGGAGATAGATCATTTTCAAGTGGAAAGTGGACCAAGAAATAAAGAGAAGGAACAGGGAAGGGAAGGAACAAAAACACAATTAAAATCTCCATGGGCCAACTTCCCGCAAGGAATGAAATTATTATGTACTGCAAACATGTACTAGTAATAACAAAAGTCTTTTATATGACAAAAACAATGCAACAGAGAGGTTAACTGTGTAACTGGCCCATAACTTCATCTTTAAGTAAAACGTAGTTAGGTTACTGTAAATCTATTCACATTTTTTAAAAACTTCTACAAGTAGGAATTTTGTGTTTAAATAGAATCTACAAGCACCAAGTATAATTTTTTGCTAATTAACTCAATATCTAAATATGTACTTATGAAACTCAGTAGAAGCTAACAAAATACAGATATATTTGTTTTCTAACATTTGCTTGTGTGTAAATAAATATTTTTTCCAACTTATTCATGGACAGCTGCAATCTTCTTTTTTTTTTTTTAGTTAAACTTCTCAAACAGACAAAACTTAACCTCTTACTCTAAAATTCAGCATTAATAAAAAGAAAAGGAAGGAAAATATCTATCTATATCTTATCAGATAGAAAGACAATATAATTTGAAAATTTTTGATTACTACTAAAGTAATCTTAAAGACAAAAGACATTTTGATCTTTACACTTTTAGTTTATCATACCAGAGAAACTATATGGTATTTACATGTGTGTCCTATTAATTTCACTTAAGTATGTCCTCAAAGTGCATCCAATTACCTATAAATGTCTCTAGTTTCTCATACTTTATGGCTAAGTAGTACTCCACTTTTATTTAAAAACCACATCTTCTTTATCCAGTATCCAGTTGTTGGGCAACTGGCCTGTTTCCGACTTTTAGCTATTACACACTGTGCCACTATAAACATGGGTGAGCACATGTCGCTGTGGTATGATTCTTTTATCCTTCTGGGAAGACAGCAGAGGAATATCTGGATCAAATGGGACTTCTAATCCTAGTTGTTTGAGGTATTTCCATATTGATTTCCACAGTGTTTGCACCAGTCTGCACTCCCACCAGTAATGAAGAAGGGTTCCTTCCTCCCCACAGTCCTGCCAGCATTTGTTATTGGTTGATTTCTTGATAGCAGCAATTCTTTCTGGGGTGAGGTGGAATCTTAGGATTGTTTTCCTCTGAATCTCTCGAATGACCAGTGTGTAATAGGAAGAAAAGGTTGAAAGGTGTAGGGAAAATAGGAGGGGTAGAGCAAAGAAGGGAAAAGAAAAATTAAAAGTAAAGGAAATAAATGGAAACAGTCTTTGTAAACAGGGAAGAGTGGACAAGGGAAGGGCGGCTAGGGGAATGGGAAAAGAATAAGAACCAAAGTATGCCATGTAAAGATACAAGATCCCAACGCTGAATGTAACTGTACCACGTACCTAAAGTGTATCAATTAAAAAAAACATTTTAGCAATTTTTAAATTATTTAAAGATCAGTGATAGAAGATACATACTTAGCAGAATATTCTATATTCTCAATGATGGCAAGGAAAAGAAATAAGAATAGGTTCTCTCACACAGTGTCTATGACAATATAGAATGATACAACCTTTTAACCTATATTTCTGATTTGGATCAATTTTGGCAAATTTTAAGAGACTGAAATTGTTACAGCTTTTGAACTAATTATTCCACTTACAGAAGCCTATCCTAAAGAAATGATCAGGAATATGGACATTTATTATCAGAAATGTTCAATCTGGAATTTTGATACCCCCCCTTCCCCCAACTCATTTCATCTAAATGTCTAACAATACTGTATTGATTCAATAAATTCTGATACAACCGATTTAAAAAAGAGGTTGTACTAAAATAAAATACTATCTCCATCCTAGAATAACAATTTCATTTTGGAGCATAGACTGCTTTATTTTGGTTTCCCTCCCTCGAGCATTCTGGAAACATGCCTCTCCTAAAGAACGTTCTCAACAAACGTTTGCTGAAAGAATGAATGAAGATCACTCCCACGCTAATGAGTTTAGAACCCACGTATGGCCCTATATTCTTTGATGTGGAATCTTTGTAAGCTCAATTGTATCAGCAAGTTATATACATATATACAGAAGAATACATTAAAAAAAGGGAAATTACACCTAAATTGAAACTATTCATTATCTGGATGGTTTTTAATTTCCAAGATAATTTCAGCGTTGAATGACTTTGCTTTAGATCAGTAAGTCATTCATGCAAGTAAGTAAAGTTGTGGCCATTAGAACCTCACAGTATGTTAATGACTGCTGTTTATTTTTAATTACTACTGAGAAGAAAGTTTTCAGCTTTTCAGAGAAAAGCAAAAACAAGTTGAATGCCTTTTACTGTCTTAGACTTTGTAATATAAGCATTCTATTAAAACCAATTAGTTCTTGACATCACTACTGCTTTTATTATGAAATTGTTTCCAAGAACTAATATTCCACATCAAGTGTTAATGACAAAGACAAGACCCTTTCACATAATTGTAAGAAATGCATAATCCCCAAGTAAATCCAAATGTTTGTTCACCTCATTAAGACAATATTTGGACAACTACTTGGAAAGAGAACAATTTCAAATTTTGTCTCTTCAAGCAACCACTTAAGAATCATAGGTATGTATATATATAGGAAAAAGAGACAAGAGTTTGTTACTATTAGAGATTTCACACATTCATGGGAGGGGGTATCTTAGAATATACAGTGTTCCTCATGGATAATTGGAAAAGGTGTGTGTGTGTGTGTGTGTGTGTGTGTGTGTGTGTGTGTGCATATGTTCACAGTGTCTAGGGCTGTCTCACCAGATCAAACAAATGTAGGTTTCTATGGATGACACACCCTTCTAAGTGACATTTACAGGCAGAGTGCTGGATTGAGTGGACACCAAGCCCCTGAGCCTCGCTTGTCCCTTCCTTCTTGAGTTTTTCAAGTTAATTTGATGTGATTTTTTTTGTTAGCAAAGTTGTCAGCCAAGGAGCCAGAACTGTCTAAGCTCTCACAGCAACTTCCCATATCCAGTAGTTACCACCTAGATTGCCAGATGAAGAAGAATTCTGAGGATACCAAGAAGCCTTGTGAGGAAGAAGCCTGACTGATTATTCATGTCTGCCCTGAGCGCAGAAATAGCAAGGGAGAGTATTAATGATAACATAAACAGCAATAACTACAATAAGACATTCCTCATCAGCACATCAGGAATATCAGTCATGGAAATGAAGGTGCTTTGTGAACTGAACAGATAGACTACATTCTTTGACTGTGAGAGAAAATTCTGTTTAAAGTTACAAAGTAAATCCAAAGAAAATAATTTCTGCAATGAAATGGTAGAGTTTAAGTCAAACTTAGCCTTCTAGAAACCAGAGAATGACAAAACCCAGACTGAATTTCAAGGTGATATAAACCAAGGAGTCAAGACTTGTGAAAGAAAATGACAGCACTGTAAAAGCACCAGTGACAGTTGTACATTTCCTTGAATTGACCATCTTAACTAAAATATATCAATAGATCCTTTATCCTATTATTTTCTACCCACTTACAATGCTTTACTTTTCTCTGTTTCACCTGACATGTGTTTATGGGTTTGCTTACTCTCTGTCTGCCCCTACTTGAATGGAACCTTCAGAAATTTGCTTTCCTTCACACCAGAGAAACTATTCGGTATTTATACATGATGTAATGACAACGTGAAATAGGAAGGAAGGGGCTAAAGGTGTAGGGGAAGTGGGAAGGGTAGGGGAAAGATAATGAGGGAAAAGAAAAAAATGAGAAAATGAAACAAAATGGAAACAAAGTCTTTGTAAATAGGGAAGGGAAGAGGGGATAAAGGGAGGGCAGGGATGAGGGGAAAAAATGAGAACAAAGACCTGCCATGTAAAGGTATAAGGTCCCTATGCTGAATGTAACTGTACTGTATACCTAAAATGTACCAGTAAACTCAACGACAAAAAAAAAAAAGAAATTTGCTTTTCTTATTCAGTCAACAGAGTATGCCCAGAGCTCAGAAGAATACACTGCACAAAATAATCAAAAATATTTGTTAAATAAATGAGCAAATGAGTGAATAACTAAAGAGCAAAAATTCTGCAGCTCTGTGGAAATTACATAGATTTTAGAAACAGTCTAAGCCAGTTTTTTTTTAATTTTTTTATTGAGTTTATTGGTACAATCTAGGTATACAATGCAGTTACATTCATTACTGGGATCCTATACCTTGACATGACAGGTCTTGGTTCTCATTTTTTCCCCTTGTCCCTGCCCTCCCTTCACCCCCTCCTCCCCTCTTCATTTACAAACACTTTATTTCCATTTTTGCATTTTCTCATATTTTTTTTTCTTTTCCCTTATTCCCTTTTGGCTACCCTTCCCACTTTCCCTATGCCTTTAGCCCTTTTCTTCCTATTTCACACTATTAATTATCCCATTGGGATCTTGTGTACTATTATAGTTTTTCACACCAGAGAGACTATTCAGTATTTATACATGTGTGACTTATTTATTTCACTTAAGAGTATATCCTCAATATGTATCCATTTTCCTATGAATGACTCTAATTCCTCATTCTTTATGGCTGAGTAGTATTCCATTTTATAGAAAAACCACATCTTCTTTATCCAGTCTCCAATGGATGGGCAAATGGGCTGTTTCCAAGTTTTAGCTATTACAAACTGTGTTGCTGTAAACATTGGTGCACATATGTCACTGTGGTATGATTCTTTTAATTCTTTTAGAAAGATATTCAGCAGAGGGATGGCTGGGTCAAATGGAACCTCTAGTCCCAGCTCTTTGAGGTATCTCCATATTGATTTCCATAGTGGTTGCACCAGTCTGCACTCCCACCAACAATGGAGAAGGGTTCTTTTCTCCCCACGACCCCGCCAACATTTGCTATTGTGTGATTTCTTGATAGCAGCCATTCTTTGTGGGGTAAGGTGGAATCTCAGTGTTGTTTTCATCTGCATCTCTCGAATGACCAGTGATGTGGAAAATTTTTTCATATATTTACTTGCTGCTTTTACTTCTTTGTCTGAGAAATGTCTGTTCATTTTAGATGCCCATTTTTGAATTGGGTCTTTATATTTGGGGGCGCTGATTGCTTTGAGTTCTTTATATATTCTAGATAATAGTTCTTTGTCTGAGGAGCAACTGGAAAAAATTTTATACTATTACTCACGTAACCTTTTACAAGTCACTAGGCTAAAAGCCTAGATTTAAATGGAAAGGAGACAAACTGTGCTGAGATGAAGTTGAGTAGTTAGAACATCTTTTGATGAAGAATTATCTTATGTTGGCTTTTATATCAGAATTAACACTTTCAAGCATATGTGATCTTGGAAAACTTGATAACTATGTGTCAATTTGCTCATCATAAAACTAGGTAATTAAGAGTACCTAAAATGAACTCAAAAATTCATTCAACAGATAAAACCAACGTATAGTAAACACCCAATGAGTGGATTTTTTTACAGTTGAGAATAGTTCTAAATAAAGCTTTGAATACAGTTCTGATATATAGTCAGAACCCAGTAAGTAGTGTTTATCACTCTATTGTCTTCCTTTGTCCGTTATTTTCTTTCATTTTATGATTCAGAATGTGTTCAGACTCGTATCTATTAGGATCAGACTCTAAAATTACCTGAACTCTGCTTCAATAATTTCCTTTCCCACAGTTCTATTTGTAATGACATAAAGAATCTTTTTTCTTTTCCTCTTACTCCTTTGGAGACACTCTCACACATATATGAAAACACTGTCCGTTTGTGCATATTCGAGTATGCAGAGAGTAGTGGGTGGAAGCAAAATCTATTTGCGATGTCACCTACTAGTACTTTGCATATTTGAATGTCGCCATGCTACTAGACCACGGTTTAGCTCAATACTAGATAGACGTGAAAGAGTTCTTTGCATGGAAGAACTGTGGTAAAATTGATGGCATTTGCATAACACATATTCTATTTCTAGGGTTTTGATCTAACTTTATAAGGAGTAACCCAAAGTGGCTTAAAAAATATAATTTTAAAATATTGGGCTAGTTCCTTTTAGGGCTGCCAACAAAATGTAATGCTCTTAATAGAATTTCTCAATAGAAGGAATTTTAAATAGCTTTGTTCTCCTGAATTCACATAAAAGAGAGACAAGATAATCCTTCAGGTGATTTAACAGTTAAGTGGAGTGTCAGCCTACAAGGTTGTATGTATCTATGGCTTGAAAATAATTTCAGTTTTGACAGTCAAAAATGAGTTTTGCATGGTATCCTAACTATCCGTTTTTTAAAAAGGTACTAGTCTTATCAAGACAAGTCACATAGGTCTTATAAATGGAATGAAGAACAACTGCCTTCAAGTTATTTGACCTTGAAAATGACTTTAAGTCTGTGAATTTTTCATGTGTCATCAGTAGAATACAAAAGTATTAACTATGTAATTCTTGGGAACACAAGAAGGAAATACAATTTTATTAAGTAGTAGTTCACACACACTGTTCATTTAGGTAGCTTGTATTAATGAAATTCATGATTGGTTAAGGTATTCATATTTATTTTTCAAATCATTCTATTGATTTTTCTTGCTAGTACAGCAGTGGCTGCACTGAAGATGTTTGCAGCTCCTTGCACCTTAGACCCCTCCGTTTTCATTTTCTTGGAGGCATCAGGAGTCAAAAGCTAAGGGTATAGCAAGATCAGCAGTTGGAACAATGTCTCTTTATTACCATAGGAGTAGTATCATTAAAAAAAAAAAATCCACTATTAGGAAAGAAATGAAGAAACACTTTCCTATCTAGGGTTGGACTCTGAATGAGAAAATAATTTTTTCTTAAGAATCCACATTCTGTTCTCAAGTGAGTTTGGGATTCAAATGTACACTACTTGTATGGTTTATGAAATTTAAGTCTTAAGTTTAATTGGCACTAGGCCTCTAGGAGAGGGAAATATAAATTGCTTCAGGGATATCCTATCCAAATTGGATTTTCAAATTTCCTATAAATAAGTCCCAGCCCAAACATAAGTCCACGATCCAAAATGAAAGATTTCATAAGGAAAGAGTTGCCGTTAGGGAGGGAGTCAGGAAAGGACTGAAGAGCAGAATTAGACCCTCCAAGGACTTCAAATACCACATTTTTTCAAACGCAGAATACAAATAGTACATATTGAAATATTTTATAAATCATAAAGGTAATTTAAAACAGGAGTAAAGAAGAATATCATATTTTAATTGACAGATATGTGAAAAAGAACCATCATAAAAGAGAAGAACATCATAAAATTAAAATATGTAACAAAGCAAGTAAGTTACAAACTAATTAGTATGAGCTAAAGGAAGTAAAGAATTAGAATATATATATATATATGTATATATTAATTACTAAAAATTGAGGCTAGAAAAATAAAGAAATGGAAAATTTAAAAAAATGGGAAAGAGAAACAGAAAATATTGTGAAAAATATAACATCACATAATTAAAGCACCAAAGGAAGAGAATGAAAAGAACCAAGAGGTGATCTTTGAAGAGACAGTGGCAGATTGTTTTCTAAGACTGACAAATGTATCACTGGCCAGATTGTGTAATTGAAGTACATAACAATATAAAGAAATCACAACTTATTTCACTGTAATGAAATTGCAGAATACTGAAGAATATCCCTCAAACTTTCCAAAAATCAAAAAACCACCCAGAGGAAAAAAACGGTATTTTGCCTTCAAAGTCAGAAACAATTCAATTAATAGCAGAGATCATTTGTTGGGATATAAGTCACATGAAATATAGTTCAGTGATTTTTAAGTATATAATTCAATGAGTCTTAAAATACCATCCTGCATAATCACTATGGAGATAAAGATACAGAATACTTGAATCAGTCAAAAAAGTTTCTTCAAGCCTCTCTGCAAATCTACCCCCCGATTCCCCCTTGGCTATTAGGATCCACTACTGAGCCACTACCTGTCACTAGAGTTATGCCTCTTGTTGACTTTCATAGCAGCAGAAGCATACAACGTATATTATTTTATTTCTGGCTCATTTACTTGAGTCCTATGCTTTCGAGATTGGTCCATGTTGTTTGCATTAGCAGCTTGTTACCCTATTTTTTCTAGGATGCTATTCTATACATTATCACAATTACCAGTCAGTAGCTTAAGACTTGGGATGTTTCTAATTTTTGTTTTTTATCTAAAAGAAACAACAAACAGTTGGGTATAAGTATTTATGCGGACATATATTTTCACTTTTCTTGGGGAAGTAATCTATGAATAAAATGACTGTGTCATACGATGCAACTCTTTCAGTGTTTGCCCCCTCCAAAACTCATGCTGAAATTTAATTGCTGTTAACACTATTAAGAGATGAATCCTTAAGAGATAGTTAGGCTTGGAGGGCTCCATGCTCATGAGTAGACTAAGGCCCTTATCTCAGGGGTAGGTTTATTATAAAAAAGGAGTTGGCCTCCTCCTTGCTGTTTCTCTCCCTACCCTTCCTCCCATTCTCTCGCCACCCCTACCCCATCCTCTCTTTGCCTTTCAGCTATGTGACGCCTTCTCCCAATTTATAATGCAGCAAGAAGGCCCTTGCCAGCAGATGCATCACCTTCACCATGTACCACCCAGCCTCCAACAGTATCAGAAAAGACTCAGTCATTCATTATCAATTACTCAGTCTCTGCTATTGTTACAGTGAAAAATGGAATAAAATAGTCAGGGAAAGTTCAAACTGCCAAATCATTTTCCAAAGTAGCTATACCACCAATCTGTAACTATTTGAATTATTCCATATCTCACTAGCACTTCATACGAGCACTCTAATTTTAGTGATTTTTAGGGGCTTACAGTGCTTTCAATTTGCATTTCCTTAGTGACTAATGATTGGGAGCCTGTTTTTCATGTACGCATTTATCATTTGCAACATCATCTTTGGTGAAGTATTTCTTCCACTTTTTAAAATTAAATTTAGTGGCCTACCCTATTTAACTGTAAGAATTCTTTATATGATCCACATACCAATCTCTATCAGACATATGCCTTTGCAAATATTGTCTACTAGTCTCTGCTGCACTCATTTCACAGCAGCATGCCAGTTTAATAGATTTGTCTCCGAAGATATTTTCGATTTTGATAGCTTCATAATCAATTTTTAAATTTTTGTGGGACATAGTATATAACACAAGAAATCTCTTTTTAATCTAAAAATCTCAATGAATTCTCCTATTCACTGTTTCTCTCGAGTTCTATAGTTCTGAAAAAACAGATGAGCCATGAGGCATGGGTTCCAGTTTCATTTTTTCAAATGGTGATCAAACTTCTCTAATATCAGTTTTTAAAAAACCATTCTGTCTTTGAATTATGTTAGCAACTCTGTCAGAAATTAATTTATCACATATAAATGAATGTATTTCTGCCACCTTCATTTTGCTGCAGTGATATTTATGCCAATATCACACTGTCATGATTTGGGGGAAATCAGATAAAATGAGTTCTCCAACTTCTGCTTCTTTCCGATGCACTTTGGCTATGTTAGGCCCTGTGCATTTCCAAATGAATTTTAGAATCGTCTATCCATTTCTGTATGGAGTTAACCTGCCGGGAGTTTGGTTAGGATTGCGTTGATCCCGTAGAGAAACTTGGGTAGAAAAAACAGCTTCACAACATCGAGGATTCCAGTTAGTGAACGTGGCACATCTCTCCAATTTCAAAGGTCTTTTTAACATTTTTATCAGTTACTTCATGAATTTGACAGCAAAAGTCTCTAATATATCTTATTAAATTAATATTTCAAAGTGTGCATTATTTTTGATGTCTCTCTTAATGTTTTTTATTTTAATTGTTAATGTTTCTTTGGTAATGGACAGCAAACAACAGATTTTTCTGTATTAGTATTGTATACTACAATCTTTTTTTTTTTTTTAAGGTTTTTTGTTTTTGTTTTTGTTTTTGTTTTTGTTTTTTTGTACCGGGGATTGAACTCAGTATCCTACAATCTTGCTAAACTCATCTGTTCTAAAAATTTTTGTAGAGTTTTCAAATTTTGCTATAAATGCAAGCAAACAGATATTTCTAAGGTAGTTTTACTTCTTCCTTTCTTTCCAGTCTCCATATTCTGTCCCTCCTCCCCCTCAACTGCAATGAATATAGTGCTCAAAGTGACAGCAGACATCTTGTTTTTTCCCCCATCAAATGTAAATCATTCCATTTTCACCATTTAGTGGATGCTAACTCTTTATTTTCTTTAGAAGTTCTTCATCAGATTGAGGATATTTCTGTAATCTTAGTTTTGCTGTGTTTTTATCAAGTAGGCTCTAAGATGATTACATTATCATTTTTCTGATAACTTGTTGAGTCAGCGAATACAGTGACTTTTTTTTTTTTTTTTTTTTTTTTTGGTACCAGGGATCGAACTCAGGTCCTTGCACTTGTCAGGCAGGCAGTAGAACCACTGAGTTAAATCCCCAGCCCAAAATTGACTAATTTTTAATTGTTAAAACAATTTACAATCCAGCTTGGTCCTGATGAACAACAGTAAACTTTTAATCCATTAAGGATGCTTGCATCTCTGCTCATGAGTAACATGGGTGTGCACTTTATGCCGTGTCATCTTGCAGGCTATTGTTAGTTTTTGAGGACAAAATTCTGAACTCTATGATAATAAGGACTAGGCTCCTTTTTCTTATTATAAGTCAACATTAACTGAACAACTACTCTTACGGTGTAGATCCGGAATGTGTTGCAGGTGAGAACGGTGAAGGGGCAGGTCTCCTGGAGGTGTGCATTCTGTCCTTAGCTCCTCCTTGTCACCGCTTCTTTGTTGCTAGGATTTGATCAGCTTTCCTTTGCCAGGTCCTACCACTATGTCCTTTCTACCAAGGAGCCACCTGACCATGGATTGAATCCAGTGAAACTGTGAGCCAAATAAACTCCTTTAAGTTGCATGAGTCAGATATTTTGTCCTAGTAATGAGGAAGCCGACCGGTACAACTACTGTGTGAAATGATAAAGATGGTTGTGTGGGGAACACAAAAATGATCTATTCTTTTTAATACTGTGATTCAAAATACAAGAAGAGAAGCAGTAAATGAAATATATAATTAGCCTAAAGGACCACAGGTAAAACTTAAAAAACTAGAAATATTTACAAAAATATAATTGATTAGTAGAGGTATACATCAACAAAAGAATGTCAGATATTGATAACTACAAAGATTCTGGAGCAGGGACATTAGCTGATATTGCAAAAGTCAGAAATGACATGACTATTTGAATCAAGAAATGAGTAACTGATAAATGCTAACAGATTTAAAACGCACAACTGAATTCAAATTCTCTTCACAGTGAAAAAGATATTCCTCCTACTGCATTATTTTCTTAAAAAAGTGACACCATGAAAAAAAAAACATTTCATAAGTCATTTTTAATGAAAATATCATGCATAGGGAAATTAAATATATTTAAATTATCTAATTTTAAAGATTTTAATGATTTTAAAAATTACCTAATTTTATTGGTTTTTTTTCTTGGTTTATATGCTAGCATAACATAAACAATGTTAACTTACCTAAATCATACTGTCAATTTCTTAAATACCACAAAATATTATTATACTTATAGAATAATTATGAATATTATATTAGCTAACTGAATATAAAAAAAGAAACTCCAAACAGTAAAGAATATATATAACTGGCATATATTTAAAATTAGTTTTTGCTAAAATGATGATTGAGGGCATAAAATGTTAAAGGTGTAAAAGCCACAAGCATTTTAGTTGCTAAAATGGACTTTATCATGAACAGAAATGGTGACTCCTACCATTATTTCATGCATGACTTCCTAGCGAACCAATTTAAATAAAACAGTAAACTTGCAGGGCGGTTTTATTTTTTTAAATCAATATTTATTATAAATGATATTGTACTTGTTTACAAAGTCCTATCTAGAAATAATTTCCTAGATGTCTACATCATTCATCATGTAGTTTTAGGCTGTTGGTCTTTTCCACATGCTAGTTACGTAAGTTATGTAAGAAAAAACACATTTCACTTGTTTTTGTTGTAAGGCCCAATAACACCTAAGTCTTTGAAGAACTATATGAACAATTTTCCATTTTTTTGTTCTGATGTCAGCCTTACAACTTCACATTTTAGTATTAAAATTTATGCTGTATTTTTATTTCCTGCAATATTTTTATGAGCTTTTGAATCATTTACTAATAATAAAAAATGAATGCCTGAGAGCTAAAGAGCTCGCTAAACAATTAATCTTTTTAAATATCTTTTTAAACCAGGCATGATCATGCATGCTTGTAAACCCAACACTCTGGGGAGGGGTTAAGGCAGGAGGGTCACAGGTTCAAGGCCAGCCTGGGCAGTTAGTGATTTAGGAAAAGCCCCTCTCAAATAAATACATACAGACATACATGTATCATGCATGCATATATACACATATACAAACCAAAGGCTGAAGGCTAGCTCAGCATGAAAGCCTCAATTTCAATTCCCAGTACTGCAATCAATCAATTAAATTTTTTTAGAAGGAAAGACATGAGGTAAAGGTGACGTTAATGAGAGCTGCCAAGCTACATAGACTTGGGCTGATTCCAGGTCTCATGCTTCCTAGCTATAACCTTGAGCCTTGGGGACTCAAAAGAAAGAAAGAGGAGAGTGAGAGAAGGGAAGGGAGAAAAGAAAAGAAAGGAAAAGGAGGAAAAATAGCATCTGGCTGCACAGATCCTTTAATAGTAGACATTTGAAAGAACCAGCTCACAAGTTTATCCCCAGGGATGGGGAATGAGGTTGAAATGCAAAAGACATTAATTTAGAATAAGGGGACCAGGGGTCTCATTCCTCTAGTGGAAAAGGGACTCTGAGCATTTGGTTCACCTTGCTTTTATTCACTTAGACAAGGGAGGAAGGAATCAGGTTAATGGAAGAGTCTTCTGCCTCTTGCTAGCATATACCCAGGTAAACATCCAGATCCCAGCCGTACCAACTCTTCCCTGGAACTTACAATGTGCCAGCCTGCCTGCATATTGCCAGAGGAAGCACAGCTTGGTGCTTTTCTCATTTGCAGTCGCAGAGAAAGTCAATTAGGCCTTGATCCTCAATATCTGGTCTCCTCCAGACATTATACTAGGAATTTAGGGAATAAGCCATGTCTGTCTCTCTTGATTTCTCAGACAAGGTCTCACAGGTTATCCCGGGTTGACCTTGAATTTGGATCCCCCTGCTTCAGCCTGGTGAGTGCTAAAATTATACGCAGGTGCCACCATACCCAGCTGAGCCTAGCTATTTGTATGAAATATTAATTGAGACAACAAGAAAAACATTCTTTAAATGAAGTTAATTCCGCAAATATTTATTAAATGTTTACTAGAATAAGCATTGTTAGGAAATACATATGCAAAAATAAATAAGACATAGACTGGTCCAGGAAAACTTCATAGTTTAACTAGGTAAGCAGAGTATTTTAAGCAGATAATCTCAACTCCAAAGTTGTAAGAATACAATATCAGATGTCATACAGAGCAGAGTAGAGAAATAAACAAGAGATATCCTAATCAGAGTTGCAGGGATAATTTTAGGAAGAGATGCCATATTTGATATACTCTGCTTGTATTTCCAAAATTAACAATCTGCAATTGATTTCACAAGGGTCACATATTAGCAACATTTCTGAATCATCAAAATTAGGCTAAGGGAAATGTGAGGACTTTTGTATGTATTTTTTAAATTGGCATCTAAAATAAAAGTAAAAGAATCTGAAAGCTACATATACAAGCTAGGATTGGAGAAAAGCTCTTAAACCAAGAGTGAAAAAGAAAGATATTTTAACAATATGGAAATATCCATTTCAAATTGAAAACTGTGAAAAACAAAGGGTAACATAAGTATAGCTATAAGACAATAGGCTAATAGTAGCTATGAGGGAAAATATGGACATATAACATACAAAGAGATAATATTTACACTACACAAAGAGCTTTCAATAACCATTCAGAAAATAAATAATTCATACAAGATGGGTAAAAGATATGAATGGACAAGTCACAAATGAGATATATAAAAAGCTGCTCAAATTCATTATTAGTCTAGGAAACTGAAATAAGAGTAAACCTCAGATACTACCTTTAGAAGCAACCGCTGGAACCTACTGCTATCAAGAGTTGGGGAGAAAGTATCCTGTCTCACATTGCTGGTGGTGGGTATCTGAAGAGTTACAATGTGTCATCATTTATCCACTTTAAAATTTTTCTTTGCTTCATGATCTGACAATTCTACTCCTAGGATGCAATATAGAAGGACATAGGTATAATAAGGTTTTTTAAATAACTCTATTCATAGCGTCAAGATATCTGGAAGCAAAGTAAGAGACAAAGGTGTAGGGGAGGGAAAGGGGATGAAAAGGGGAGGTGAGATGTGTTATGTACACGTATCAAGTCCACACGAGGGATGTGAGCATTACGTACTACAAACATGAACTGAGAAAAACAAATAAATTAAAACAATATGGGAATGGTTTAAAATAATGAAAAGATGGAAATAAAGTGTTTGTAGATGGGGAGGAGATGAGGGGTGAAGGGAGGGCAGGGACAAAGGGAAAAAATGAGAACCAAGACCTGTCATGTAGAGGTACAAGATCCCAACAATGAATGTAACTGTACTGTATACCTAGATTGTACCAATAAACTCAGAAATGATGGTGCATCCCTACCACAGAATGCTATACAATTCATAAAATAATGAATTAGAGCTTGCTATTAACTTGAGAGATGTTTCAAAAAGCAAAGCTGAATGAGAAAAGCAGAAAAGTATATAATGATATACTAGCATTTTGTGGAAGAAACAATGACAAGAATCCATTAAATATGCAAATGTGAATATAGGAAACATTGCAGTATCAGAAAAAATACGTTGGAAATACAAGAAAAGGTTATGACATGGAGGAGATAGGAAAACTCACACAGAGATAGGGAAAATAAGAAAAAAGGAAAAACAAAAACAAATAGAAAAGGTGGCCATGGTGATGTGTGCTTAGTTTTAGATACTCAGGGAAGGCTGAAGCAGGAGGATCACTTAAACCCAGGAATTTGAGGCCAGTCTGAGCAACAAAATAATGAAAACAAGCAAAATGGAAGAAAGAAAGAGAAGTCAAACACTTCTAAATAATACATTAACGTACCATATTTACACCTGAATTCATATAAAAAGTCATCACAATAGACTAAAACTTTGAATATATTTAAGAATACACATATGTAAATGCAAAGTACAAAGATTCAAAGACAATTAACTGTTAATTGGGGAAAATAGCTCCAGGAGTCCTTTAATTTGCTTGTCTTTTCCTTTGGACTGAATTAATCAGCAAACAAATGTTGGAGGAGATGGGGAAAATGGCAGAGTTCATAGGATTTTCCTTCATTTCATCAGAGCTCAGGGGCCTCAGCTGGTCACTCACCGCACTATGCGAAGGATTTCTTAAATGCTCCTGCTAGCAGGATGCCTACTAACATAACCATTCTGTTCAAGTAATGATACTGAAATGTCTGCATATATAGAAGTCCAAAACTTTAGGCATTCATTTCCAGGTAAGGAAAGTAAAGACAAACCAACAACAACAATAACAAAACATAAAGCAAATAAAAAATAGGAATGATAAAAAATGTGTTCTGTTTCCTCAGGCACTACTCCTCATCTGTGCTTTAAAAAAAAGGAGAGATGCAAGAGCAGGCGGGCACAGATGGGCCCAAGTACGGCCTCCTGTTGTCCTGTAAGGTGTGTAGAGTCGGAAGATGACTGTCCCAGCTACAAAATCTATGCTTTATTGGAGGAAGAATTTAGCTACCATTCTAGAGTCACTAGAATGAATCTTGCTATCCTCTCCTAAGAAATCTCAGGAAAACTTCTGCCTTTGTCTTCCAGTTTCAGAGTGAAGGATTTAATATCCTGGGAGGATCTTTTCCTTTAATTTTTGCCTTTTATTACTGTATGTCTGCTGTATATAATGATTATATTCCTAGTAGGAAGTTAGTACCGGTACATAATGCATCTCAGTTCTTTTTTACTCCCCTTCCCCTCCCCCGCCTTCCCTCTCCCTCCATATCTTGGCCCCCTCCCATTTGAAAATGGCCGATCCCCACTTCCTTATTGTCGATCTTTTATTTTGATCTTTATTTATATTTGGGGTTTCTCATGTAGGAGAAACCATGTGATATTTAAAATTGTGTGTCTGATGTATTTCAATTAGCATCATGTCTCAAGGAGTACCCACTTTCCTACAACGGACTCACGATTACAGCAGAGTACTCCATTGTATAACAATACCACATTTTTTTAATCTATTCAACTACTGATGGGTGTGTAGGTCACTTCGAAGATTTAGCTATTATCAGTTGTGCTTCTGTAAGTATGGTATAAGCATATATCATTGTAATACAGTATCTTTAACCTTTTGGGGAAGATACCTAAAATAACTCTGTTGAATGGAATTTCTAGCTTTAAGTTTTTGAAGAATCTCAATACTGATTTCTATTGTAGTTGTACTAGTTTGCCCACATGCAGAAGAATGATTCTTGATCATATTGCTCACCATGTTGTAGACTAAAATCAAAATGGATCAAAGGACTAACTTAAAACAGAAACATATAATCTCCTGGAAAACAAAACTGTTGAAGACATAGATATATATAACAGAACTCCAACTGCACAATAAATAAAACAAGGATCTTTCCATTGGATGATTTAATGTCTATAGACCACTTTTTAGACCTTCTAGGACACAAAACTCTAGTCAAGCCACATGCATTGACTGATTTGCTTTATTTCACTCTGTTTTTTTAAGTAGATACCTGCAAATTCATTTTTTGATAATTAATTCATCTGTTAATTTGATTCATTATTGGATTTCTTTTTTCCAGTACTGGGGATCAAACTCTGGACATTGTGCTTGCAAGGTAGGCAATGGCATCACTGAGCTAAATCCCCAGCCCGATTTAACTCATTATGTATTGCCTTCAATGGCTATGAAACTATTTCAGCTACACAATATGTAAAATGATGCAACAGTTTTAGAAGCAGCTTTTCTTTTGTTTTTTTAAACACTCTTTCATAACTTTTAATTATATACCAGTAAAATTTCTATATGCAATTGTATCATGAGACCAAATTGGAATTTGGTTGAACAGAAATTGGGATCCTTCTTTTTACATGCTTGTTGAAAATAGTAGAGCTAGTTAACCAGTCAGCAAGAATTAGTTTATCAATCATCACACATTTTTCCAACTGGGCGTACTTAAATATAAATTTATTAAACCAATTCAAACAGAATTATGGAGAAATAACAATGACATCTGAGAAAAATCACCATGGTGCACTATGTGGAAGTCAAAAGATATTTGTTCCTCCCTACATATAAAAGACTATTACTATATGGTGGCAGGACCTTGCCCACATGAATTTTCCAGGTATAAACATGAATGGTACTCTAGATCAGTGTCTCCATGCCAAGTGACTTTGCTATAAGCATAAAGTTTACTTAGAGATTTTGTTTTGCGTATCTGTTAATATTTCCTATCAGTTACCTACGCCACAAGTAATAGGAGGGCAATTCTCTGTTTCCAAGAAATGCACTCTTGAGTATCAACTGGGCTCATCCCTTAAGTATGAGAAAACTCAGGGCATATTCAACTCAGATAAAATGAGCAAAAAGTCACTTTCTTCAGGTTTTTTTTTAACTTCTAATGTAACAGAAAATAATGATCAAACAGTGTGAAATTAACTTCAGTATCCACTGAATCCATGGTGAATATCGGAACTGGAAGTTGGATTCCAGTGATAAATGGAATCTTTACAACATGTACTTGCCCATATTTGTAAAGATCTAAATCAAAAAGAATCCTCCAAAGGAATGGTCTCTTAGGCCTCAGCCATGCATGCTTCTTTCCTAATATAAATCATTAAATTTTATAAACCACATTGTAAAAGTTAAAAACTAGATAGAAAGCCATAACTCAAAAGGAACAAATCAAGATCCGCTTTTATTCATACCTACAATGCAACCATGACTCACTTCCTTTTGAGCTTACACCCTGATCCATGCTCCTTCGTGTATCCTAGCAGTCACCTTATCACTACTTTTCAGGTTTTCACTTTCCTCTGTTTTCAGTCATTTTCCACACAATGCATCTGATTCTGTCATCCCCCTGCACTGTTGAACGTTTTCCAATAGATTCCCATCACACTTAACATCTAAATTTCTTACTTTGCCCTAGAAGCCCATCTGGAATTCCTAGCCTTGACATCTGGAACATTTTGAGCCAAACATTACTCAATGACAGGGCTGTCCTGTTCATTATAGGACTAGAGCAGCATCCCTGGCTTCTACGATCTAGATTCTAATAGCAACCACTTTACAACTGTGACAATTAAAAAGTCTTCAAACATTGCCAAAGGTCGCCTGTAGGGCCAAATCATCCCATCTGGGAATCACTGTCTTACATGATCTGGCCCCTGGCTACTCCTCCTGCTTCATTACCTCTTGCCCACTCCAACCATAATGGCTACCATGTTCCACCTGACCCTGGGCCTTCTTTCACTTGCTATTCTCTGCATAGAATCCTCTCATTCTCCAATCTCATTCATGTTCTAGGATCCTCCTTACATCTCTTCTATGCTCTTCCTCTCTTAGCATGCTTTTTCTTAATAGCACTTAGCTCTTCCTGGCCTTAAAATCTCTCATAATTTATTTGCTCTTCTTCCATCTTCCTTACTCAACTGTAAATTCTATGAAGACAGAAATTCTAACCATTTTGTACAATACTGTCTTCCTAATGTCTAAGACCATGCCTGCAGTTTTAGTAGGTAGTTGATAAATATATATTAGGAACAAAGGGATCAATCAGTATGGATTCTGTTAGTAGTCTTCTCTATAGTATAACAAATTTTGAGGCTGCTATTTGTCTCATTTCAACAATGGCATCACGTACTATCTTAAATTAAAAAGGATTTCAGAAATCTTCACATAACAAATTTTAGAGAAAATGTGAAGCCTAGAGAGGTTAATTTGTCAACAAAGAAACCTAGTTTGTGAAAACTGACCCTTGAAAACAAAAATGACAAATTTCAGAGCTTCTATTAGTATTCGTTCTTGTGGGCATTTTATCCAGAGTGATGGGAGCTTAATTTACAATTAAACTTTTAGGAAAATTTGAATTGAACCTGGGCATAGGTATTGGATATAAGTAATATAATTATTTAAGGCTAAAAGTAATTGCTTTCCAATTACTTGTGGTATATGTAATTAGGATATATTCAGATAGGTAAGAGATAAAATCTCGTAGAAAGCATCAAGTAAAGTTTATATTTATACCATGGACATTTTTCTCTTGATAAATCAAGCCTATTTTACATTGTTTAGAAGTAAATTCAGTCAGTAACACATCAGATCATTTTTTTAATTGAGAGAAAGTGGATGGATTATAGTTTATAGAAATAGGATTATAGTTTCTGATTATAAACTAAAATAACAAAATATATAAAGTTATAGGATTAGATGTTTGGCACCAGCAGTGTCTGAATGAATTCATTTCATGAACTTTATAGGGTGATTTCCATCTAAGCTATATTACTATGTGGAAGATAAATGCTATTGAATGATATATTTGGATTCTCTGTATCTTACTTACCTCTTAACATGATTAGTAAGGTACATTATTATCAATTCAATTCAATCCATATTTACTAAAATACACACCTAAAACATATGTGGTCTGGAAAGTTAAGAGAGATTAAACTATTGTAAAGGTATAGTGTCCCCTTGGTCCAGTTCTCTTCCAAAAGCCCCACCTATGAGCACATGAGGCCTTTGGAAAAAAAATTCTTAGAATAAAACGTAACAAAGTCCTTAGCTCATTTTTTAAACGAAGTTATTAGTTACTGGAATTTTTGTTTGTTTTATTATAGAGCTATTGGAATTTGTTCTGTACAAAGTTTGATTGGAAAATTCAGTGTGTTGAAATTAAAAAGAATTATTACAATAAAAGATACAGTTCCATTGGTCCCTTTCAAAATCCTCCCCTTTACTTTGAATACATTTATTCTATCATTTGTGCAACTTTTGAAGCAGGTTTTAAAGTCTGAGTGTCTTTAGTTGCACTGTCTTGGCTACCTCAATGTCTTGAACCATTTCAAAATGTTTACATTTTGTGCTCATTTTGACTTCAAGGAGGAGCCTGAAGTTGAAAGGTGCCAGATCAGTGAATAAGGACACACTGCAACATTTTTATGAGCCTGTCTTTTCATTGGATGACACTCAGCAGTGGCGTGCACCAAATTTTTCCTCACACCTCATAAAGACACTCACAAAAGAGTTCTTCCAGAACTGCTTCAGACAGTGCCACAAATTATGGAATGAGTATATTTGAAGTGAGATGTGGGAGTATTAATGGGAATGTGTCTTTTGTTGTAAGACCTTTTTTAATTTAAAGATTCACCTATACTTTGATCATGCCTTATATGTTGTAAAGTATCCCTTTATAAATGATTTGTATAAATATTAAGACAGATATATGATCTCTGAGTATTTTCTTCTATTCCAAAGGTTTCCATTTTACTGTTAATTGTTTCCTGTGTATAGAAGCTTTGTGGTCTCATATAATCTGACTTATTTTATTTTTGTTTTCATTGACTGAGTTATTAATGTCATATCTATGAAATCATTGGCAAGACCAATGTCAAAGTTTTTCCCTTCTTTGCTTGTAGGACTTTTGCAGTTGGGATTATTACCCCTAAATTTACCTTAAATCTACTTTGAGTTGATAGTTGCAAATGATGTAAAATAAGGGTCCATATTTATTCTTTTTAAATCTCCAACATGTCTTAGGGTAGGCAGCCATTTGTCAATTAAAGTGAGTCTATGAGAGGTCTGTGCTCCCTCTAAGGTACCAAAAACTCTTAATTAACAAATTTCTCAGATTGGATATCTACCTTAGTCTAGCAAAAGCCATCCTGTTTTACTCTTTAAAACAATCATCTTACTTAGATAATAAATGCTTATAATTATACCCTCTTCATGATTACTCTTTGATTAGGAAAAACAGGCTTGCTGTGGTAAGCTCTCCTTGCAGCTAAACCCTACTTTGCCATTTACTGCCTTGCCTTGTTATGTGTTCATATTTAGGGATATGCCTTGCAGTTCTAAATTTATTATTAACAGGTCTTTTCTTCTACAAATGATCAGACTGACCATAATACCCAGAAAGATAATAGATTTTGGGATTAATCATTCCCAAATCAAAATTTTACATGATCTGCTGTCACATGGAGTCAATTCTCAGCATCATAGCATTTTCATTAATCTTTCAGTCATTGTCAGATCCATGATTGCAGTATAGATTTATAGAATAAGATACTCACATTAGAAATGTTTAATTCACTACTCACCCTTAAAATTAGATCTGCTAAAATGGTCCTATCATATATTTTTATAGTTTTTTTAAAGGGAAAGAGGATGATTATACTCGTTTTTTCCTCTCAATTTTTTTTTCTGTGTAGTTGTTTCTAGCAGATATTTCTGATGGCATCTACCCAATCTTGAAACATCTGGAAAGATATTCAAGAGTAGTTGATTTCTAAAGCTAAGAGATGAAGAGAAGGGTGTGAGGAAAGAGGAAAAAAAATTTAAGGAGAGAAAATGCATATTTCAAGGCAAAAGAGCACAGTACATAAAGTGCATCATGGTTAAATATTAGGCAATCCCCGAGCTCTGTGGCTGGAGTATGGTATGTTGGTACACATGGTGCTGTACTTCAGAAAAACTACAAATCCACTCATTCAACACAGTCCAGACTGATGATGGTTGGGTGATTTTCTTAAATTGGCAAAGGCATAGAGTTATTCAAAAAGTGATACATTTGTTTCTTAATCATAACATGATAGAACATACAATTATATAATTCATTCACTAATCTTATAAGACGTTATTCTCTTTTGATATAAACCCATAAATTGAAACCCTGAGAAATCTTTCACAAAACATTCTCATGCAGCACTGTTTAGAATTTCTAGTTTTAGTTTCTTTACATTGGAGTGAAATTCACTGGTACTTAAAGATATTTGCAAGAAAATCTCAGTATAGAATCTTTCTAGACTTTTCAAATTTTTTCCCAGGCTTTCACAGTTGTCTTACCACATTTGACAGCCATTTAAAAAAGAAAACTCATTCTAAGCTAGTCTTTCAAAGCATTCGGTTGCTTTTTGATCTTAGTTGTATTTTATCAATGTTTATAATATTTAATTAAATTAAATGAGTACAATAATAGGTACAACTAGCACAAACATGTTTGGGAATAATCACAACTGACAATCAAAACTTTTTTCAGGCATACATTTTAGCTGGCGGGAACAAAAGTACATAGCATTCTGGGGGAGTAACCTCTTAGCTGTAAACATTCTAGATGATACGGCTCAGACAAATGCTTTGCAGAAGGAAAGAAAGCTAGTCTATGAAGAGTCAATTTAGAACAACATTTTTTTAGTACAAAGAGGAAGAATAAAACGCAAGCTGGGCAAGTGTAACCTTAGTGAAAACCGAGGCTGGAAAGGAAAGCTAAATGAGAACTGTGAGCCAGGCTTCAAAAATGGGAAGCTTAATGGGAAGTCAGTAAGAGCAGGGCATCAGAATACAGAGGTAAGAGTAAGATTAACTAGGTTTGAGGGCTGTCCCTTCACTCAGTAATATGATATTGGGCCAATTACCTAATGCTTGATCTACAATTTTTCTAAGAAAAGCTACCAACAGTACTTAGTCATTTGGTTGTTGTTAAGTTTACATGAGTCCATATTGTAAAATGCTTAGAGTGGTGCCTGGTTCAGTCAATTACCATCGGCTTTATTATTATATCGAAGTGATGTCATGACTCATAATAGTTTATAGAGTTACTGCTCCAGAGCATAACTGAGAATTAATATATGTAAAATTATTTGAATAATGCTTAGCATTTTTGTAAAATTTTTATATTAATTTGTGGGGGCTATTAAGAGCCTTTTAGAAGACTTAAATGCAGGAGTGCTCAGGCAGCAGCTCAGAGGGACCCTGCCAACAGTCAGAGGGAGGGCTCTGAAGGGAGGGGCAAACTTAGAGGTGAGAAAAGGTTGGGATGTCACTGGTGTTGACTAGGACACCCAGGATGGCAGGTAGAGGTCAAGTAAGAGTCAAAACTTACTCGTGTGGCAGACCAGACAGTACCTGTTGCTTGACCGGAAGTGGCTCAGAGCAAGAGGGAGGAGTTGAAGACATTTGTCATGGATTCTTTCTCTATCTGACTGCTCTCAAATATTACATAGCTTTTGGTTTATGAGTAAGCGCAGGAGAAGAGTAAGAAAGTCAAAGCAGATATTTCTAAGAAATTCACAAAATCAGCTACAAAAGAAGAAAAGGTCCTATCTTCATAAATAATATTCCTGTATCCAGCAGCCTGAGTGTCCAGTATAAACTGACCCGTTCTTATTAAGCCATCACACTTCTGTCCTCCAAAATTATTTATAGTTTCATATCTCTAAGCCATTCAACTGTTCTTTGAAGATCCAAGCATGAGAAACCTTGTGGAATAATTCTTTGAACATCTTTCCTTTAATATGAACTTGCCCGATAACTGATTTAGTGTTCACTCTACTGAGAAAAGTCTGTGTAACAAAAGTATACTAGTAAAATCATTATGCTCCCTCTATTGAAACGTGAAAGGCTTTGAGGCTTTTTCAGATTTTTCTGTATATAATCTTGCCTAGAAGTGGGTATTTATTGATACTAAAAATATATTTAAGGTTTCCAAAAAAATATATGAGGAGAAACTTAACCATTTTCATAAAGAATTGTCAAATTCCTTCTTCATTGTTTAAAATACAAGATTAATTTTAATAGATAACTGACTATATTTATCTTTAAAGTATTAACGCCTACAAGCCTTTGCATATATGTTTAGTTTATGTTATTTTAGAAGCTTTAAATAACAGGGATAACAATGTTATAGAATAAAGCCAAGCCCATGGAGTAGTAAAATAACTGGATTCACCTGTGAAATTTTAATTCCTGGTTCACTTAAGTTAAGAAATATTTACTAAGTGCCTTGTAGGTACCATGCATGGAGATAGAAAAATGAGCAAAAATAGATACAGCCAATCCTCTCAATAAACTTTCAACTTAGTGGAAACCTAGTCATTAACCAAGAGTTCACTAAAAACTGTAAATTTAAGGACTATGAAAGAAAAGCACTTGGGGCTGCAAATACAAGGGGAACATGGCTTGGACTGGAAGAGTGACAAGACTGACATGGACAGGGAAGGGGAAAGGGAAGCTCCAGGCAGATCCAGAGCGTATGCAAAAGTCCTGAGCCCAGAACAAGGCCCAGGCATTTGAGAAACCAAAAGAAGGCCAGTGTGGCAAAAAAAAGTAGAGTAGGAAAACAGTATGAAATGAAGTAGAGGAGGTAAGCAGGGACCAAACTGTGCTCCACTTTGCTGGGAAAACTGAGGCCCTATATCTGGTAGCTTTGTTAACTGAGTTGGTTAAGTGCCTGAAGAACACTTTACTCAAAACAGGTGAAATAATTGCTTACTGAGCTACAAGAGATATGAGTTCATCTTACATAACAATTCAGCTACTGATACCCTGAAAAGGAGTACTTAGCAAGGCAGAAAAGTGTAAAATGGTAAGGTGAAGTAGAGTTTTTGTTTTGTTTTTGTTTTTTGTTTTTTTTTTGACTCTAAGCAAAACGTTTTCAAGAAAATGTCTAAAGGACAAAAAGCCAGAGAACAGATCTGGAAAACTAGTCTACTTCTTCCCAGGAAATACAAGGCAAGGCTATAGCAAGGCAGAGTTTTCAAGGAGGAAACAATCATTTCTGGAGCCTTTTCTGGTAAACACTTTTCCCTTTCAGGCTACAGTCTAGGCCTAACATGAACTATCTCTTCCTCCAGACTCGAGTGAATGATGCTTTATTCTTCTGTGTTCTCCCACAGCCCTCTTCCCAACTCATCCAGCCAGTGCGAGATCTTCACCTCCCATCTTCAGACATTCAGGACTTGGAAAATCTACTTACCTACACATACTACACATAACTCAGTGTTCTCCTTGCTGAGACACAACACCTAACAACCACAACTTAAACGAGGAAAGGTTTAGCTCACAACATCAGGAGATTCAGTGCATGGTTAGCAGGCTCCGGGGCAGAAACCTCATGATGGAAGGGTGGCATAGCAGCACAAAGTTGCTTAGTGGCTGGAAGTAAAGCAAGGGAACCATGCCAGAGAGAAACAGGTGACAGACTAGATATAGAACATAAGGTCAGGCCTTCAGGACCCATCCAGACATACCCAAGGGGGTGCTTTACTAAGTTACTAGGCCTTTCTTAATCCACTGAAATGGACAAAGGAGGATTGATGCACAAAATCCACCACTTGTCACCTTCACACCCAAACATATCTCCTTAAACCACAATTAATCTCCAAAAAAGACAATCACATGTTTATAGTTCCACTTATTAGAATAGAACTATCCTGGATACAGGCAGAAATGCAATAATCCCTTCCCCCAAAGTCTTAACAATTGTAGCATTTTTCAAAAGCCCATGACTAAGTTCTTCTGAAACTCAAGGCAAACTTTTAGCTGTGAACTTCGGTAAAAATAAGAACTAGTTACATAATCTCAAGGTACAGTGGCACAAGGTAAACATCCCCACTCCAGAAGGGAGAAATATGGGGCTAGAAAACAAACGGACCAAAGCAAGTCCAAATGGCAAACAAACTCTGTAGCTCCATGTCCAGCATCAGGGCACATTTTGATGAGATGTGAGTTTCAGAGTCCCTGGGTGATCCTACTCCAGAGGATTTGCTGCTTGCAGCCCATATGCTTCTGTGATTCTACTCTCGGCTTCCTTGGCAGACATTCTACGTTCCTGGAATCTCTGACTTTCTGGAGTTACCACTGCTCCTTTGGCTTCGTTCTGACAGTTTCATACACTATCTTCTCAGGGGTTCCTTGACTTTCTTCCCAGGCTTTGCTTTGCAATGCGAGTGGAAGCTCCTCGATCCTACACACCTTGCATACTGCATGACAGTAAAACCAGTGCCACATGGGAGACTCAAAGGTCATCCGCCAACTCCAGCAGTAGCAAGGGTCCCCAGACCGCTGCTGCAGCCTGAGTGCCCGGATGGCTGAGCACTGTAAAATGAATCCCAGGGAAGCCATTCCCTAGGAGTTGCTTTCAAGTAGATATCTCAGAGACACGGCTGTAAAATGAAATCTATACACTTTTGTACCTGTGAGCCTGTGAAGGGTAGGGTCTTTTTTAAAAACATTAATTTTATTGCTACATTTAAGGTATACAATGTAATGACATTCATTGATGGAAACGTGTACCTTTACATACTCAATCTTGGTTCTTATTTTTTTCCTAATCCCTCGGCCCAACCTTCAATCCCTCCCTCTCTCCTTCCCTCCCTCCCTATCTACAAAGACTTTGTTTCCTTTTTTCCATCTTCTCATATTAATTCCATTCCCTCTCCTTTTCCCTATCCCTTCCATTTCCCCTTCCCCTGTGTCCCTTTTCTTCCTATTTTACATTGTCTATTATACCTTTTAGTCCTTATTTACACTTTCAGTTTCTCACACTAGAGAAATTAGTCAATATTTACACGTGTGTCCTATTTATTTCACTTAAAAGTATATTCTCAATGTGCACCCATTTAGCTATAATGGCCCTAATTTCTCATTGCTTATGGCTGAGTAGTAATCCATTTTATATCATTTTTTTTATCCAGTCTCCTCTTGATGGGCATTTGGGCTGCTTCCAAGTTTTAGCTATTACAAATTGTGCTGCTATGAACATGGGTGCACATATATCACTGTGGGATGATTCTTTTAATTCTTAGGGGAAGATACCCAGCAGGGGAATAGCTGGGTCAAATGGGACGTCCACTCCAGTTATTTGAGGTATCACCATACTGATTTCCACAGTGGTTGCACTTTCTACTCCCACCAGCAGTGGAGAAGGATTCTTTTTGGCCCACAGCCCCACTAGCATTTGTTGTTGGTTGATTTCATGATAGCAGCCATTCTTTCTGGGGTGAGGTAGAATCTCAGTGCTGTTTTCACTTGCATTTCTCAAGTGACCAATGATGTTAAACTTTTTTGCATGTTTATTTGGTATTTCTACCGCTTTGTCTGAGAAATGTCTGTTCATTTCAGATGACAATTTTGGGATTGGGTCTTTAAATTTGGGAGGTCTGACTTTTTTAAGTTCTTTATATATTCTAGATAGTATACCTTTGTCTGAGGAACAGCTGGTAAAAAATGTTTTCCACATTGTGAGTTGTCTCTTCACACCATTGGTCGTTTCTCTTGCTGTGCAGAAGCTTTTTATTTTATTTTGTTCTGTTTGTTGTTGTTGTTGTTGTTTGGTACCAGTGATTGGACTCGGGTCCTAACACTTGTGAGGCAGGTGGCAGAACCAGTGAGCTAAATCCTCAGCCCCAGAAGCTTTTTATTAAGAAGATATCCCACTTATTTGTACTAGTTCAATCTTTTCCTACACCAATGTCTTCAAGAGTTCCATCTAACCGCTCTTTCAGCCACTTTAGTGTTTCTGTTTAAATATTTAGATCTTTAATCCATTTCAATTTTAGTTTACTGTATGGTGAGAGATATAGGTCTAGATTTAATCTTTGGCAAATTGAAACCCAGTTTTTCCAGCACCATTTACTAAAGAGTTTATCTTGCCTCCAGAGAGGATGTTTGACTCCTTTGTTGAAGATGAGGTGGCTGAGTGTGTCTGGAGTTGTTTATGCATCTTCTAATCTGTTCCACTGGTCCTCAGGTCTGTTTCTCTGCCAGTACTGTGTTGCTTTTTATCACAGTAGCTTTGAAGTATAGTTTCAAGTTGGAGATCGTGATACCACTAACTTCTCTTTATCGCCTAAAATTGCTTTTGCTATTCTAGGTCTCTTCTTGTTCCAAATTAATTTTTGGATTATTTTCTCAATGTCTGTAAACTATGCTGCTGAATTTCAGTTGGGATTGCAATGAATCTATAGAGCAGTTTTGGAAGTATGGCCAGTTTTACTATGTTGATTATTCCTACCCAGAAGCAAGGGATGTCTTTCCATTGTCGGACTTCTCTTGGATCTCCTTTTTTAGAGTGCTGTGGTTTTCAGAGTAGAAGTCTTTGATTTATTTTGCTAGGTGGATTCCTAGGCATTTCAGTTGTTTGGATGCTCTTGTGACAGGAATTCATTGACCCATTTCTCTCTCAGTGAGTCTGCTTTTCATGTACAGAAAAGCTATTGAGTTTTGTGTTTTAACCTTGTGTCCAGCTACTTTACCGAATTTGGTTATTAAGTCCAGAAGACTTGTGATGGTGTTCTTGGGGTCTTCTATACAGGGTTTTATGTCATCTGAAAATAATGACAATTTGACTTCTCCATTGCCTACCTTTATTCCTTTATTTCTTTCTCTTGTCTAATTGCTGTGGATAATGTTTCCAAAACTATATTGAACAGGAGTGATGATAGTGGACACCCTTGTCTTGCTCCTGATTTTAGTGTGAAGGATTTCACCGTTTTCTCATTTAGTATGATATTGGCTGTTGGCTTTTCACAGATGGCTTTTATCAGATTGAGTTAGAGACCATCTATTCCAATTTTCTGTAGGTTTTTTTTTTTATCATGAATGCATGTTGGATTTTGTCAAAAGCTTTTTCTGTATCAGTTGAGATGATCATATGGTTTTTGTCCTTGGCTCTATTAAAACAGTGTATTATATTTATTGATTTCCATATGTTGAACCATCCCTGCTTTCCTGGGATGAACCCCACTTGGCCAGGCTGTATGATCTTCTTGACGATCTTCTGCATTCTATTTGCCAGTATCTTACTAAGGATTTTTGCATCTGTGTTCATTAGAGAAATTGGTCTATAGTTTTCTTTTGTGGTTGGGTTTTTCTCTGCTTTGGGGATCAAGCTGCTGCTTGCTTCCAGGAATGAATTTGGGAGTATTGCTTCTCTTTCAATTTCATTGAAGAATTTAAACAGTAGTGGCAGTAATTCCTCTCTAAATGTCTTGTAGAATTGAGCAGTGAAGCCATCAGGACCTGGAGTTTTCTTAGTTGGTAAGTATTTAATTACATTTTCAATTTCATTGATTAATACTGGGTAGTTTAGAATGTTTAGGTCATCTTTTTTCAACTTGGGTAATTCATAGGAATCTAGGAATGTGTCCATTTCTTTGGTATTTTTCCATTTAATTGGCATATAGTTTCTCAAAGTAGATATCAATGATCCTCTGGATTACTGTTGGGTCTGTTGTAATTTCATCCTTTTCATTTTTAATTGCATGGATTTGGGTCTTTTATTTCCTTTTTTTTAATCAGGTTGGCTAAGGACTTGTCCTTTTGAAAATCCAACTCTGGGTGTCATTGATTTTTTGCAATATTTTCTTAGTCTACATTGCATTGATTTCTGTTCGGATCTTTATAATTTCCTGCCTTGTATGAGCTTTGGGATTGTCCTGCTTTTCTTTTTCTAGAAGTTTGAGGTTCAGCATTGGGCTATTTAATTGAACTTGTTCTATTTCCTAATATGCATATTCACTGCTATGAATATCCCTCATAAGACTGCTTTCATTGTGTCCCATAGATTCCGATATGTTGTATTGTCATTGTCATTTAATTGTAAGAACTGTTTGATTTCTTCTTTAATTTGTTCTGTTACCCATTGGTTATTCAGAAGTGTGCTGTTCAATTTCCATGTGTTTATGAAATTCTTTCAGTTTCTTTTGCTATTGATCTCCAATTTCATCACATTATGGTCTGATAATATACAGGGGATCACTTCAATTCCTTTGCACTTACTTAGACATGTTCTCTGAGTGAGTATGTGGTCTGTTTTGGAGCTCGACCCATGTGCAGATGAAAAGAATGTGTATTCTGATTTTGTAGGGTGGAACACTCTATAAACATCTGTTAAATTCATTTGTTCAAGAATTTGAGTTCTAGCATTGTGTTTATTTGTTTGTCTAGTTCATCTGTCTATTTCTGACAGTGGGGTATTCAGGTCCCCCATTACTATTGTGTTAGCGTTTATTTGATTTTTCATGTCTGTTAGTATTTGTTGTATTTTTTTAAATTGTTTTCTTTTTTTCTTTTTTGGTGCTGGGGATTGAACTTGAGTCCTGCACTTGCAAGGCACGCCACCGAACCACTGAGCTAAATCCCCGGCCCTAGTATTTATTTTATATAGTGGGGCATACTAGTGTTTGGTGCATATATATTTATGAATGTCATCTCTTCCTCTTGGATTGTTCCCTTTACAAGAATGTATTGTCCTTCTTTGTCTCTCTTAATCAGTGTTGGTTTGAAATCCACTTGATCTGTAAAGAGGATAGTTACCCCTCCTTATTTTGGGGTTCCTGTCACATGGAATATTGTTTTACACCCTTTTAACTTTCAGTCTATGAGTTTCTTTTTGAATTAAATGTGTTTCTTGTGTGCAACATATTGTTGGATCTAGCTTCTTGACCCATTCTGCCAGTCTATTTCTTTTGACTGATGAATTGAGACCATTAACATTGATGTATATAACTGATATGTATTGACTTATCCTTGCCATACT